>NC_133617.1:745072917-745372917 GCF_048593235.1 Sminthopsis crassicaudata | reverse complement strand
GAGTAAGGAGAAATTTTCAAATGTTTTTCTAGTTAGGATCATATATATTTAAAGCTAATAAAAAACACTGGAGATCATTTCATTTTCAGAGGGAGTGAGGAGGATTGGCCAATGAGTCCAGTGGTTAGGGACATAGGGAACAGACTCCCAGAGGACTTTTCATGATGCTCAGACATTCTGCAACTTTCTACAGAGGAGGAAAATGAGACCCAGAGAGAGTAAATGATATCCCAAGTCCGTCAGCTTATGAGTAAAAGAGCCAGATTTTGGACCCAGACTCTACCTTCAAATCCAGAGCTCTTTCCATTATAATACAATGCCTCTTCTTGGTCACTGTGCCTCAGTTTCCTCCTGTCTCTTCCCCTGTGGCCTCCTTTCTTCCATTGTTAAGTTCTTCCTGTAACCTCCATCTCAATGAAGAGCTCAGAATACTTATCCTTCAATTCTTTCATTTTTGCCCTCATCCTCCCACTTTCATTTGTTGTCTTCCCATATTAGAATATAAGTTCCTTGCTGGGTAGTGGGCAGAAGCATACTATGTAGGCAAGAAATGGAATCAAAGGGAAAACTATGATGGACTAGCCCCGTAGTTTGTTACATCAAAGAGTAAAGACATCATAAGTGATGGAGATGTACCCACAAAATGTAAAAAAATAGAGAAAGGCCTCTACCACACTAGGTAGCTATGTGCAGAATGTCCATGAAAGACCAAGAGTAAAAAAAAAAAAAAAAAAAAAAAAAAAAAAAACATGTAGGAAGAGAAGGTAGACATGGGTTATGTCAGCACCAGCAGAGGGAGATGGATCACAGATGAGATCATGGATCAACTGAAGTGTTGGGGAAATTACCCAACACTTTTATAATCAAGGAAGAAGATCATATTACAGACAGTTGGCCAAAAGAAATTCCTCATCTGAAGATTTTCTCGTATGTCAATTCTGAAATAAATTCACCATTTATATATTGAGCCTGTTTGTGGGTTCCCTAGTAGGAAGAGTTTTGCATTTAAAAAATAAAGTAAACTTGATTGTAAAGATCACTTTTTTTTTTTTTTGCTTAGCACAATATCTAATATATAGTAAGTACTCATTAAATATTTGTTGACTGATCATTAAGAAGGGTTTAGGAATTGAAACTAAATTATTGAAGAATGTTTAACCAGGAAAAAAAGACAGAAGCATATGATCACGAGCTAGAACTTGGAGTCTATCAAGTCAACTCTCCCTCCTTAAAGATGAGGAAATCAAAATTCATAGAGGTCAAGTATTTTGTCCAAGATGACATAGGTAGTAAGTATCACAGGGGTAGGATTTGAACAAAGGACCTTTGACTCCACAGGCAAGAGTCTTTCTTTTTTTAATAAACGCTTTCTATTTTCAAAATACATGCAAAGCTAGTGTTCAACATTCATCCTTGCAAAACTTTGTGTTCCACATTTTTTTCTCCTTTCCCCCCAACCCCCCTCCTCTAGACAGTAAGTAAGCCAATGTGGTTAAACTGTGCAGTTCTTCTAGATTTATGTCCACATTTATCACGCTGCACAAGAAAAAATCAGATCAAAAAGGAAAAAATGAGAAAGAAAATAAAAAGCAAGCAAACTACAGTAAAAAAAGGTTTATATGTTATAATCCACAATTAGCCCCCATAGTCCTTCCTCTGGATTCAGATGGCTCTCTCCATCACAGGTCTATTAAAACTGACCTGCATCACCTCGTTGTTGAAAAGAACCACGTCCATCACAATTGATCATCATATAATTTTGTCGTTGCTATGTACTGTGTTCTCTTAGTTCAACTCACTTCACTCAGCATCAGTTCATATAAGACTGTCCAGGCCTTTCTGAATTCAATCTGCTGATCATTTCTTATAGAACAATAATGCAATAGAGTCTTTCTACTACATCAGAGTAGCTAGCTCCTTAGCTAGCTCCAGATATTTGAGAAGTGGGGCAGCTAATGGATAGAGCATCAGTCCTGAAGTCAAGAGGACCTGAATTCAAATCTGGTCTCAGACATTTAACACTTCCTGGCTGTGTGATCCTGGGCAAGTCACTTAACCCCAATTTCCTCAGCCAAAAAAAAATTGAGGAGTTTTTCACATGAAAGTGAGATGAGATTTATTCTACTTCTCATAGCAGACAATGGCTGCAAATTTCAGAGGGGAATAATTAGAATCTAATGAAGAAGAAAAAAAAAAAAAAACAACTTCCTAACTATTAAACTATCCCACAGTAGAATGGCGTGGCGTGGGATTAGGTGAGCTCCATGTCATTGGAGTGCTTTTTAAAAAAGGTCAGAGGGCCTTTAGTATATGGGGAAGGCATGGTCAATATGGATCAAACAAGATGTCTACTCACATCTCTTCCAACTCTGATGATCTGGGATTTTATGAAACAGAGATCCGAGGTAACAATGGAATGGGCTGCCTGGGACAAGGAAAAGCCAAGCTTCTGGCTACAAGAAGGAAGGGGACTAGTGACCAATTGGAGCAGAAGGTGAGGATGGATTATATGTAAGGGCAGTGTGAAGAAAGGGGCCAATGGGAAATGAAGGTGCCAAGGATCATATCATTTTTTCAGCTACAAACTGTTGGAATTGATTTGTTTTGTTTTGTTTTGTTTTGCTGAGGCAAATTGGAGTTAGGTGACTTGACCATGGTCACACAGGTAGAAACTATTGGAATTCTAAATGTCAGCCCTTTCCTAGTTAGTATATGGATCCTGAGGGATTGTTGGAAGGAATTGTTGGAGGAGATGTTTCATCATTTGTCAATCAATCAATCATTAAGTATTTATTAATCACCTACAATATGCCAAGCAAAGGACTAGGTCCTGCAGATAAGGTCTCTGCCCTTAAGGAACTTGTATTCTACAGGGAGAGACATGTCTGCATATAAGTTAATAGGAAATAAACATATACAAGGAAATAAATATAAGGGGAGGGAGAAGAGGGAAGACACTTTCAAATAATGAGTAGATGGGGAAAGCCTCCCGAAGATGGGAGCTGAGCCTTGGAGGCAGCTAGACAATCTGAGAGGAAAAAAAAAAAGGATTGGGAGTCCCCTCGAGGCATGGGAAACAATTTATGCAAAGCCATGAAAAAGGGAAATGGAATGTGTATGTAATGGATGTGAAGAATGGAAATGAATGGCTGGAGCTCAGGGGCTGTGAAGAGAGCAAAAGGTAAAAAGGCTGGAAAATTAGGCTGATATCAGGTGGTGAAGGGCTGTAAAGGTCAGATAGGAGCTTACATATGATCCTCAAGGCTACAGTGAGCTACCGAAGTTTATTGACTAGGAAAATAACATGGTCAGATTTATGCTTTTAGAGTCGTTACCTTGACATTTAAAAAAAAATTAGTTGCGGCACAGAATAATTAGAAGATTATTGTAATAGTCTAATCAGCCGATGGTGATGAAAGCCAGGACCAGGAGGGAAGGAAAGGAAAGAGGGAAAGAGGGAAAGAGAGAGGAAAGGAGGGAGGGAGGGAGGGATAGAAGGAGGAAGGAAGGGAGAAAGGAAGCAAGGAAGGAAGGAAGGAAGGAAGGAAGGAAGGAAGGAAGGAAGGAAGGAAGGAAGGAAGGAAGAGAGAAAAGGAGGGATGAAAGGTGGGAAGGAAGGAGGAAGGAGGGATAAAAGGAAAGAAAAAGGAAGGAAGGGAGAGAGGGAAGAAGGGAGAAAAGGAGGGAGGGAGGGAAGAACTACTCTCAGATCAGAACAAAGAAAACAGACACCATCCTAGCTTTGGATTTTGGATCACATTCCTAACAATTCCTAATTTTGTAATAATCCAAACCCTCCTAAAGTGAAATGGACTAGTCCCAGGAGGAGGCAATGGGTAGTCCAGCATGGAGAATGGAATGACTTACAGGATTCTTGCACAGACATAATAATGAGTCAAAGGTCCCTCCAAACTTTGAGACTAAAATTCTGAACATTATTTCCTCAGTAAACAGTAATAAAGCAGCAAAGGGAAAGCCAATTTGCAAGAAGAGTGTGAGCCCTAGTGAAGCTGGATCCTTCTGAAAGCATTTCTTGATTAAACCAGAAGGAAAATAACCAGGTGGAAATGGCCCAGCTCTGTCGGCAGCATTTCCATCACACGCTAATTTCATCATGGAGTCATCCCCTCACCATGCAACTAAGAAGCACTGGCTCATACATGCCGCGGGCTGTGTTTGGTATTGGAAACCCCAAGACAAGATGAAACTGTACAAATGGATGCTGCTCCATTTGGTTTCTTAGCATCTCAGTGGAAAACTCGCTATGTAGAAGGAAGGGGAAATGGAGTCAAGAAAAAGACGCATTGATGGGCCTGCTGGGAACCAGCTCGCACAGAAAAAGCCTCTACTGGTGGGGACATCATTGAGGAACAGAGCAAGATAACTGACCAGGGAAAGGTATTAAACACCTGAAAAAATGTGATAGATAGTACTATAAACAGAGGCGTTTGATTTACACAACATTGACTTGACAGGCAATTGTCAGAAACACATTTATAGCAGAAAGCAAAACTCATTCAGATAATTTAGGGAGAGATACCTCGTGGCCAGCTCCTGGTGCAGCTCACTGGGAGCCACTGATCTTTCTGTCTTGACTTCTCTAAAAATACACATATCTTGTTAAATACAATCTTTCATCAAGATTTGTGGTGTTTTATTTGACAGAGCTGGAAGTCATGTCACCAAACACTGTTTGCTCCATAGAGAATTGTGTTCCTGGAGCTTCAGACAGCAGCCACTCCCCAATCCAGCCCTTGGGCATCAGCCACCCCCAACCCAACCTCCAATTCTGCCCTTAGATGTGACCCCCTACCATCCAGCCCAGCCCCCAGTCCTCATCTGGATGAGGCTCTTGCCTCAGATCTTCATGTCTTACAACTGCCAGGCAATTTCCCACTTGGTTCAAGTCCAACTTTTTGTAAGACCCTAGAACTTGAAGACAGAGTATCAGAAGTCGTCTCATCTCACCTCATCATTTTATAGAAGAGAAAATGGAGGCCGAGACTTTGAACGCTCTCCCCCCCCCTCAAAAAAAAAAAAAAAGAAAAAAAGATTGTCCACATAGTAAATGGCAGAACTGGGATTTGAACTTATAGCCTGACTTCAGCTCTCTTTCTACTCCATGGAAGATTCAGAAGATACTTCAGTAGTGTCTCAGGCCTCTTTCTATGACCATTGGGTTACAAGTCTTGTACACATGTCGCTATTAGAGAATGAAAGGAAGTAGAGCACTTCTCATGTCATGTACTCCAATCCCCCATTTCACAGGTTAAGAAAATGAGACCCGGACTGTTTGTGGCAAAGCTTCTTAAACTGCCAGTCCTGATCCCACAAGGAGTCACATAATTGAATGTGGAGGGCACACAAAACTTGGCAATGGTAAAAGGTATCAAATATTTTGCCAAGGTTTAATTCTTGATGTAGGAATAAACAAGCACATCTGTCTCATTCATATGCAAATAGCATAGTTGATGAATGGTCAAATTATATATATATATATATATATATCAAAAATTATTTTAAAATAAATTTCTTTATGATTTATTATCAATAAACATTTGATTTATGGACCTATTTTATATCTATATGCTAGGGTCACATAATGCTTTTGCTTTTTGTTTTGTTTTGTTTTGTTTTTTGCTGAGACAATTGGGGTCACACAACTAGGAAGCATTAAATGTCTGAGACCAAATTTGAACTCAGGTCCTCCTGACTTCAGAGCTGATGCTCTATCTACTACGACAACTAGCTGCCTCTCATATGCTTTTTGAAATAAATTTTCCTGATGTGGTTAGACTGATCTTTTCTTATATATCTCATCTCTAGGAACGATAAGACCCTAGAATTCAGAGTTCTTGCTGTTGTTATCCAGATATCCCAGTCCCATCTGACTCTTGGTGGTCCCATTTGGGATCTTCTTACATCTCCCTCCTGGATTCTCTTCAGCCCAGTAACCCCAGCTGTTGGCTGTTCAACAAATAAGACCCTTCATCTCTTAACTTTTGGCATTTTATCTGACTGTCCCCCAGGCCTGGAATGTACTTTCTCCTCCAGTCCAACTACTGACCTTCCTGGCTTCCTTTAAGTTCCAACTAAAATCCCACTTTTTGGAGGAAGTCTTCTCCAGCTCCTCTTCCTTCCAGTGTCTTCCATATCTTCATTATTTCCTATTTATCTTGTATGTATCTTGCTTTGTATAAATTTATTTGCATATAATCTTCCCCCCCCCATTAAATTATAAGGTTCTTAAGGACAGTAACTATCTTTTGCCTCTTTTTGCATCCCCAACACTAAAAGCAGTGGTTGACATATAGCAGGTACTTAATATTTATTGATTGATTAATCCTTCTTCTCCACTTTTTCCAAACTTCTCTTTTAGAAGAGATCGTGGTCATTATACACTTCAACAATGATACTGTATGAGGATGGATTCTGATGGAAGTGGATATCTTCAACATAGAGAAGAGCTAATCCAATTCCTATTGATCAATGATGGACAGAATCAGCTACATCCAGAAAAGGAACACTGGGAAATGAGTGTAAACTGAGAGCATTGGTTTTTTTGTTTTGTTTTGTTTTGTTTCTCTTCCCAGATTATTTTTACCTTGTGAATACAATCCTTCCTTTGCAACAACAACAACAAAATGCGGTTCTGCACATATATATTGTACCTAGCATATACTATAAGATATTTAATATATATGGGAATGCCTGCCATCTAGGGGAGGGTGTGGAGAGAAGGAGGGGAAAAACTAGGAACAGAAGGGAGTACAAGGGATAATGTTGTAAAAAAAAAATTTACCTATGCATATGTAGTCAAAGAAAATGTTATAATTATAAAAATTAATAAAAAACAAAATTAAAAAAAAGAGAGAGAGAGAGCATGGTTTTCAGGCATTCCCAGAGGTAGTGGAGGTCACTTGTCAACTTATTCTCTCTTCCATCTCTCTCCTTTTCCAGACTCTTTCATTTTTTTCTAATTTCTCACGTTTTCCTACTTTATCAGTCTATCAAACTTTTGTTCTAAACACACTGAAAGCATACTTAGATTAACCTCCTCAAACCAACTATATTGTTCCTTTTTAAATTCAAAACTTAACAAATGCTAAATAAAATGAGCATTTCTGCATACATTGCAGTAGTAGAAGTAATAATAATAATAACTACCATTTACATAATATCTAATTTATGTAATTTTAAGGTTTGCTCGACACTTCACAAACATTATGTCATCTCAACCTCACAATAATCCTAGAAAGTAAGGATTATCAGGAGATCATTGTACACAGTGACAACAAGATTATACGAGGATCAATTCTGATGGCAAAAAGGTGATTCAGACCGTTTCCAATGATCTTGTGAGGAAGAGAGCCATTTGCACTCAGAGAGAAGAGACATTGTGGGGACTGAGTGTGGATCACAACATAGCATTTTCATTCTTTCTGTTCTTTGCTTGCATTTTGTTTTCTTTCTCATTTTCCCCCCTTTTTGATTTGACTCTTCTTGTGCAGCACGATAATTGCGGAAATATAGAGAAGTGCTCATATTTAACATATATTGGATTATTTGTCATCTACGGGAGAGGGTGGGAGGAAGGGAAGGAAAAAAATTGGCATGCAAGGTTTTGCAAGGATGAATGTTGAAAATGATCTATGCATATGTTTTGAAAGCTTTTACAATAAAAGCTTTAACAATAAAAAAAGAAAGTAAGTAAGGGATCATCATTTTACAGAGAAGGAAACTGAGGCAGGCAGAAGTTAAATGTCTAGGGCCAAATTTGGATTCAGCTCCTCCTAAGGCTAGGTCTAGCACTCTATGTACTATCTATACTAGATGCCTTCTGCTGATGAGCTTTTTCAAACCCGGGCTAGTTCTCAAATAAGAGCCATGCTCCATTGTCCAATCTGTGTCCAATGTTTCTCTATCTTTTTAGGATCGTCCAGAATTCATACTCAGCCTTTAAGAACCTATACTATAAGACACTGGGAAAGATTAGTAGCCATTCCTCATTTGCCCTTACCAGCTATGCTGATATAGGAATATCATGAGCAGTGCCTTATACAAAGACTTTTGTAACTTTGAAGAGCCTTTATGAGCAGCCCTTCTTTTTATCCTTACTCTTCCACCAGTGGAGCCCTAATCTAAAGCTGCCATCATGGGATGGCAGCAGCTCTGGGTCCTCAAAGACTAACATAACATAACCTGTGACCTAGAAGGGCTTGAAATATAGACCAGGACAAAGGATATGAACAGACAATTTTCAGATGATGAAATTGAAACTATTTCTACTCATATGAAAGTGTTCCAAATCACTATTGAAATTCAAATTAAGACAACTCTGAGATGCCACGACACACCTGTCAGATTGGCTAAGATGACAGGAAAAGATAATGATGAATGTTGGAGGGGCTGTGGGAAAACTGGGATACTGATGCATTGTTGGTGGAGTTGTGAAAGAATCCAACCATTCTGGAGAACAAGCTGGAATTATGCCCCCAAATTTATCAAACTGTGCATACCCTTTGATCCAGCAGTGCTACTACTGGGCTTATATCCCAAAGAAATACTAAAGAAGAGAAAGGGACTTGTATGTGCAAAATGCTTTTGGCAGCGCTTTCATAGTGGTCAGAAACTGGAAACTGAATGGATGCCCATCAATTGGAGAATGGTTGGGTAAATTGTGGTATATGAATATTATGGAATATTATTGTTCTGTAAGAAATGACCAACAGGAGGAATACAGAGAGGCCTGGAGAGATTTACGTGAACTGATGCTGAGTGAAATGAGCAGAACCAGGAGATCATTATACACTTCAACAGCAATTCTGTATGAGGATGTATGCTGATGGAAGTGGATATCTTCAACATAGAGAAGAGCTAATCCAGTTCCAACTGATCAATGATGAACAGAATCAGCTACACCCAGAGAAGGAACACTGGGAAATGAATGTGATCTGTTTGCATTTTTGTTTTTCTTCCCAGGTTATTTTTACCTTCTGAATCCAATTCTTCCTGTGCAACAAGAAATTCAGTGCTGCACACGTATATTATGTCTAGGATATACTATAACATATTTAACATGTATGGGACTGTCTGCCATCTAGGGGAGGGGGTAGAGGGAAGGAGGGGAAAATTCGGAACAGAAGTGAGTGCAAGGGACAATGTTATAAAAAATTACCCATGCATATGTACTGTCAAAAAAAAGTTATAAGTATAAAATTAATTTAAAAAAAGAAAAAAAAAAGAAATACAGACCAGGAGAAAGATAGCATGTCTACAACCCAATGGGTCATACTAGTTGATGAATTATATTGACACTAAGATACAGAAGGGTCACAAACCACAGTATAGATGGAGGCCCCACATGAATTACATGGCCAATCATTTCGAATATTGACATTAAAATTATTATTCTTATTGGGATTATTATTATTTCTACAGCGCTGTTTTCTTATATTTAATAGCATAGTGCCAGAATATTTTTTAAATCAACCAACAGAAATAATTAGATGATGAACCTTTAATTCTATTTACTAAGCATTTTTTTAAAGTGCCATGTAATTAATGATTACAAACATCATGATGACAACTTGGAACTTGGCTTTTGCAGACTATATATGACCCATGTAATTATTCTCCAGTGAGATTAGTCATTGACTAGAAAATATCAAACTTTTTTACAGTTATATGAAGCAACCCCTCTGGGCTACACCCCAGACAGCAGCTACCCTTTCAGTAGGTATCCTGTGGGTACCCACTTCTAAAACTAGAGCTCACAAGCCCCAACGAGTGTGCTTCCCATTGACAATCAGCAAGTAGACTGAATTAGCTCTTCGAAAAGTATTCATTGCAATAAATACTGAAATGGCAAAGCAAGTTTATAAAAGCCATTAGAAAACACATTTCCCATAGACCTGGGGCACACTCTCCAACAAGCATACACTCTATCAGTGGGAAGAACAAGCACAAACTTAAGGGACAATGATATTGAGACACATGTGTAGGGAACACATGTAGTGACACAAATCCAAGACTGCAATGACGCCTTTAATCTCTATAAAATCCCCATAAGTTCACTCCTGGGCATGGTGTCTGTACTAGGAAGATTGCTCAGCTGATTAGCTTTCAGGGCACAAAGTCTCTGCTGCAGGAGGTCATGGCACTGGAATCCCCAGGCTTATTCCTTGAGGGACTACCACAGTCTCTATTAAATCTCGCTTCATTCTCAGCTGAGATTCTCTTGTGCCCTTTCAGAAAGAGCATAGAACTGACAGAATGTTTTTCGTTCTGCTCATTTAGGGACTCGGTTCTGAGGCATGTCATTGTCCCAGCTGGAGGTGAGAACACAGAGCTTTAGAACACTTTTCCTGATGAGGAACTTCTCCCTAATTTATGGTAACTATCTAGTCCATTTCCCAGATCTTCATCTCTCCAGGTATTTTCAAGGTAAAGAGCTCTAAGGTTCAGATTTCCCCTGTTTTTAGGATATTGGGGGTTTCCTGCTGGTCTATCTAAGTGAAGGCCCATGGAAATGATTCTGAGATGTCCTGTGCCTTCCAATTTTCTCTGCTGGTTATTTCGCATGAAAACAAGCTACTGGAAACCTCAAATTCTTTACAAAGCTTAGAATGGTACAGTTACAGCTAAAAAAATACAAATGTCTTCAGGGGGAAGTGTTTATCTCTCATTGTTTATCTCAGGCAATTGATGTCAGACTGACCCCAGGTAAGTCATTTAGCGTAAACCAATTTGCTTATAATATGTACAAATTGTCTAGTTACCACAATACTTTCCATAGTGCATAAATATTCAAATGCAAGGTGATTTCATATATACAAATAAGCAAAGAAGTGGATAAGTTTTGCTTTGACCACATGGTGAGAATGATGGGAATTTCTCATGTTCATCAAATGAACTCAAGAAAGCTCCCTCCCCAGCATAACTGATGGACTCTGAACTTATAAGAGATAACGGATGGACTGGATTACCTGAATGGAAGGAATATCCACTCCACTGAGCTCATAGTTAGAGCCACCAAAATCAAAAAGAATCTTCCACTGTACAACATCATGGAAAAATGCAACTATTAACCAACAGCTTGGTTTTTTTAATGGCTTTATGGTTGGTTTTTTTATTTTTTTACAAAATTGACCTCATCCTTATGTGTTCAGAAACTAAAATATACTGGTTTCAAACACATGTTTCTTTTTAAGGAAAAATGTATGGTTTGAATAACCCACACTTTTCATTCCCTTTCATGAATTACAACTTATTGAGCTCACATATAATGATAGGTCACATTATCCAAAAGAAAAAAAAATTGTTGTTAGGACAAATCCATCCACTAATCAGATTGGGAAGCCAAAACTTGAACGTAAGCTTTGGATGATATTTGAGAGAATACAATTCTCCTGAGACCATCTCTTTTCCATTTTCCCTACAGCTGATCTTACTAAAGGAAGAAGGCAGAAACTCTTGCTCCTGAGAAGATAGCCACAAAAAAAAAAAGGAAGAATCATAGGGTGTTTCTTACAATAACATTAACCTTCCCCAGGTAGAAAGCTCTCCACGGGGAAGATTTCCTCACATTATCATGGCCTAGAATTCCATTCAGATGAATTCAGTAAGCACTTATTAAGTGCATATTTTGTGCTATTAATTCCTGGCCCTTCAAGAACATTCATTCTACTGAGGGGGGATGAGAAAACTTCCAGCACTTAGAACAGCTCCTTGCACATAGTAAATGCTTAATAAATGCTTGTTGACAAAGACTAGTGAATACAAAGTATATGTGAAGTTATACAAAGTATTTTCATGAGGTTGAGGGCAATAACAAGTGGCAGGGGAGGAAGAGATCAAGAACAGAGGAAGGGATCTGACCACAAAATGGTTTCTTCACCAAGTTATATATCTCTTGGTAGAGAAGCAACACTCCAAACATGTAGATGTGGTAGTGATAGGCAGCTTCAAGGTCAGGAAGACATGTTTTGAGTCTTGCCTGGGATATCTCTGACAAGATCTGTGTGACCCTAGGAAAATCACAACCATTCTGTGCTTCAGGAAACTTTCTAATTCTGTAAGTTGCAAAATAGTTTCTTTCTTGTGCTAACAAAGAATTTCCTTCTTTGTGTCCTCTACACCTCTGGACTAATTATTGCGGGGATAGAATATGGGAATTACCCACAGACCATCCTGTCTTACAGTTCTCTTCAGAGGATAAAAGTACACAGGATGGTAGCAGAGTAATTCTCAACTGATTCACCCCAAACAAGGTCCTGCCCAGATCTTCATCTGAGCTCAAGCCTCGGCTTCTTTTCCACAGGCAGCAGAACAATTGAGACATATGTCCACTTCACCCTTAATACTATTGTTTACTTCTCGCAGTGTAAAAAACTGCTGACCTGCAGAAGCTAACAGAAACCCCAGGAATATCTTTGCACAATTATCCCTGACCAGATCCTTCTAAGGGTATTCAGCTGCATGCTTCTTCCAAAGTAGCTAAATTTGCTACTTTGATGTAATGAGCCCTGCAGAAGAAAACATCCACACAAATCAAAATCTCCAAACAAAACCCCCTTCCCCTATTGCTCAGAATTTCAGTCAATAGTCACGTAATTGGATGACTGAAAATACTCTTCTGCTATTGCTTAGAATTTCTCGCCTCTGAGGTCCAAGTTGCCTTTTCCTGTAGAGGACTGCAGAGAGTAGAGAACTCTGGGAAAGGTATACATGAAACAAGGATATTTACAGCAGGGTATTTACTCAAGGTGATTGATGAGATAATGGTGCTCTAGTTCACATATACTTATGTGATGTAATGATGTAATCACTCTAGGGGGCACATACTTAGTGTGATCTGGTGATGTAATGGTTCTACAGTTGGCACATGCTCAGTTTGTGCTGTAGTGATGTAATTGTACTAAGGTATTTAAAGGCTGAGAGGACTGGAAATAGACAGACTCAGACTCCATCCTTGACTAGCCTTGTGGTGGCTCTCTTGCCTTCATCACTTCTCCACTAAGACCAAGACCCATCCAGAGATCCTCCAGAAAGCTAGTCCGGACATTACATTCTCCCTACCTGTCTCTTGCCCTTCCTTTTTCTACTAGGCCTGCTGCCTTAATTCCCTTTCCATTATTCCCTTCCCTGGATAAGGAGCAACACCCAAGTAAGGTAGCAAGAGTGAGAAGAAGCAAGAGGACTGTATTTTTTCTCCTTTCTTTCCTTCATTCACTTTTGTTCTCACTCGATCTCGCTACAGACTCTGCCTCAGAGAATATCACAATTACTAGGAAAGAGAAGAGAGAAAGAGGCAGATAAATGGGTATCTCTAAGAAGTAGCATTGACCCAGAGTTTTAATATAATTAATATTATATTATAATATAATATATATATATATATATATATAGTCTCATTTGGTCTTCAGAACAACTCTGAGGCAGGGGCTATTATCACTCCCATGGTATAGAAAAGGAAAATGAAGTTAAAAAAAAAAAAAAAACTCAGTGACTTACCAATGGTCACACAGCTGTAGGTGATATTCATCCTTCATTCTCAAAAAGGACATCAGGAAGATGGATTTAGGGGAGAGAAGGCTGTGCAAAGTCACCAGTTTCACTTTCTCCTCCAGAGCCATCTGGGTCCAGTGTCAAGATATAGATCAGGACAACTGGAAATGGCCTAAAGTGCAGTGGGAGGCCTTGGCCATTTTAAGCTAAGGTCTTTTAAGAGGTCTCAGCCTGACCGAGGCAAATAGCTATTCAATTAAGGCTAGGTTAAAAAAGAAATGAGATGAGGAATGGCCTTATACCTAGTCACAAAACCCCCAAAATCAGGGTCACACAACTAGTAAGGGTCTGAAGGATTTGAAATCAGGGTTTCCTGATTCCATATCCAAGAGTGAGCCACTTAATGGCTCCCATGTCTATTTGTGTAGAAGAGACAGGTGTCAATCAGATTGTCCCAAACTCAGGGCCCTTCCTCAAAAAAACAGAAATAAAAACAAAAACAGTCTATCCCAGAAGCTCTTTGACAGCTCATATCTGACGATCAAACCTGGGAAAGTTCACTAATCACTAGGTTGGTCACAGAACAACCAATTCATTTTTAATTCCTATTAATTCACAAAGACAAATGTTAGAAAGGTAGAGATGTGTCAACATAGTAAGTATCCACACCAATAACACAGGAAGCTTTCATGTGCATATATGGAATGGAGAGATAAGGTGAAGAACTTACAGGAATGTTTAAATTCTTTTTCTGTATTTTATTATTCATTATTTCTGTGTCTCTGTGACCAAATAAGTATGTTGTATGTTAGCCAATATTTACTTAAACTTTAGATGTATTGGGGCAGCTAGGTGGTGCAATGGATAGCGCACCAGCTCTGAATTCAGGAGGACTCGAGTTCAAATCTGGTCTCAGACACTGAACACTTCCTGGCTGTGTGACCCTGGGCGAGTCACTTAACCCCAGCCTCAGGGGAAAAAAAGAAAAAGAAGAAAAAAAAAACTTTAGATATATTGACTTGACCTGAAATGAAGACATTTATCACTATTCAATGTTACCAATATTTAGACTATTAGTTGAATGCTGTTAGCTTAAAAATCTAAATTTTGAAGATCTGTTAGCATCTATGTCTAAATAATCAATTAAGGGGAGAAGGCACCTATTTTCTTAGTGCTCCCCAACCTATAATGTAATCCTTTGTAACCAAATCTATAAAAACTGTATATCTTTCCTAAGTCTTTAGCTCCTACCACGAGCTTCCTTTTTCTTATCTCATGATGGGATGGCTCATCCTCCAGAGGTTTTAATAAACAACTTTTCTGCTTTCTACTGAATGATCTCTGAGTAGTCATTTTGGGTAAGGGTCTTCTACATCCCTCACATGCAGAAAGAACTGATTTTTAAAAATTAAAAAAAAAAAGTTGTTGACAGTTTTAATTGCATAAATGCAAATTAGGAAATTATTTTAAATAAAAATAAATTCATTATTAAAATAGCACCACTATGGAAAATTATGAATGACCAGGCCCTTGTTAGTCCCAGAGCCATTTGAAATAGATTCACAAGACTACTGATGGAGGCTTACTGTCTGGGAAAACTTCCTAACAATGTGCCCTATCCAAAGTGGGGTGGGCTGCTGCCTCAGAAAGCTCATGGAGAAATGGGATGACTATTAGTCTGGGATGGAGAAACAGGATGACCACTAGTCTGGGACGGTATAGAGAGATGCTGCTTCAAATCCAGGTCAGAGCCCATGGATGCTGACATTCCATCCAGTGCTGCAACATGTCAACATTGAAAAGGAAAATGGAGTCACTTGTATAACTTAATGAAGCGAAGCAAAGCAAGTCCTCAACCTACAGCAAAATATTAATTTTCTCTTCCTCTGTCTTAAGTAAGAAAACAATTAAAATGTATCTGTCAACTAGTAAGCAATGCCATATATTTTTCATCTAGGATATTTTTTCTTCTCCATTCAAGCATTTCTTAGAATATGCTCGAGAGCTGTGATGAACAGACTAAGATGGAAGCCTGAGAAATGTGGAGGAAGCTTCTCATTTCCACCAAGGCCATGTGGATTTCTCTCTTATAGCTCCCAAGGCCTCTAGAGAATCTCCTCCAATGAGTGAGAGGAAACACCTCTGTCCCTCTCACTTTCATCTCACCTTCCCAGCTCTGAATTCTCTCTTCACAACAATGAAGCCCACAATCCATGAGACTTTATCTAGCTGCTATTCCTCCTAAGTAGGTTTAGATGTAATTTTAAAGAACAGGAAAACTTTGGAGGTGATAAATGCCTTCTTAGACAGAGTTGGATAGGAGACAAATACAAAATCTCTGACAAGGCAAGTTTAGCACCAATCAGACTTGGCTCTGACTCCACTCCAGACTGTCCAATGAGGAAGTGGAGAGTGTGGGCAGTCGCCCCATCACCCACTCCTAAGCCTGGGCTGACTCTTCAGACTCTAGTCGGCCTCCTCATCCTTAAGGACCTGACTCACACCCCAAGCCCCTGGGCTCAGCTGTTTAACTCTGTACATTTCTTGCTCCTCCCCTCAAGATCTCTTCCCTCCTCCTCCTCCAGAATTGGAGGCCAACAGATTGTGTTTTTCCCAGGGCAGTAACAGCCTTACCATTTCCAGAGGCTTCCTCAGACATGCTCTGATAACCTTCCTCTGCCTGCAGAGAATTAACTTTCCCAACTCTGCTCCAGTAGAAACAATAAAGGAAGAAAAATAGCTCTAAAAACACTAAGGAAATTGTGATCTCCTCAGCGGAGGTGTTCTCTCCAGTAATACAGATTGCAGCAATCTCAACCTGCCCAGCCTGTGCTCCACCTGTGCATATCCCACCATGAGCACACCACCGGGAGTCCATCCCCTCGACTGGGGTGCCCGATGGACTCTCAACCTGTTAAAGTTACCAGAGGAGCCCATAGACTATCCTACCAACTATACCTTCCTTGAGCCTTCTCTCTTACTCATTCCACAACCCAAATCCATCACCTCCATGACAGCTGTGTCCCCTTCTCTCCATTCTTATCGTCACAAATCTAGTTCAAGCTTTAATTGCCTCTCGCCTGTGCTGTTGCAATAACCTACTAACTGGTCTGAGTCTATCCTGATCCTGCTCCATCTTTTACTTAGCAACAAAGGGGATTTTTCTAAAGCACAGATCTAACAGTGTCACTCCTTCACTCAGTGAGCTGCACTGGCTCCCTATTATCTCCAAGATAAATTTCTTGTTTGACTTTTAAAACTGCTCATACCCTGGCTCCTTTCTACCTTTTCAGACTCCTTATACCTTATCTACCTCCACTCGTGGCTACAGAAGCTTCCTGCAGTTCTTTGAACTGCAACCACCCATTTGTTGTCTCTGTGCCTTTACACTAGTTGTCCCCCATGCTCGGAAGGCTCTGCCCCTTCCTTATCACCTCTCAGTTTCCCTAGATTTACATTATGTTATAGAAATGCTTGTTTTATCCCATAAATTGGCACATGGGAAATAAATAATAAATGTTTGTTGACTTATTGACTAATTGAATCTGCTACTTTACCAATTTCTTTTTCTCACTCTTACTTTTCTTTACTTACATCTTTCACCCCTCTCTCATAATTTCTTGGTTGTCATGTATGACAGCCTATTCATACCCACCATGCATCTTTCTATCTTCTTCAAGGGAACAATAGCTTTCATGTCCTTACTTTTCTTTTTAATTTATGGGATAAAACAAGGATTTTTATAACATAATATAATAATAATAATAATAATAATAATAATAATAATAATAATAAAAAGATTGCACATGAAACTGCACATCTATCATGTACAACTTACTGTTCCTTAAATATATGATAAAGTTATCATGTAAATTTCTTTTTTCCCTATTTTCTTCCAACCCTAGAAATGGTTACCATTAGACACAATTATGCATATATATAATTATCCTATACATACTTCTATTTATAATTTTTTTTCATTTCTTTAAGGATTATGGTATCCTGTCTCTAATTGTGCATATATAATTATATCAAATTGTTTGCTGTCTTGGAGGGGGAAGAGAAAGGAGGTAGTGAGAAAAAAAATTGGAACTCAAAATCTTACAGAAATGAATCTTAAAAACTATCTTTACATTGAGAAAAAAAAAATAAAATACTGTTAAGTTGAAACAAATAAACTCCATAAAGTTACCATGTCTCACAACTGTATAATGCTAGAAATAATATTGATATTAAAAAGATGTAATTTTGGTTTTTGAAGGGGGGGGGCAAATCCCCAAACAATCCTCTTCCTTCCTTCCAGTGCCAAATAGATTCCCTTTAGACCTAGATGTCCTTCCTCTAACTGCTAGGAAGCTTCTGTAGCCAGGGGCTAGGGGGATAAAGACTGAGTTTGAAAAGGTAGGAAGGGATTAGGGTATGAGCAGCTTTGTAAATTAAACAAAGATTTTATCTTGGAGGTAATAGGGAGCCAATGAAGCTCACTAAGTGAAAGTGACATAATTAGAACTATGCTTTAGAAAAATCTCCTTGTCGCTAAGTAGGAGTGAAATCAGGAAAGATCAAGATCAGTTAGAAGGTTATTGCAGTAGCACAGGTGAGAGGTGATAAAAGTCTGAACTAGATTTGTGACTGTAAGAATGAAGAGCAGGGGATACAGAGGAGGGTTGTCATGAAGTTGGAAACAAGATTTGGATGGCATTATGCTGATTACATCAAGCCCTACTCATTGCAGAGTCTCCTGAATGAAATCCATAATCCCTCAGAAGAGTTTACTTTAATCATCCACCAAGGAAAACCAAGTGAATAAATGATATTTCTCAGAGAGACTAAGACAGACACTCTATGCAACCTCACTATCAGTAGATACAGCTTGGACAAAAACTGCAGATGGACTCTGAACTGGGTCCAGAATTAAACAGGAGCAAAGAACAAACCCACATAAGAAAATCTACCAAAATAAAAAATGGGATAAGTTAAGAATGCCAAGTTTAATTTTAAAAATACTTCAGAACAATGAAATTGTTTTTAAAAAAATCTCAGAACTCATGCAGATTCATTCATTCAAAAAGTATTTGTTGAATACCTACTATGTACCAAACAGTATAATAAGTGTTAGAGAATTAAAAAAAAAAAATACAAAGATAGTTTCTGCCCTTAGAAACAGCATAAAATATCTAAGAGAGAGTTTCAAATAAATAAATACACATAATAATAGGAACTATTATTTATATATCACTTTTTATTTGGAGGTATCATACAAGTATTATCCTGTTTGATCCCCATGAAAACTCTGGAAGGTTAGGAGGTAAGGACTATTATCATCCCAATTTTGCAGATAAAGAAAGTCAGATTTAAAAAAATTGAGTGATTTGCAGGTTCACACTATTAGTAAGTTCACACTATTAGTAAGTATCTGAGGCTGGATGTCAATACTCCAAGCCCTGTTTATTGAACCACCAGTTGCCTTTAAAAATGTTAAGGAATAAGTAATGCTACTAATAAAATCACGTGTATATGTTGGTGGAGTTGTGAAGTGATCCAGCCATTCTGGAGAGCGATTTGGAACTATGCTCAAAGAGCTATCAAACTGTGCATCCCCTTTGACCCAGCAGTGTTTCTACTGGGCTTATATCTCAAAGAGATTTTAAAGGAAGAGAAAGGACTCACGTGTGCAAAAATGTTTGTGGTGGCCCTTTTCATAGTGGCAAGGAACTGGAAACTGAGCGGATGCCCATCAGTTGGGGAATGGCTGAATAAATTATGGTATATGAATGTTAGGGAATATTATTGTTCTACAAGAAATGATCAGCAGGATGATTTCAGAAAGGCCTGGAGAGACTAACAGGAACTGATGCTGAATGAATTGAATAGAACCAAGAGGACATGGTACACAGCAACAAGAAGATTACACAATGATCAATTCTGATGGAAGTGGCTCTTTTCAATAATGAGATGATTCAGGCCAGTTTCAATGATCTTGTCACGAAAAGAATTATCTACACCCAGAAAGAGGATTGTGGGAACTAAGTGTGGATCACAACATAGCATTCTCACTCTTTTTGTTGTTTGCTTGAATTTTATTTTCTTTCCTTTTTGATTTGATATTTCTTGAGCAGCAAGATAATTGTATAAATCTGCATGCATATATTAGATTTAACATATATTTTACCACATTTAGCATATTTTGGATTACTTGCTATCTAAAGGAGGGGAGCTGGGGAAGAGGGGAAACTAGAACACAAGATTTTTCAAAGGTTAATAATGAAAAATTGTCCATGCATATCTTTTGAAAATTAAAAGGCTTTAATAAAAAAGAAAGAAAATAAATAAAATCACATATATAAATAAAAGAGAAGTGGGACAGGTAGATGGTGTGATGGACAGAGAAGCAGTCCTGAAGTCAAGAGGACCTGAATTCAAATCCAGCCTCAGGTACTTAAGACTTACTAGATGTGTGATCCTAAGCAAGTCACTTAACCTCAACTGCCTCACCCACAAAATTAGAGAGAAAGAGAGAGAAGCTTGTAGAAAATTTTAAAACATTAGGAAAGTCTGAAACTTGAATGAAATGTTCTCTAAAGAAAAAATAGAAAGGGAGAAAATAATAAAACTCTCACCATAGAAAATATGAAAATCCTGAAAAAACCCCAACAGAATAGTCCCAATTATAGTTAGTCAACCTGCACATATTGAGTACTTCTTGGATGCTAGGTCCTGGGGAAACAAAGAAAGATAAAAAACATGGTAATAAAGTTACTAGGAAGTCAAGCTGGAAATTGGGAAAGTGTTGAGAAAAATTATTAATAATCAATATTTTAGGGAGATTCAGAGATCTTCCCTTTTTCTAAATTCCTCGTTTTAAAAAATTCTGTTTTCTTGAAGGACATTACTGATAATGAGATTGCGTTGACTCTCCTCGACCTTGGTCAGACCATGGAGAAAGCTACTCTAGCTTGGCTGGAGACAGATCCTTTTGTCTAGATGATCCACAATTGCTGGAGATCTGAAAAGAGATAATCTCTTTGTCCAAGGGAGACAGGATGTCACTAGTAGTCCCTCGTTGCTGCCAAAAGTATATGAACTATGATTCTGCCTGCCATAATTGTCTTTGATCTCAGAGCAATGGCCAAATGACATCCTTTTATTACTAACCTGCTGGCCTTCTTAATAAAATGATTAAATTACCCAGAAACTCTGTCTCTTGAACCTTTTTAATCACCCAGTTGGGCATTGGTTCCTCTAAGTGTACACAATTTCCCCAAAGCTTTTTCTCTGTTTCTCTAAATGTATTCCCCAAAGAGGGTGTAGAACACTTGTCTCCTCTCTCGAAGTGGGAAAGAGGAAGATTTCTGCATCTTAAGCTCTTGCCAACTCTACCTCTTACATGGGGGCACAGGACCAGGTCATGGATCTCTCTATCAGTGAAGAGAATATCATGTAATTGCCCAGGATTACATATATGTGTTCATATGTAAGTTATTTTTTCCTGTTTAACTATGTCAAAATGTTTGGGAAATGTCTCCTTTCATGGAGCTAACACCCAGCAAGTAGCCTGTATCCCGAACTTGGCATACCAACAATCCCTTGCACTTTGGATGATCTCACTCTCTGGCAAAGTGCATCACTTTGACCAGTACCAAGTGTTCACCGAAGAATTTATGATTTTGCTTTCCCTTATTTTCTCTGGGATTTTAGAGCCAACATCTATCACATATCTTGACATGCTCACAA
Organism: Sminthopsis crassicaudata; assembly: GCF_048593235.1. NCBI lineage: Eukaryota > Metazoa > Chordata > Mammalia > Dasyuromorphia > Dasyuridae > Sminthopsis > Sminthopsis crassicaudata. The sequence continues at coordinate 745,351,674 of NC_133617.1, read as the reverse complement.
TCCCTGCTCCTTGTATCTACCAAGTAAACTGAACCAAGTACAGCACTCTTGTTCCCACTGGTTCTGGACCCCACCAGGAGACAACTGACTTGGAGACCATTCCCACAAGACCCAGAAATGCCTGCATTGCCCATGCATGAGTCTGCTGTGGGAACAGCTAAGAATGATGATGCAAGGGCAGCTAGGTGGCACAGTGGATAGAGTACCAGCCCTGAAGTCAGGAGGACCTGAGTTCAAATTTGATCTCAGACACTTAACACTTCCTTGCTGTGTGACCCTGGGCAAGTCACTTCGCCTCAACTGCCTCAGGGGGGAAAAATGATGATGCATGATCCAACTCATTTAAGTATATAAAGTACTATCTTTGACCCAGAATTTTAAGCTCTCCCTCAATAGGATTTCTCCCTGCCAGCAGGGTTTTCTCATCTGTAAAAATGAGCTGATGAAATGCTCCAATATCTTTCCTTAAAAAAAAAAAAAATACATCTTAAATACATAAGGCCATAAAAGTTAACCAAAAGATATATCCATAATCCCATGCTTCCTTCAATGTCATAAAAGTTGAATAAACTCAGTTAAATAGTAATCTCATATATCTCCTAAGGAAATAAACATCATTAAATAAGTTCTTGTGCTAAACTAAGGCAAGTTACAGATTGAACTACCACTGAAGGAGTCACAAAGAGACTCATCGAGTCAAATAATTTCCTGGCACCACAGCATATAAAATGATCAAGGTTAAACTCATCCTGACCGATCTGGCAAAAAGCAAAAATGCATCTCCAAGTCTAGAGTCAGTAAAGTTATTTTCTTTTCATTTGTTTTGGAAGCTGGGAAAGGTGAAGGTGAAAGGGAGGGATCTGGTTTTTAATGAAAGTTTTCAAATTTGATTTGCAGTTCCTGCTTTCAGCTTCTGATTCCTGCTGTGAAAATTAGATAAATTGCTTTATCTCAAAGATAAAATAAAAATTCTTTATGATGAAAATTTTAATAAACAAAAGCACAGGAATGTGTGACTGACAAGCTCAAAGAAGAAGTCACCAATATATTCTAAATCTTCCAAATCCCTTTAAGATTGAAGAAGTATCACCAATGTTGCCAATCTACCAGAAAAAGGTTTTCCTTCATCTCAACCACCAGACGAATTCTCTAAGTCTCTTTCTTCCACAATTCAGGGATCTGGGACTTGAGGGCAATGGGGTCCTATCTCTTTTCTTGCAAGTCAATTAATAGGCATTTACTAAGCTCCTACTGTGTGCCAGGCCTTATGCTAGGGAGGTACTAGAGAAGATAAAAGAAAAAAAAAAAAGTCACTCTCCTCCAGAAGCTGATATTCTATGAGGAGAGATAATACATACACTATGCACATAAAAAGTATATATTCCCAAAGTACATAAATAATAAATGAAGTTATTAAAAATGGGCATAAGTCATCGCTGGAAGGACCTCACATAAAAGGTAGAGTTTGAGTTGAGCTTTAAAAGATGCGAAAGAGTGTAATCTGTGGAAGAGAGAAGGATTTGCACTCCAGGCATGAGAGTCAACAGATGCAAAGGTGTGGAGAGGGGAAATGGCGGCAGGAAGACTTATTTGGCTGGACTATAGTATACATGAAGGATAACACATCTGACTCGAAAGTTGTGAGGGCCCTCACACACCAAACAGAGAAGTCCACATTGTATTGAAGCCGTTGTGCAGTGCAGTGGTTAGAGTGTTAGACCTGAAGTCAGAAAGACCCACATTCAAATTCTAAGTCACTTAATAGTTGTACCACTCTGGGCAAGTTATTTAACATCTCAGACTCAGTTTCCTTCCTTGTAAAAATGGAAAATAATACCAATCTCATAAAATTGTTGTAATGACCAAATGAGAGTTCTCTGTCAATCCTAAAGTTTTCTATAAATGTTAGTTATTATTATAATTATTGTTGTTGTTTCTGTGGAGAGATTCTTATCCAGCAGTCCATGACTTGTTTTTTTTTAAGTTATTTCAATAATTATAGCTCAATATAATTGTTTGCTTTTGCCATCCTGTGCATTTTATTTTGTCCATATTCAAAATTATCAATCTGTAAAGGAGATAATAAAAGATAAATAGGATTTTGATATGTGTAGGAAAAAAAGGGGAAGGCATATGAAGGTGAGAAAACAGCATAACTAGAGGTGGGAGAAAAGAAGACAGGAAAGAAAGAGAGAGAAAGAAAGAAAGAAAGAGAGAGAGAGAGGAAGGGAGGGAGGAAGGAAGGAAGGAAGGAAGGAAGGAAGGAAGGAAGGAAGGAAGGAAGGAAGGAAGGAAGGAAGGAAGGAAGGAAGGAAGGAAGGAAGGAAGGAAGGAAAAGGAAGGAAGGAAGGAAAGGAGGAAGGGAGGAAGGAAAGAAGGAAGGAAGGAAGGAAGGAAGGAAGGAAGGAAGGAAGGAAGGAAGGAAGGAAGGAAGGAAGGAAGGAAGGAAGGAAGGAAGGAAGGAAGGAAGGAAGGAAGGAGAAGGAGGGAGTGAGAAGGAGGGAGGGAAAGAGAAAAGGATTAATAAAATATGGCTTGGTTGGTCTTTTGGTGGTGTTAGGGTTTTTGTTTTGTTTGGGTTGTTGTGTTTTTGTTGTTTTTATGTTTACCCACTTTAGGTTGCTGAAGGAAAGAACTCTGGAAAGAAGCTCATGTGAAGGAATCTGGCAGTTTCCATCATGTCCCTGTCCTCTTCTTGCTACATTAGAAACTTCTACCTTGGATGAAATCTGGGACTCTTTTTTAGGTTGAGCTGAGCTACTCACTGCCAAGGGAAGGACTCCTTCACTCTGGACCGTAAGCCACATAACCTGAGAATACTTCTGAATTTGAATTCTCTGATTTTGGTTTGGCTATCAAATGGGATGAATGAATTTTTTGAGTAATAAAGTAAAAATTTGAAAAATTTAAAGTACCCAAATGCTTGAAATACACACAAGAAAAGTTCTAAAGGAGACAAAAAGAACCTCAGTGGAAAGACTTATATGAACTGATGCAAAATGAAATGAACAGAACCAGAAGAGCATTGTACACAGTAACAGCAACATTGTTTGATTAAAAATTATGAATGACTTAGCTATTCTCAACAATACAGTGATCTAAGACAATCCTAAAAGACTAATGATGAAGTATACTATCTGCCTCCAGAGAAACAACTGATATTGTTTGAATACAGACTGAAGAAAGCTAATTTTCATTTTCTTTCTTTTTTTTTCTTCTATTCAAGTTTTCTTGTACAAAATGACCAAAGTGGAAATGTTTTACTTAATTGCACATGTATAACATATCTGAACTTACCAGCTCAGGGAGGGAGAAGTGGAGGGAGGAAAGGAGGGATAGAATTGGAACTCAAAACTCTAAATAAAAATATTTTTTAAATTGAAGGGAAAAAACAACCAAGGCAATTTTGACACTATCCTGCTCAATTTCACAAGTTCTTCTTTAAAAATGGAATCCTATTTACCAGACATTCATAATCTCTTAGACAATCTTCATTTTTGTTCTTCTTGTAGAGGGAAATGTTTGCATTTGTGGGTGATTATTAAGTTCACAATGAAAAATAACTTTTTTAAAGTTTGTTTTCAAAAAAATCCTGCCACTTTTTAAGAAGTGAAATAACAAATTATTGTTTGAAAAGTTTAACAATTCAAAAAAGGGTACATCTATAGCAATCTAATCTTTGACAAACCCAAAGATACCAACATTAGGGATAAAAATTCATTATTTGGAAAAAACTGTTGGGAAAACTGGAAATTAGTATGGCAGAAACTAGATATGGATCCACACTTAACACCATATACCAAGATAAGATCAAAATGGGTCCATGATTTAGGCATAAAGAGGGAGATAATAAATAGATTAGAGAAACAGGAAATAGTCTACCTCTCAGACCTGTGGAGGAGGAAGGAATTTATGACCAGAGGAGAACTGGAGATCATTATTGATCACAAAATAGAAGATTTTGATTACATCAAACTAAAAAGTTTCTGTACAAACAATACTAATGCAAACAAGATTAGAAGGGAAGTAACAAATTGGGAAAATATTTTTAAAGTTAAAGGTTCCTGCAAAGGTCTCATTTCCAAAATATAGAGAGAACTGACCCTAATTTATAAGAAATCAAACCATTCTCCAATTGATAAATGGTCAAAGGATATGAACAGACAATTCTCAGATGATGAAATTGAAACTATTTCCACTCATATGAAAGAGTGTTCCAAATCACTACTGATCAGAGAAATGCAAATTAAGACAACTCTGAGATACCACTACACACCTGTCAGATTGGCTAAGATGACCGGAACAAATAATGATGAATGTTGGAGGGGATGTGGGGAAATTGGGACACTAATACATTGCTGGTGGAGTTGTGAAAGAATCCGGCCATTCTGGAGAGCAATCTGGAACTATGCCCAAAAAGTTATCAAACTGTGCATATCCTTTGACCCAGCATTGCTGCTATTGGGCTTATATCCCAAAGAAATACTAAAGAGGGGAAAGGGACCTGTATGTGCAAGAATGTTTGTGGCAGCTCTTTTTGTGGTGGCTAGAAACTGGAAAATGAATGGATGTCCATCCATTGGAGAATGGTTGGGTAAATTATAGTATATGAAGGTTATGGAATATTATTGCTCTGTAAGAAATGACCAGCAGGAGGAATACAGAGAGGCCTGGAGAGACTTACATCAACTGATGCTGAGTGAAATGAACAGAACCAGAAGATCACTGTACACTTCAACAACAATACTGTATGAGGATGTATTCTGATGGAAGTGGAAATCTTCAACATAAAGAAGATCCAACTCACTTCCAGTTGATCAATGATGGACAGAAACAACTACACCCAGAGAAGGAACACTGGGAATGTAAATTGTTAGCACTACTGTCTATCTACCCAGGTTACTTATACCTTCGGAATCTAATACTTAATGTGCAACAAGAAAATGGTATTTACACACATATATTGTATCTAGGTTATATTGTAACACATGTAAAATGTATGGAATTGCCTGTCATCTAGGGGAGGGAGTAGAGGGGGGGGGGGATAATTTGGAAAAATGAATACAAGGGATAATATTATAAAAAAAAATTCTAAATAAAAAAATAAAAAAGAAAAGGAGAAGAAAACTGATTTAGAAAAGAAAATGTAAAAAAAAAGTTTAACAATTACACATAATTATTAAATGTTTTATTTTCTCTAAGTTGTTAAAGTGAAACAATAATATCTCTTTGTGATGAAGGACATAACTGGACAAAAGAGAAAAATCCACTAGAACAGCAGAAACCAGAGGCAAAAAAATATAGAAATGGTTTAAATGGAAATGTAAGAAATACAGTAAAAAGTCCACATTCAGACAACCTGATTCACAACATTTCTCACTGGTACCCACAAGCACTGTTATTATATTATTATGTAATAATACAAAAGTTGCTATTGTCATTAATAATACCTACCTGTCAGGGTTGTTGTGAAGATAATGATTTAACGTCTGTCCCACAGTTTGCAGGCCTTCAAGTGGTCTATCAAAGCCAGCTCAGTCATGAGCTACTTGTGGAGAGGAAAGGCTGCTTGCTTTGCTTCATACTATATTTTAGGCAATAGTAACATGAAACTCATGGGAACAGCATCTTGAAAGCATCCATGCAAATATGTTGGCAAGACAAGAGAATTTTTCCAGAGAAAACTAGACACTATCACAAGCAAAAAGAAGCTTTAGCAAAAACCATCAAAAGCAAATGTCGGGGCAGCTGGGTGGCACAGTGGATAGAGCACCAGCCCTGAAGTCAGGAGGACCTGAGTTCAAATATGACCTCAGACTCTTACCATTTCGTCAGATCCTGGGCTAGTCACTTAACCCCAAATGCCTCAACAAAAAAGAAAAAAGAAAGCAAAAGTCATCTAAAATTGCTTAAAGAATTACAAAGGGGTTAGAACACCAGCCTCGAGTCAGGAACATCTGACTTCAAATCTGGCTTCAGACAATTAACACTTCCAAGCAAGTCACTTAACCCCAATTGCCTCAGGAAAAAAAGATTAAAAGAGCTCTTTGACCAAAAACAAACAAACAAACAAACAAACAAAACCTATTGGAGCTACTTGTGGCATTTGATACCATCTGAACAGTGTTTGGCAAATCATAGGCAAAGCAGCAGCTTTGGCCAGTTCTACATGCAGATAACATGAGGAGGGGAAATGCCCTTATGACTAAAGATCATGATCAATTACTTAAGAAATTAAAATCTCCCTATTTTGTTTTGCCAGTGGATGGACAATGAATATAATTTAAAATGCCAGTGGGAATGCTTATGTCTGTTAAGTTGTTGCAACTGATAATAAGAAAAATGTGTTTCTTTGCAAACCTGGTTTTGCAAATACTATATCAAGGGAAATATTCAATAGAGTTGGATTTTTTTAAGTAAAAATGATATAATGTGGTTGAATTGCCTTGGACTTTATCCTCAGGCCTCCATGGTCGTCAGAACAAAATGATGCTCTATCAACCTTAGTTCCAAATGAGGCCTTTCGGGCCATCTGGACACCTTACATGTTTCACAGGCTAATGCTCATTTCAAGAAATATGAATGAGGAGATGCAGACAATTTCTCTTGGGAAAAAAAAATGCTTGAAAGTATGTTTGAGCTAAAAAGAAGAAAAAGCCACGTTTCTTAGTGATATTTTTTTATTTTATTTTATCACAAAAATGTTCTTCTGAAATTTATTTAGTGATTATTTTGGAAAACCTGAGACTTCCAAATAAATCAAGGGCAGGTTCTCAAATTTATACTCTGATCCAGAAGAAAAAAAAAGTGATTTATATAAGGAAAAGGTAAAACTATGGATAAAAAGTTGACAGTCATATTTTTTATATTTTATTATCTGAAAAACATTCATCCTACAGACAAAATAGAAGTGAATCAGAGATCTGCTTATTGTTCCATTACCACTCTTAAAAAACCATTTCTCAGTTTATTTTTAAGTAATATTTTTAACTAGTAATGAATGCATAAGGAACCTAACTTCCCTGGACAAATATGATACATTTGGTCGGTCTTAATCTGAACACAAAAGACATATATATATCAATACACTAAAATGAGAGTTTGAACCTGAAAGTCATTTTCTGTTTTGATTACAGGGAAATGTGAAGGTTTATCAAATAAAGTGATAAAAATGTCCTACCTTACAGGATATCTTATGTGTATAGAATGGAATTCTCTGCTGTAGTTATTACAAAAATAAAATATCCATGTAGATTAATAGTTTGAAAATGTAGAGAAATAGAAACATCATGAATGGTATCATGTTTTAATGTCCTATGTTCTTGAAGAGGACCAAAATGACATCCCTATGTTAGAGTCGAGTTATAGTGTGTCCAACTGTGGCTGATCAGACCAATAGGAGCTCGGAGTGCTCTGCTACAGATTGAACACACATAGCACTTATAAACATTTGGGATGGACTCTCTAACTTTGTGCATTTCACATTTCTTTTGGGCTAATTCAATTCTGCTTTGCTCATACAGCACGGCACCTTCTCTGATAAGGGCACACCATGCTGGGCAGTCCTATGCCAGTATCTACCATGTCATATAATCTACTTTAAAGTTCTTTTTTTATTTTTGCTGAGGCAATTGGGGTTAAGTGACTTGCCCAGGGTCACACACCTAGAATACATTAAGTGTCTAAGGCCAAATTTGAACTCAGGTCCCCCTGACTTTAGGGCCGACATTCTAGCCACTGTGCCATCTAGCTGCCCCATTCTAAAGTTCTTAAGTGAGATCATGAGAGTGTCCTTGTATTGCTTTTTCTGATAACCTTGTGAGCACTAGCTGCTCGGTGTGAGTTTTCCACATAATCTTTTTGGCCAGCATAAAAATAAATCATAATCATAAGAATGTTATTTTATTATTATTTTCATTTATTATTTATTTGATTTTAATTTATGATTATTTCTCAATAAATAAGAGATACTATTGTATGCTTTGCATGCTTTAAGACGAACCTACCCATCACATCAATAACATTATTTTATGATTATTTTTATAATTGTAACATGATTGGACCTCTCCATGATACTCTGGGTGATTGATAGGAGAGGAAGGACTGAATTTTTTTTATTTTCATCAGCACGGGAAAACTGTGAGGAAGCTCCTTCTATCAAGGCAGGTGGGGCAACATCTTTGAAACTTTTAGTTATAAAAGAGTTGCCGAGAAACTCTTTGGTGTTAAATAGGTCACACAGCCAGTATGTATCAGAGACAGAACTTGAACCCAGATCTCCTAGATGTTGAGGGAGATCTCTATTCTGCTATCATTTTAATTTGTTTTGGAAAACTGCTGTACTCCTGCTTTCAGAATATAAATTGGGTCTTGAATTCAGTTAGGAGTCAATTAGGAATGAGAAGGGGAAAAGTTTTTTCAAGCAAGAGGGATAACAAGGCAAAAGTTCAGAAATGGGAGTTGGAAAAATATGTGTGAGAAGGTTGATTTGACTGCTCCACTGAGGAGATGAAAGATAATCAGGTGTAATACGTCTAGAAAGGGAGCCGTGGGCCAGTTTGTGAAAGGCTTGAAATGCCAGGGGGATAGGTGATTGATAGGAGAGGGAGAATCCGTGTTTTACCCAAGAGACTAGAGACAGTGAGGCACTAGAACTTCTGGGAGAAGGGAAGTGACTTTGGACAGTTGTGCATTTAGGACAAGATCTTAAAAGGATGATGGTGGTTCCAGTCATAAAAATATGGAAGTCGGAAAGTCAAGGTAGGTTTTATAAAATCTTTAAGTGCTTTGTGAACCATGAAGAGCTCTGTGTTATCAGAGTATAATAATACTTGTAGCATTTTTATTCCTTGTTTGATTAAACTCTTTTATTTCCTTTTCACTTATCCCCCACAAAATTTTTGGAAAGGAAGTGTTAGGGTTGAAGAGTTTTGCTTATGATTGGATCTTTAACTTGCTTAGGATGTTAGTGCAAGGGCTCCTACCAGTCTTGCACAGAAGCTGGCGTGACCATTCACACCTGGACCAGTTTTTCCCTCCTTAGAGAACCTGGTGCCCGCCTCCTCAACTCTCCTAGGAGCTCACCATATTGATCCCAGACTTAGCGTGAACACCTGATCTACCACTCAGAGCACCTGAGCTCAAGAGATCCTCGCTCCTGGGCAGCAGAGATTGCAGGATTGTACCATCGTGTACTATAAAGCTTAAAAAATAATCTCCAGAACTGTCCATCCCAATGTCCTAATTTTACAGATGACGGAGCTGAAGCTTGGGGATTTTAAATAACCAGCCCAAGATTATACCAATTGTTTTCCTTTCTCTTTTTTTAATTTTTTTTTTTTTGAATCAACTAAATGGCATTGTAGATATAGTTCTGGAGCTCGAATGAGGAAGACCTCAGTTCAAATTCTGCCGTAGATACTGCGTGCCTCTAAGCAAGTCACCACTTCTGTCTGCTTCAATTTTCTCGTCTGTAAAAATGAGGATAATAAACAGGACTTATCTCCTAAGGTTATTAACTAGTATAAAGTGAGAGAATATTTGTAAAGTGCTTTTGCATAGGCCAGTGTTTATATAAATGCTATTTATTCTTTTCCTTACTCATCTTTGTTTTTTCCTAAAGATGCATCCAGAAATTGCCCCTGAGTTTGGATGTAGAAGAGTACCCTTTAATCCCTGCTACTAGGGAGGGTGATTGATGGCAGCTGGTTGGTGCGGCAGGCAAAGCTACCTGGGGACTCTGCACTGTCTGGTACCAAAAATGGTGAGCCCAGCCGGGCTAAAGAGGGAGGAAGCTGGGGAATGAGCTCTCGGCTGCCTCGGAGGATAAAGCAGCCCAGACAGAAAGTCGAGTACCCGTCAGGAGTGGGATTGGCCTGGGAGTGGCCACTGCATTTCAGCAGGCGCAAGAGAGAGACCCAGTCTTTAAAAAAAAAAAAAAAAAAAAAAAAAAAAAAAATTTATATATATATATATATATATATGTGTGTGTGTGTGTGTGTGTGTGTGTGTATATATATATATGTGTGTATATATGAATATGCATATGTGTATATATGAATATGTATATATGTATATACGAATATGTATACGTAGATATATATGAATATGTATATGTATGTATATGAATATGTATATATGAATATGTATGTGTACATGTATATATGAATATGTATGTGTATATGTATGTGTATATATGTATATGTCTAAACATGAATATGTATATGTATGTATATGTATATATGAATGTGTATGTGTACATGTATGTATGTATATATGAATATGTATGTGTACATGTATATATGAATATGTATGTGTATATATGTATATGTCTATACATGAATATGTATATGTCTATGTATACATGTGTGTGTGTGTGTGTGTATATCTATATCCCTGTTGGGATTGCCCCCACCGATACTCTGAATAGCGCACTCGGGGGCGGTGCTCCGCGTGTTGCCTGCTCGCAGACATTCACAATGCCTGATACAGCAGCACCCACAAGTGGCTGCTTGACAAAGGTGTGGACAGTGGGGATGCTGAGCAGCCGCAATGGTGGGAAATCCCAGGATTCTAAGCAAACAGAGCCTCGAAGGTCATCTGAACCAATCCCGTGGTTTTACAGCGGGGGAAACCGAGTCCCGATGAGTTAATCAGTAAATCAACAAACGCACTGTGTGCCCGGTACAAAGAGTCTCTTCCCTCAAGGAGCTTCACAGGAGCCACAAAAAAGACAAAAAGTCACCAACTCCCAGGTTTTTGTGTTCTCCTGACTATACTATGGAGCAGGATGATTAAATGAGATTAAGCGCTGTTTGTTTAAAAAAAAGTCCGAGGCATAAGAGGTCGGCTGGCTTCCTCCTCATTTCTAAAGGTTTACCACAGAGTGAATGTCCTCCCCGTGGGCGGTCCCTGCGCCGCGAGGACCGGGCCCACGGATGGCTCTGTCTCCAGGTGCGCTCCGATATCCCAGGATCGCGGCTCCCTCCGTTCCCTGCTCCCAGAGCCAGCGTTTTTATGGCGCTTCGAGGTTCTCCAAGTGCTTTCCAGAAATCACTTCCTGTTATCCGCACAACCCCCGGGCATTTTTAGATACGATTATTATTCCCATGTCACAGACCGGATCGGGCTCCGTGTCTCAGGCGAACCCAGCTGCTCTGGATCCCGATACAGCCTCACGGGGGGAGGACTTTTGCCACGTTTTTCCCTCGTGGAGGATCTGTGCAACAAGCAGGAAGTTTCCCTAAAGCAGGACGCGTCTACCTTTCGTGTTCTCATGTGTGTACGTGAGCTCAGGAGCACCCACCACGGGAGGGAGGGAGGACTTCGTTTTTGTGTTATCAGCCAAGAAACGTTTTAAAGAGCCTACTGTGTGTCAGGAAGTGCTGAGATGCAGGGACCTGAGGGGCGACACTCGGCGGCCGCGCGCCGGGATTTCGGACTCCGGACAAACAAGCCAAGGGCACAGAGGGGCTTTGACAGGGGCTGGGGAAGCTTCCCATGCCAGGTGGGCCCTTCCAGGCAGCCGGGAGGGCCGAGGTCGGGGCTGCAGGGAAGGGGGACAGCGGAGACGGAGCGGGGGGATGTCCGGGGGCCACTGGGGGGACAGGAGGAGACAGAGGAGGAAGGACTCGGAGCTGGGAGCCTGGGAATGACGGCAGCATCAGGTTATTGGAGAAGGGGGACCCAACGGCGCCTTCCCTCCGGTGGCTCGGAGGGGGGTGGGGCGGGGCTTGAAGCCACCCCGGCTCTGACGGACAGGCTCGGCCCGAGTCCAGGGCCCTCCTCGGACACGCCGGGACTGCGAGCCTCAGGCTACGGGCCGGAGGAGGCGGGAGGTCGCGGGCGCCCGCTCGTGGCCCGCGGGCAGGAGACGCTCCCGACAAGCTCGCGCACGCGCCCGTTCATTCATTCTCTTGGACCAGATAGAGAAGGCAAGCAGTGTTTCGCTCGTCCCCCAACCCGAGCAAAGATCGCACACACAGCAGGTGCCTAATAAATGCTCGGGGACGGCTGGTCGTGGGTCGTCTGGTCTCCTCCTGGGCAGCTCCCGCGGGTTCGGAAACAATCGCTTCGCGGGCCTAGGGCGGAGCTAGATTCCAGGACGGGGCGGGGCTGGAGCGCGCGGGGCGGGGCCAGATCCGCGGCGCGCTCCGCCCCATCCCTCGCAGCCGGATACACCCCGGAGTATCGCCGTCTCCGATTGGCTCCGAACCCCGGCACCGGCAGCCCGTACCTACTATGCTTATTGGGCGGCTGTGGCGACGACGACAGCGGCCGCGGCGTCGGGCAGGAGAAAGAGGCTCCTGCGGCGGGAGACCTGTCCAACGTGCGGGGAGAGGCCGGGGCTCGTGCCCTCTCGGGGCCATGAACCTGGGGTAAGCGGAGAGGCCCGGGCTCCGGCCGAGGAACCGAAAAATAACCCGAGCCGGGCGGACCAGAGCCGTATTCGGAGCGAGGCTCCTGGCATCCCCCGGGGCCCGCCCCGCCCTCGGGGAGGAGGGGGACCGCGCACGCGACTGTGCGCCTACTGTGTGTTCCTGGGCAAGCGGGGGGCGGCGCACGGCCCTCCTCACCAACCCGCTGCCCCCACTGAGCGCTTACTGTGCACTTCGGTCCTGCCCTAAGGGGGGAGGGCTTATGGGAGGAAGGAGGGATGTCTCAATGACTGAGCGCCTACTGTGGGTTTCTGTCACTTTCGGGGGGACGGGGAGGCCCCACAGGCTGGCAGCCTCAATAAAGTACTGACTGTGTGCCCGGCCGGGACCCTGCTGGAGTTTGCCTTCTGAGCGTGAGGGGCTGAGACGGGCAACGCCGGGATCCTCACTCAGCTAAGTGGGAGGGCGGGGTGTGCGCCCCGGTCACGGGACGCTGGGGATGGGGGCGAGAGGTCACGTGGCCGTGGCCCCGCCCTCTCGTGTCCGCTACTCGCGAGGGAGATGAGGGTGATACGTGAGTGACGTGTTGTGTTATACACGTGGAAGTGATCCGTGTGATGTGGAACGTGCCATGTGCGCGTGGTTAGTGTAGTGCTGTGATGTGTTTTATGTGTGGGATGGGAGTGTAACACGTGCGTGGTGAGTGTGTGTGTGTGTGTGTGTGTGTGTGTGTGTGTGTGTGTGTGTGTGTGTGTGTGTGTGTGTGTGTGTGTGTGTGTGTGTGTGTGTGTGTGAGAGAGAGAGAGAGAGAGAGAATGAGGGTGCTGTGATGCTGGAGACAGATGCTCCAGAAACTTCCTGTAGTCTTCCAGCGGGGAGAAACAGCGTCTATCCGAAGGAAATGCCGCGGACAGACGCGCCGGGGGGACTTGGACGGGCTCGGTTCCCAGGGCCCCCCTCGCTCTGCCACGGCCGGACCCCTCCCACACGGGCTGGCGGAGCCGAGGGGCGTCCTCCTTGGTGTCCGGCCCGCAGGGCTCCCCAGGAGGCCCTTGGTGTGCTCTGTGAGCAAGGCCAGACGGGGCTGAGCAGGAGGCAGCGAGGAGATCTCTGGCTGGCCCTTCAGACCGAGATCTGCCGCTTCTCTTCCTCGCCCCGAAGGTGCAGATCTGCCCCATCTCTCGCTCTTCCATCTTCCTTTCCCTTAGCTGTGGGGATGGGCTTCCAGAGGTTTCCAGGGGACTTTCTGACGAGGGAGGGGAAGGGAAGGCAAGAACATTCGTTAAGTGCCTACTGTGTGCCAGCCCGGGAGCTGTTCCTCACCGGGTCCCAGCTGAAGGGATTGAGGCCGCGATTGGTCTGGCTCCAGGTCCTCTGGCCAGGAAGCGTTTGAGGCTCTTCCTGACTCCAGAGGTCGCTGGAGGTGGGGGTTGGTGCAGGGGCCCCCGTGGGTTTTTTTTGGTTGTTTTTTTTGGTAGAACTTTAGGCAGAACTTTTCTTACTTTTTTGGGGGGGGGGGAGGGGATGCTCTTAGTTTTTTCCCATTATATTGAACGTCCATTTCTGGGTTTGTTTTGGTTTGGGTTTTTTGAGGCAGTCAGGATTAAATGGCGTGTCCAGAGTTGCACAACCAGTATCTAAGGCCAGGTTTCAGTCCTGACCAGGGCTGGGGCTCTTCCCACAGCCCGCTCAGCCGCCCCATTAACCACTTTTTTTTTCAATCTTGAGTTCCAGATTCTCAGTTACCCCTCCCTAGGAGGCCAAGCTGTTTGACGTTGAGTATGTCATTTAGGCAACTTTCAGAGTAACTACGGCCTTGTTTAAGGGGAGTGCACAGACAGCTGGGGAAGATCAGGAAAGACCCCTTTTGGAAACACGCGAACTGGGCTTTGAGAGAAGCTTCCAGAGGCAGGGGCGGGCAGTAGCCCTTGGACAAGAGCTGAACGTGGGGGCCGAGAAGCAGCCGGCCGTCTGCTGAGAGGGGAACCGGAGCCGCCGTCAAAGGGCTCAGCTTCCCCAACGGAGAAGTTTGTGTCCCATCACCAGGAGGAAGCTGTTAGCGGTTCTGTCCCTGAGTGGAGAGGAGAGAGTCTGGAAGAAGGGAAACAGCAAGCCATGAGTTCAGTCTTGGGGGCGGGGGCGGTAACTGGATGTCGGGGAGGATCTGCAGCCTCCGAGCCCGGATTCCATCCCCAGGGATCTTGCCTTTCTTCATATAGAAACTAGCTACAAGGAATAAGGTGTTTTGTGAGGCTGGCCTGGGGCTCCGCAGCCTCAGGGAGCTTAGAGTCAGGGTGTTGTGGTTTGCTGCTTGTCCTTCGTTCTCAGAGACAAGCAGGATATCAGGGAGGGATGCCGTGACATAGAGGTGAACTGGATCCAAGGGAGAGAGGGCTGGCCAAGCTCGTCCACCTCAGTGTCCCCTCCAGAGCTCTGGTCCAGTGGCCAGATGGAGATGGCCCCAAATGCAGCGGGAGACCTCGGCCTTCTCTTTGACTCATTCCTTACCAAGTCTTAATCACCAAACGGGCGTTGCTCGGTCAAACTGAGACCTATTGAGGACCTCAGCTTAAAAAGGCTGCGGCAGCTTCTCCCATTCAAATCCAGTTCACCTTTATGTCATGGCATCCCCTCCCTAATGTCACAGTTATCTTTGAGAATGAAGGACAAGCGAAGTGACCTCTGAATAGGAGCTGCCCTACTGAGGACTGAGTAACACGGATTCCTCTCTCCTTCCCTCCCTTCCTTCCTCCCTCCCTCCATTCTTCCCTTCATTCCTCCCTTTCTTCCCTCCTCTCTAGGGGTCACAGTCAAATAAAGTATTGAGGAAGATGTGCTCAAATAATTCTGTCTTAAATGAATGTGAACATATCCGCCAACACCCGTGGCCCTTCTCTCTGACTCTTGGCAGTATTAGTGTTCCCTTGAGCTGCTGCTTCTCCCCTCTCTCAGGACAAGACCATGTTCTCTGCTCACCTTTGATGTCTTGTTAGAATAGTGATGCCCTCTGTGTGTCTTGGCATTTTTCTTTAAGTTGCCAGTCATTTTGATTCTTTAGAGAGTGAGGTGTTCCGTGCGTCATAGCAACATGGCATCATCAGGAGAATGTCAGGTGTTGAAACATGTTCTTCCTGCTCACCATGACTTCCAGGACCTTCAAGTCTTAGCACTTTGTAAAGCTGTTACTCGGGGTTTCCTTCATTTCATACTCAGGTATTGTTTCAGAGCGAAAACCACACAGCCCAGACTGATCATATGTCATCATTTATTTTGAAGCTTTAGCAGGAAAACATCCCAACTTTGATTAAAGAGAGTAAAGTAGTTTCATTATAATTGAGCACTCAAAAACATTCACTGAGGACTATATCATCTACAGACCCCAAAAATGTGCTGAGAGCTAGGCCTTTTGGTGCAAAAATGCTGGTCTTTTCCCAACTATGTACAGGGTCTGATTTGTGAAAAGAAAAAAGCCTGACTTCCTAGAACAGCCACGCTCACTTTCTGTCACTAAATGTTTCTCAAAACATATTTACTTCTAAGAATGAGAAAAATTAATGAAAAAAGCCATGGTCTGCTTATAAAGAGTAAGAAAACCACAAGAAACCCTGATTCCCTGCCTTTTTAAGGAAGAATCCTAGTCCATGTCTCCAAGGCACATGAAGGTTTACCCACAAAATTTTTTTTACCAAAGCCCTGGGAGGCAGGTGTAATGCCAATATTATCCCTGTTTGACAGCTGAGTGAACAGGCTCCGAGTTTCTAAATAATGGAAAAAGAACCACAAGCCTGATTAGAAGAGACTCAAAGGCCCTCGGCTCTGAACAAAGAAGGACGTTTCCCAATTTGTTCAGTTCACTGAATGGCAATCAGAAAAAAATTGTGTTTTATTTTCTAGTCTAATTGACTTCTCAAATAATACTAACCGCTCACCCTTTTATTGACCACCTCACAACCCCAACATGAGGTGGGTGGAGTGTTCAGAAATTATTTCCCCGTTTTGCAGGTGAGGAACAAAAAGAGATTGAGAATCAGTCACGCAGTGTGTGAGAGGTAGGTTTTGAGACTGGCCAGACTGCCCCAGACTCACTGGGACTTAGTGGTAGGAAAGATCCTGGAGACATGCCCAGAGGGTGAGCTGGTGGTCTGGAGTAGTTGACCCACAGAATTATTAACAGACAGGAATACCTCTAGAGCAGGGATACATCCTCTACCTAAGTATCTCAGAAAGCTTGGCAGATTACTAGGGGAGCTCAAATCCTCTGCCTGCCTTAGTATCCTTATCTGTAAAATGGGCATCTTAATAGCACCTTCCTCCCAGAGCTGTTGCTAAGATTAAATGAGTTAACTTTTATACAATGCTTAGAATAGTGCATGGCACATGGTAGGCACTTGAGGGTCTTAGTAAATGCTGTTTCCTTCCTTCCAAATAAGGAGATTATCACGTGATGAGAACTAATGAGTACTTTGTGAGCTGGTCCATCAAAGAGAATGCTCCCCAAAAGTAAGCATCCTCCCAATACCAAACATCACAGGCCCTCGGTGATAGCGGAGGGGGAGGCTTCCATGCCACATGTCCCATTGTCTACTGTGGTAATTCATGTGGGTAAAAGTTCATAAAGCTTTGGGGCAACTAGGTGGCGCAGTGGATAGAGCACCGGTCCTGAAGTCAGGAGGACCTGAATTCAAATCTGGTCTCAGACACTTAACACTTCCTGGCTGTGTGACCCTGGGCAAGTCACTTAACCCCAGCCTCAAAAAAAAAATTTTTTAAAGTTCATAAAGCTTTGTGCTGCTGGTTCAGCCACGTTCGACCTTTGTGATCCCATTTGGGATTTTCTTGGCAAAGAGAGGGGAATGGTTAGCCATTTTCTTCTCCAATTTACTTTAGAGAAGAGGAGACTGTGGCAGGATGAAGGGATATGCCCGGGTCTCAAGGCTAGTGTTTGAGTCCAGGTTTGAATTCAGGAGGATGAGCTTTCCTGATTGCAGGCCCAGTGCTCTGCCCTATGATAGCTTTAGGCCTTGCTGAATATTAAAGTGTGCTGTCTTTAACAGTGGAGTCCATCTTCCTAATCTTTCAGATTTTTCTGCTTTGAGTTGTGTATGTTTTGTCCCCTCTGATAAATTCGTGGGAGTTGTATCTTTGTTTCTACAAGTCAAGACAACCCAGGGTTTTTTTTAGCACTTCGTGATTTGAAAGTTCTCATTCTCTCCTTTTGACATGGCGAGGTTGTGTACTTCCCCAAAGCCCCATAGTAAGGAAGGTTGGAACTGAGGCCACAGCTGAGGTCTTCACACTTGAAGATCAGTGTTCTTTCCATTATACCCCGCCTCATCTGACTCCAGATGTTTTCTCATATAAAACTCGGATATTATTATAGCAATTATTTTATTTCTCATTGGGGATTTCTGTCTTTAAAAGTCAAGTCAGGTAACATTACTTCCTCATGTTGGATTCTGAAATAGAATATTACCCTTCTGGTTTGTCCATACAAAATAAACCAAAAGGGCTATTGTCTCTCTTTACTAAGGACCTAGATGGCTAAGTGGTAGAATTATGGGAAGAGATGGGGAGCAGGGGCCATTGGTATCTGATTTTGCCTACCATGGTACCTGGCCCTTTCTTAATGATGCTTTAAAGTGTCATTGGCTGCATTGCTGGTGCTCTGTAGGCTACACATCTTGTAGGAGATCGATGATTCTCCAGTAGCTTACATTAATAACAATAAGAAGAATAATTTACTAATTAGATAGCATTTGTAAATCAAGGCCTATTCAGTGAGAAATGTTATGAAAATTTTATTGTGACATTTTAAAAGTCTTTGTCATGTTAAAATTTTTAATAATCTAAATAAACCAGTAATAAATCTTGGTGTGGGTGACATTTACAATAATTTCATGTTTAATTGCACAACAAATACTTTTCATCATTCAAATTAGGGTTTTTGGTTAGTAAGCCTACTCTAATGTAAGGGTTCATTGTTCAACTTTCTGTTTTCATAGGGATGGATTAAAGCTTGAAACAGAATTACTGGATGGGAAAACAAAACTAATATTGGCTTCATATGGTACGGTGCTTTTATAATTATAACTGAGATTATTTTAGAGGCTTACAAATACACACAAAAAAATTCCAGGCAACTTGAGTTTTAAATGAATGCCTTATTATTATATTTGGTGCTATTTTGCTTTTATTAACTCTAGCCTGGGTTACACCTGTCGTTTACATTTCCACTTTTAAAATGCTAGTAATGGCACTCAGTGCTTGAGCATTTGCTTTTATCTGGATACTTGGATTAAGTTTGAGACTGTATTACTTAATTTGTTTTATCATTGAATTTGTAAATTTATAGCACTTACCATGACTCATGAAAATATTGTATTTATTCGCTTTGGGAATGGGGTATCCTGTTTCCTGATGAGTTACAAATGAAATTTAATTCCACATTTATGTTTTTGCATTATAGAAGTCTTAGTGTGTATTATCTTGTGATGACACTTGCTGCTGAATTATTGTATGCATTTTCTAAGTTTGGCTTATATTATAAGATATTAAATGTAGAATTAATTTGATAAAGACTTCTCATCATTTCTGTTTCATAGAGAATTGCTATTGTCAGCTTATTATATATCTTGTCCCATGAATTCTCTGCCCTTTGTAGTGACAATTATTATCTTATTACTTGAAATATGACTAAGATGGACAGTAAGGCAAAAATATTCTTCCTTGGCTTCTAGAAAATTGTCATCTTACCCAAATAGAGGCCTTTTCCCTCCCCTCCCCCATTAAGTCTGCACATGATGTGAGGATTTGGGGTTCTTTTGTCAATTCTTTAGTAATCTGCTTTGAAAGCCCTAATATTAAATAATAGAAAAATGCTTATTCTGGTAACTGTAGAAATGAAACTACTTCTCAAAGAAGAGCCACAGGTTTATGCTGTTTTCTACCTTTAAAATGTTTTTTAAATTAATTTTGATAAAAATGCTTTCTCAGTATTTTAACTGTTTTTGTTAATAACTTTTCCCCTTTTCTCTTTTGTAGAACGTAAACCAAAAACTGGCACAAAGGTAAGCAAATTAATTTTTACTGTATCCCTCTGACTAGCATCAAATACAGTTCTTAAAATTGTTTTCATAACTTTTACATTAAGAATAAGAGAATTAAAGTACTCCTGAGAGGTCATCCAGGTTGCTTCTGGGACCTCAGACTTTGTTTAAAGTTGAACTATACCAAGAATGTGGTTGTTTTCTCTTTTTTTCCCAAAGCATTGCTCTGGAGGTCTTTAAGGGGGAGGGGGGAAGCATGCTTTTACTTTAAGCCCCGTTTATGTCCCTTTATTTTCGTTCTTCCCTCTCATTGAGTTGTTTATTTTCTTACATCAAATCTCTTGCTTTCATATAATGCTCATTTTCCGTTCTTTTGAGATATTTCCTGCAGTCACTGTGCTCTTGCTACCATTCTCCAAAAGAGCTGCGCATGTACTCTGTTCTTTGTGCCTTTCTCTCTATTTTTCCTCTCTCTCTTTTTTTTTTTTTTTTTTTAACTTCCTGGCACTTAGTAAGCTTAGTAATAAACTTACTAAAATGCTTGTTAACTTGACATTCTTCCTCTTCTCTTCCAGAACTAATCTTTGCCATCCCTTTGGCCCACTTGGGAAATCATTTTTAGTACAGCTTCACCTCCAGCTCTTGAGACACAAGTCTGTCTTTGCCATTTTAACCTAGCTATGGTGCTAACTTATCTGTGAGAGAGATGGATGAATGATGGATGGACAGAAATATAGACATAGACATCTAGTGCTTCTCATACCAGGCATTGGGTATTGCTTTAGAATTATGATCTCATTTAATCTTCACAACAATCCTGAGGGGGGAGATGCTGTGATCTCCATTTTACAGTGGAGGAAACTTGAGGCAGACAGCAGTGACCTTGCCTAAGGTCATATAACTAGTAAGTTTCTAATGCTATATTGGAATTCCAGTCTTCTTCACTCCAGACCAGTGCCCTACCTACTGTTTCACCAAGCTGACATTGTTGTGTTTTTGTGCAATATAGTGGATATGTAACCTCTGACCTCAGACCTCTACCAACAAGGTAGAGTCCACATTCTTTCAAGAGAGACCTTTCTACTTTTGTACAAGACCAATTACTAGAGAGTTTTCTTGACAACAAATACACACGTTTTCACTTTGCACCTTCTTGCCATTGCTCCTAGCTAGGGTCAAACAGAAGAAATCAAATCCCTCTTCATCAAGATAGCACTTGAAGATAAAGATCCTGTTCCCTTCTTTAGTCTTCTCTTCTCTGGCCTAAACATGTCCCCACCCAGATCCTTTAGCCAAGCTTCATTTGACTTAGACTATCCAGAAGAAAATCCTCTGCAATGTGCAGAAGTCCGAGCCCTTTGCTCTTATAGCCCAGGATGGTCTTTACCTTTAAAGTTACCCCTCCCACTACTTATTCATGAGCTTGCAGTCCACCAGCCTTTCAGACATGTCTTCTCTTTGTTTGACTTGAAAGCCTAAAACTTTATAGTTATTCCTATTGAATTTTATTTCGTTAGATACTCCAGCCTGCTAATACCAACTTTGGATCCTGCCTCTCCTCTACTCTACCATTTCTCCCAGGTCAGTGTCCCCTGTCCAATGAGAGCTGGGACTCCATTTCAGCTTTTCTTATGAGCACAGATCCCAAGAGACCTCATCCTGACTGTCACTGAGGCTTTAGCAGCAGCTCTTAAAACTCAGTTGTTTGCTCAGTTTACATTGTTTGATTGTTTCCTAGTTCAACCACATCATGCTTTCTTCTCTACCAAATAGCAGGAGGTGCTTTTTCAAATGTTTTTGCAAAAACATAAGTTGGAAACTTTAACTATAGCATGCAGATGCGGTCAAAATGAGGGAAATTAAGATACAGCTCCAAGACAGTTTTTACATAGAAGCAAATGACCTAAATGATCACTCAGTTAATGAGTTTTAGAAATATTATTTGGAGGAAGTCTTCTTGATTCTTAGGTTATTACTATAACATAAAGATAGCAGTAGCTTATACAAATAAGATAACAAATCTTGAGAAGCTGTACTGTAATAATATTGAACTCTCTCTCTTTGCTGCGCTTCTAACAAGGGTCACTTGGAGGTTTGATTCCCTAGTATTTTCAAAACTCTTGGTCCTTCTTTCGAAATATGAGCATGTACAAATGTTATCGCTGTTCTAAGTTCTTTTTAGTAATAGGCTCAA
The DNA here is from genome assembly GCF_048593235.1 of Sminthopsis crassicaudata. Taxonomy (NCBI): domain Eukaryota; kingdom Metazoa; phylum Chordata; class Mammalia; order Dasyuromorphia; family Dasyuridae; genus Sminthopsis; species Sminthopsis crassicaudata. Next base: position 745,330,057 of record NC_133617.1, on the reverse strand, counting down.
GCAAAAACGTGGTGAAGGCTTTGGACCATTTCAGAGAGAGATTATTATAGAGTTTAATGCAAGGGTGGTTTCTACCTCTAGACTTTTTAATTGCCTAGAAGTCTGTACTAGAGATATTCTCACAGACGAAGAAAATTTTCATGGATGATTCCTAGTTCTTTACACTTAGGAAAGACAGTAATGTGGTGTCTGTAACTTTTCTATCAATATTGCCTGGTCCCTTGATCCTCTCAGTCCCATGAGCTCTAAAGCTAAACCCAGTTGCATAGTCAATTTATAATTTAAAGCCAGACCAAAATAGATTGCAAAATGGAGAGAGGGGACGGGGAATCATTTAATTTTTAGAATATCTTAATTGTTTATCCTTTCAAAGAAAGGTAAAAATAATTCTACTTGAGATAAATTGTAAGCCTTTATCATTTTTAAATATATTGGTTAGGTTTGGGATTAGAAAAAAGTAAAACTTTTATTTGTTAGCATTATACAGGATCTGGAACACAAAGTGATGTAATCTGGGGTGGCTGATCCGGGCGATCTAGAACACAAAGACACAGGTCTTCCAGATTCCATGTTTTTGTGTTCTAGATCTCCTGGATTAACTATCCCAGATTATGTGACTGTGTTCTAAATAGTCCATATTATGGGTCCTTGTGTTCTAAATTGCCCAGATTGTGGGTCTTTGTATTCTAGATCACCTGGATTAACCAACTTGGATTATGTGTCTTTGTGTTTCAGATCACCTAGATTAGATATCCTGGATTACATGTCTTTGTGTTCTAGATCTCCCAGTTTTTATTGCATATATTAAATCATTGTCTGAGCTTCTTAAATACAAAAATCCTTCATATGTTTATACTCATCATTCAGGACCTTCCATTACCCTAATTTCATCATTCAGAATCCTGTAAGGGTAATTGTTGTAGGTACCAATCAATTGTGCAACCACTAATGTGTAATTGCCTCAACTGTAGCAACCACTGATTTCAAGCACTCCCTCAGGTGATGGGAATACCCAGCGCAAAGAATGAAAAACTCCCTATTCCGGGATTCCTGAGTTAAATGTTTACAGATCTAAAACCATATCATGAATGTCTCTTTTTCCTTGTAAGATACTTTACATGCCCTTATATTTATTTAGTCATTGTCTCTTTCTTACTATAATATGATCCTTTCCATAGATAGATTATGGCTAGGGAATGCTGCTATCAGAAAGATTCAGCATATGTTTCCTTGATTTCTTCTTTGCTGCAAAGTCAAATCCATTAGGGTACAAAAGACACTCACTAAATTTACTTAAAAAAATAAAATAGATAGTAGCCACACACACACACAAACAAACAAAAAATCTAGTTGAAAGTTCCAGGTAATTCACTGTCTTCTCATTTTTTGTGATTTATGTTACTTCCTTTCCAAAAATTCTAAGTAAAATAAACTTCCTGATATACTAGAAGCCTTCCTCTATGGCATTAACAGTCAGTCGGTGGATGCCAATCTAATTCCCTGACTTCCCATTAATTATATCTTCAAGATATTCATAGTCTATATTTATATTTTCCCTTCATTTCCCATTTCTCATCCCTGAAGCTTGTTCGAATAAATCAAGTCAAACTTGTGATAATTGCTCTAAACACTAGGCTAGGGATTTTGTCATATCTCTTTGAGGCAATAGGAGCCACTGAAGATTTTTTAATGAATAGGAGCCACTGAAGATTTTTTAATGAATATAATAAGATCTGTTTTTTAGGAATGTCACTTTGACAATTTTATGGAGATGGGATTAGACATAGGCAAGGAGACAAATTAATTGAACTGTTGCAGTAGTCTAGGGGAGAGGTGCGCAGCTTCTGATATTGAGAGGAGCATGGACAAATGATGGGGTTAAACCAAAGTTCTGAGACATTGGCGGGACCTGGTGGGAGTAGGGGATTAGAAAGATGGCCCCACACAGAAATAAGAATATCTGAAAGATGATTTCAGGGGAAAAGAAAACGAGTTCCTTTTTCTAGTGTCCTATTTAATGTCCAGCAGACAGTTGGTGCTCAGGGAGTAGTTGATCTCTGTAGAGATGATGATTAAATATGTGAGAGCCATTTAGGTCACTAGTAGAGGCAGCCCCACGACAGCCTTCAAATGATGGAAGTGAGGATTCAGCAAAGGAGACAGAGAGGGGAACTGGAAAACAAGACCAAGAGAGCAGCATCACAGAAGCCTAGGGTGAGAGCAGAATAGAGTGTGGCAGAGCCCCCAAAATATCAAGTTGAATGGCAGCTGAAAAAGCCCTGAGATTATCAGTTAGCCTTGAGCATATTTGCCATCATCTTTTTTTATTCCTCACCTCTTCCTCTCCCGGTAACTCTCAGCTACTCACCTCAGCGGAGGGGGGGAGGGGAGGGTTGTCAACTGGTTCTTACCTTCCCCAAGTCTTCGGACATCTTCGGCTCTGATTATCTCAATCAGAGAGCTACCTTCCCCCACATAACACCTGAGTCACTCAAGTATGCAGCAACAGGTCTTTATTCTCTTTACATAGTGTTCCCTAACCTCTCCCACCTTTTGCAATCCCCTTTTTATAGTCCCCAGGTGACATGACTGAGAGTGCACGAGTTTGAGCATGATCAGCAAGAGCAAAGAGGCTTTTCCTTGTTAATGAGGTTTACTCAATACCTTCAATGCCTTGTTATCAGGCTCAGGCAGAATAAGCCTCTGAGTGCCTCTTATACTCTGCCCTTGAGATCTGCCCCTGATACACAGTGATGAACAGTGCCCCACCTTGCTCCTTGGGTTGATAGGGTACTCTCCGTACACACATTGGTCTGGATTGAAGAATCTGGTACAGTGATTTATTGACCGTCTCTGGCACTTCATTCTTTGCGGTGGATCATAATGATTTCCTTGATGGTGGTCTGTCTTACATTCAGAAGCTTTGTGAGTTGAACTAGTCACAGGTTCCACAAAATAATGTTGCTTCTTGTCTTTGGAGTTTGCCCACCAAGTCTTGTTTTTGCCTCCCCATGGAGAAACTTCAGACTTCTATTTACTTGAAACTTCTTCTGTGTTCTGATTAATTTAACAAGAACATGAACTGTGAAGTGGTTTGCTTCCATTAGTTGTATACTGAAAATATATGCTTACTTGGTCAGGACCGCACATTTAAGAGTATCCGCAGTAAAAGAGTTAGAGCTCTAAATACTGTGTGATTCTGAACATTGTTTCCATCACTGCATGGGACCAGCTTGGGGCTGGGGTCCATCTTGTATTTTTCTTTGTTTCATGGGTTGCAACCACCCAAGTGTTCATCATCTAATTGCCAGCACACTTGGACTGGGCTGCAGACACAGCCTTCTGTCCTCTGACTTCCTGGCTTGGTCAGACTACTCCATTCCCGTGGGCTTCCAAAACCCAGGGTCACAGTGTACCAGTGGCGCTGGAGTGGGCATTTTCTGAAGTTATTTAGATACTTCAGGCTTGAATGTTAAATGTATGGTCGATTCCTAGCTCTCTATTGTTCTTGTCTCATTTGAATCAGACCCTCACACAGATTAACAAGTGGCTTTCTCAAAGGGTCAGGTAGAAAAAGAAAGGACAATGCAGATTGGGAAAACTACACAATCCAAGAGCATGAAAGTGGGGGGGAAATCTCAAGCTGTGCCAGGAAGAAGTGAGGAAGAGCTGCTAAAGCAAAGGCCCAGGTTCCAAAACACCTGTGGGGGTTGGGGCCATTGGGAAGGTGGGTGAAAGCTAGGCTTGTTCTAAGGATCCCTTCATGTTTCTTGATCAAGATAAGATGAAAGAAGCAGAGACTGAGTGGAACCCAGCCACAGGAATGATAGTCTGGTCTTAGGGTTTTGCCAGTGGGAAGAAAGAAATTTTGAAAATAAAAAGTACCAGCACTTCATGCCTTAAAAAAGGAGTGATGAAGATGATTCCACAGTTTCCAGTTTCCATTTTTTTCTGGACTGGAAGAATAGTGGTATCTTGGATAGAAACGGGATAGATAGGGAAAGGGCCCTTATTTGGGAGATTTGGGGAGAGGGTGACAAGAGAAATAGCTTGGGACAGCCAAGTTGAGATGACTTCTGGGCAGCTGGAAATCAAGTTCTTTCCCACTTCTCTAAAATTAAATGACCAGCTGATCTGTTGCTGTTGACGCCACCATTAAGTGAAATTGGCTGCAAGTTAAGAATCAGTGTTGGATAGGAAAGTGTCCTGTAAATCACAGGACTAAGTAGCATAAAGAACCACACCTGGAGGACTCGTGACAAGGAAAACTTCAGGCTTGTGCTCTTCATTTCATATTGCTTTTCACATAAGAATCTAACTGCACTATTTTAACAGATGGGAAATAAGGCCAGGATTCCAAACCAGCCTTTGAGAATACCACAGACCGGACATATTCTTAAATCAACACAGAACACTGACAGCAGGAATGAAAGCCTTTTACAGAAGTGTAGAACTGTTTCTGAATCTTTACTGGCAAAAGGGGATAAAAGCAGAAGGATTTTCTCACCAACTAGCTGTTTCTCAAGACCCGACACAGATAACGATCATCTTTGTATGCAGAGAAACATTACCGTTGAAATTCCTGACCCATGGAGAATTAAAAATTACAAACAGACTGCAGTATTTAAACAGAAACCTCAGAAAAAACACATCACAGTTGAAGAGCTAAAGAATAATTTGGTTTGTCTAACTGAGGAACAATTACAACAGATTTTGATGGCTGTCGACCGAGGAAATAGACCTATTTCACAGATGGAGAATGGAAAGAAAGAAGCGAAATGTAAGATACTTTTGTGAAGCCTTGTAAATTTTAGAGAACGTGCTCAAATTTTGAAAATTAAAATTCTGCTTTCATACACTAATAACCTTAAGTTTCTATAGCTACTGTTATCTCTACATTTATGATCTCTGCTTTGTTAGTAATGAAAGGTTGAATAGATAATCCAAGATTCATTAGTATTTGTTTTTATATTTAAATTTGAATGTTTGTAGTTTGGCTATTCTGTAAAGTCAGAGTACTGATAAATGACAAAGTCTTATTAGAAAAAATAAGATCTTAGTAGAAAAGTCCATCAGGAGCTTTGAAAATCTTCCCCCTCTTGCTCCTTTCTTTGTCCCTGTCCTCCTCTGGCCTCTAGTCCTCCAAATGTGCACGCCATCACACAGTCTTCCTCTGATGGATTAGGAGGGACAGCTGGGCTTTCTCTGTTTCTGGCTCACAGGGTCCTTGGGAATGTGGAGATAACTCCAAGTCTTACGTAAAAATCTCTTTCTAGTCTGGGCCCTAATGGAGCCGCCAGGTGAGAAGGAAACAGTGGTGGTGGTGACAGCAGAGCATTAATTCTGTGTCAACTGGGAAAGTTACCTGGACAGAATTAGGCGTGGATTATATTTGAGAAAGTTTTCTGATCAAAATACCAAAATGTATCAGCCATGTAGAAAATGTGGTGTATACATGTGACAAGTGGAATCCAGTATTCATCTTAAAAGGATACATTTTATTTTCCCAGGTCAAAATAACTTACATTTTAGCAGTTTTTCTAATGAGTCAAAAGATGAGAACATTATGGGATTACTTCAAAAAACTGAAAATGTTTCGCCTCTCCCAGATGAAAATAACTCTGGTTTAAACAAAAAACAGAAGACATCTAAGCAGTATGAGCAGAAATTTGCCGTGTATGTAACTTTTTTCTATTATTTTGTTGTTTTTGTTATTGGTCCTATGTACAAGAAGACTTTTTCTCTTATGTGTCTGGGCAGCCATTATTCTGGATACAGAAAAGGATGTAAAAGGCTACTGCACCATTTCTGGGACAGATTTTACAAAAATGCATAAAAGAAAGATTGCTTCTGTTTTTTTTTGTTGTTTTTCTGTTTCCTAGAAAGACAGTATGGAAACCAGCCGATATGTTCAGTACTCTGGGGGAGAGAGAGAGAGATAAAAGTTTGTTGGAAGCAAAGAAATTGCAGTGGAGGAAGGAGCTAGGTATATATATATTTATATACTTTTTATTAAAGTTTAAGTTGTAATTTTGTTGATTAGAATACTGTCATTTGGCTGGGTAGTTTAAACTCTATTTGGGAGTATAGTATAAAAACATTGATAAATGTTTTCTATTTGGGAAGCATCATACCAGGCACTGGTTATAAAGAGAAAAATGGACAAACAGTTCTTGCGCTCCTGGAGACTAACGTCTGTGAAACAGGGAAGAAGAGATAATTGGGAGGAAGAGCAAGCAGTAAAGTTGGGGGGGGGGGGTTCAGGAAAGGCTTCCCATAGGAGATGGCCCCTCAGTGGAGCATGGAAGGAAGCCAGGGATTCCAAGCAGCAGAAGAAAAAACATTCTGGGCCTGGGGAGCAGCCCCTGCAGAGGCTGATGGGGCCAGAGCGGCCAGTGTGACCCAGAAGCCCGTGGGGGTGGGCTGGAAAGGCTCAGCGCAGAGTGACCCTGTCAGATTTGTGCTTTAGGGCAATGGCTTTGAGGCAAGGAGCCTGGGAGAGCTTGGTCAGCCGGCCTTCCACAGCAATGTGGCTGCACTTGAGGGGAGGGACCCATAACGAGAGGCCGACCAGGGCAAGGCAAAGATACGCGTTATGTGTGGGGGACTGTTCATGTGCTGGGTTCCTAGGCTGCTGGAGGCCCCTGAAGCCAGAGCTGGGCAACAGCCATCTGCCCTGTTTAGCTCCTCTGTCTGGTCATGATCCCAGACCCCCATGGACCCAGTTTAGCTCCAGGCCAGCTAAGGAGACAGCACCTGAACTGCTCGAGTGTGACTGGGCCTCTGAATGTCACTGGGACTTCAATCTCCAATGAACCTTTAATGCTCCTGAGTCTGTTAGAGCAGAGAGCTTGGGAAAAGAAGCCTCAGAAAAGGTTAACTGGCAGATGGGGTGGGGGAGAGAAAGGAGGGGGCAGGGGGAGTCAGCCAGAGGGGATTGGTGACGGAAATGCTTGAGGACATTCTCATCAGAATTTTGTGACTAAATACTGTCTATTGGAGTACATCACAGTGCTGTATGATACAGAGTTAAAAGTAAACTGCAAATAACTATTCACGATAACTATCACAGAAATGCTTTTTGTTTGGAAACGCCTTTGTGATTCCTGAGCATCCTGCTGAGAAGGGCACCAGGCATGTGTGATCCTGTGCACAGGTTTAGCCCTGGAAATGTGCCCTTAAGCTGGTTTGCCATGTTATACTTGGCCTTCATGTGCTGCCAGGTGCATCCTGCAATGTCTGTCACCCATGAGTGGGTCACTATTTTCAGGAAACCAGTTTCCTGGGCTAACTGATCCTTGAACATTAGGACAGTGAGCATTTTCTGCAGACCGTGGCAAAACAGAGATGCTAACTTTCAGCACCCTGCACTGTACTTCATATGCAGTATTTTATCCTGACTTAGGTTCAGTTCTAATCCAGCCTAATTTTACAGCATTTAATTAATCTTTACATTCCTATTCTTTGACTATTTGGGATAACAGATGGGGAAATATTTGGGAAAAATTAAATATGATCATCTTGAATAAGCCTTAATAAAAGAAAGTGCATTTAGGAAAATAAAGAGTTTGTGCCTCATTAGGAAAAAAAAATTATTTTAAGATGAACAGGTTGCATTAAAGAAGAAAGAAAAAGAAAAAGCTTTGGAAGAGCAGAAGAAATGCCCGTGGGACAGACCGAGGGACCCCAAGCTCATTTGGGACAATTTTCACTCAGAGGGGTCAGAGGTAAGGATGGCAGACAGCTGCTCATACACGTGCGGAATGGTTTCTTTCCATTTTGGTTTGTCATCATGTTTAGCCGTGTTTTTATCCCCAACATCTCCACATGTTTTAATGTGAGGCTTTTCAAACTAAAGACACCCTTTCCCACAGCCCACCACCCCTCTAGAGTTCTCTCTTTTCACAGAGATGCCCTGTGCAAGTGCCCATGTTGGAGCGCTGCTCTGCACCAAGAGGACTCAGGAGGGAACAGATTGGCTCCCTGGCTCTCTTTTGATCTCCTTGTCACTAAGATGTCCGGCCCTCTCAGGCTTAGGGTGCTGGATGCTGGGTTAGACTAGAAGCAGACGGTGTCCTTACTGCCCAGTTAGGAAGCAAGGGATCAACAAAGCAATGAAAGACGCGAAAATCAGAAAGGGGGTTCAGCCTGGTAGGGGGAGAGGTCCTGACTTAGGAGTCAAGGACCCGACTTCAGACCCTTACTCTCTGACCGCTTGGGCAGCTGCTCTGCCTTGTACTTCATTTACCTCATATGGGACAGAAGAGGGTAGAAGTTAAGAGCACACTTTCCTCCAGCTCAAAATCTGAGACTTAATTCTAGATTCTAATTCTAGATTCTGTTATGATAATGGATCACGAGGTGCTGGAATGTCTGGGCCAGACCCCAATATCTTCCCTGGAAAGGGATGGGAGGCTCCCGGCATGGGGCAGGCCTCAGCAGGGGAGCTGACACTGGGAAGACAAACCTTCCTAACAAGTAAATCACCCAGAAACCTCTGGGGCTGGCGAATAACCATGCCCCACATTGTGCAGTTGAAGATGGATCTGCCCCACAAGCTCTTGTCCTGTCCTGTGGTTTGCCCGGTTTAATCTGTTTTCTTTTCAGGCTGTCCAGCATCTAGAGAATACAGCAGCTAATTTTCATTCATTTTCTCCCTAGTGCTCAATGAGCCCATCTAGCATTCTCTCAAAGTCACCTAACCCGAGGCTGTCGGCCCACCCTGCTGGAGACTCAGTACCTGGGACTAGCCAGACTCTGGAAGTAAGTGTGTAAGTGTTCATGTCTGAGAGCGTAGGATCACAGGCTGGCAGGTACTCAGAGGCCGGAGCTTGGCCTTGGAATCAGAGAGAGCCTTAGGCTGGGAACTGCCGGGGGCCGGACCCCCTCCCTTCAGACCCCAGAGCACCCATCACCGCTGCTCGGGTCCCTCTGGTGGCCCAGACATTCTCTCTGGCATTCATAGCCCCTTCCCACCTTTCAGCCTTCTTCCCACATTACTTACCCCCCATTCCCTTTGCCCTTGGATCCTGGCTGTTCATGTTCAAGAGTGTTCATGTGATCTCTGGGCATTCTCTCTGGTCATTCCCCATTCATTATCTGATTCCTGGGGGCTGGCCGCTGGCTTGGGAAGCAGTTGGGAAGAAGCTTCCAGGCTGGTGACTCGGTCGCCTCCGCCCCCGGACCCTTCCCCTTCTCTATCTTCTTCAATGGCTCTTTTGAGTCAGTTCCCAGAATCCTTTGGGTCTGCTGGGTCACCAGAGGATCTGCTGATACCAGAAGTACCTCTCCCTTCTGTCCTCTCTCAGCCCAGAATTCTAGGCCTCTTACCTGACTAAGGTGGGAAGGTGAGAGCCTCCTCCCAGCCTCGGGCCTCACTGCCCCCTCTACCCTCCCCCAGCACTAACTCCACTTTCATTGGTGTAAATGTCTTCCCATTTCTTCTTGAGCTCTGCCCACCCTTTGCTCTTCAGCGTCCTTCAAGATCCTCTGACTGCTCTCCTAAGCCCCAGACCCCCATCTCCTGAACGTGCTGCGCCTCGTGGCTGCGCTCACTCTCTTTGTGGCCCCCCAAAACCAAGTCCCCCCCACTCCAAACCTTGATGGTCCCTTTCCTAGGTGGTGACAGCCAAGTTCAGGGGCTGCAGGGAGGCTTCCCTTCCCTCCTCCCATCCTGTTGGAGTCTCCTGTGGGTTTATATCAGTGATTTTCCTGTCTGTCCTGCAGGGGGCAGCCAAGTGGTGTCTGACCCATATGTTGGGTCTGGACACGTCCCTCCCCTGTGAGTTCTATGTCACTAGCTAAAAGTCAGGGGTGGAAGTCTGGCCCTGAGCCGCTGGGCTGAGCAGGGGGCTGGCCTCCTGCTGAGAAGTGCCATGCTGGGGGCCCTCAGCCTTCCACCTGGGGTTCGACACTTGCTCCTGAGGAGCTTTCGTCCTAACAGAGCCAGAATGAGGCAGCTGGGGGGTTCGGGGCGGGGCAAAGACAGGATAAGGCCCGGCCGGCCCTGTGGACCAAGGCACTGGGCTCCTAGGGGTCTCCCCCAGCACACAGTAGGCTTTTAACAAAGATATTGACTTGTTATGTCCAGGAGCGTTGATTAAACACTATTTGCCAGGTACTGAGACCACCAAAAAGGCCCAAGTCAGGGAATATTTCCTTCCTTCTCCCAAGGATAAGAAGGACTGAGGCTTCCCGGACAGCATGGATCTGCTGTGCCTGCTGCTTGATGTGAAGGTGGGGCCGGCTTTTCTTTTTTCATATGAACAGTTTCTCTGTGACGCTTCTTTTTTATCCCCAGATAACATCTCTTGGTGAATTTGACTCTGCTGCTGAGGAGACCCCAGTTTCACAGAATGCTTCAAGGGGAGAATCCAGTGAGGCTGGTCCCAGCAGCTGCTGCAGACCCCGTGGGAAGCCCTCCACCTTTAGTTCTCCAGATCTGCCAGCAGCCATTCGCACAGCCTTCGTTCTAGGGGTAAGACTTGCCACTTTCCTGATTATTTTTTTTTCCTTCTTATTTTTCCTATCTCTTCAAGGCTCTCTTCCATCAGGGTTGCTTCCACACATATGTCATGTCTACATAAACTTATTTTAAAAGGCTCTCCATCTACTATGTAAGTGTCTTGGATGTTTTCATGTTGTTGCTCCCCATTGGAAGGCGAGCTCCTTGAGAAAAGAGCTTGTTGTAACCTTACTTTTTCTTCCTATTGTGTAGCACAATGCCTGCAACAGAACAAGCACCTAGTAAGTGCCTATGGACTGATCTGTTAATGGTCAGCATTTATTAAGCACTGTGTGCAAAGCCTAGGGATCCAAAGACAAAAATCAGCTCCTACCCTCAAGAAGCAACTAGGATTGCTCCAACATCACTGTGTCTGACCTTGAGGTAATACCTATCCCCTGAGTTAGACAACAGGAGACTAGTTTGCTTCTGTCTTGATCTCTGTCCGATGCACAGTCCAAGTAGACAAGACGTTCCCTTCAGGTGCTCCTGTTTGCACATCCTGTAGTGCTGATTGAGTGCAGCCTGGAAGCTCCATCGAGCACCATATTGAGATCCATGAACTTAACCCGAAGAGGAAAACCAAATAGATGAATGCCTCTTGTCCCAGTTGGTCAGAACTGATGTCGTGGACATTTGAGGGCACAATGAGTTGGAGTTAGAACTTGGTAGAAGACTCGGGAAATCAGAGGAGAAAGCAGATTTAAAGGTGAAAGGGACCTCAGGGCCCAAAGCCAGAGAAGTCAAGGCTAGGGCTCACACAGCCAGGAAAGATTTGAGTTTTTGGTAGGATTGTTTATTGTTACAGTTTGGGTTATTTTGGTTTCACAAGAATAGGTTTTATTTCACTAGAAAATGTATGTTAAAAACTGAACCTCGACTCCATGGAAAAAATGTTAGCTACATCTTAAGGAAAATGTAGTTTTTCTCTGAGAGGAGAAGGAAAGGATATTTACTGCTTTTAGCCGCCATCATAATCTTAGCTTCCCCTCCCTGCCTCATCAGAAGGGGTTCGGGCATGAGTCCAAGCAATGACTACTGGGAGCCCCCGGCCCCCTGGCTGGTACTCTGAGAGCTGCCTCTGTGGTTAGAGTACACATCGACTGGGCCCCCTGGTCTCGTAGACCACTGCCATTTCATAGAGGAAGAGTGATCTACTATCATAAAACATCTGTTATGTATAGAAAAATGTCATTCCTTGATGTCCTTGATGTAGATACTGTCTTGGGGTTTTTGGGGGTTTGTTTTTTTCCTTCATCCAAAATTCAAGAAGGAATAGAGGGATATGACGAGGATACCCTGGAAAGTACTCTGAGAAATTTTTGAAACACTGAGTTTGCCCGACCCTGCTGAGGATGAGGATGACTGGATGAGCAGGGCCTGGCACAGCACTTCTGGCTGCTTCCACTGTACCCCATGATAACAGCCCCGTTCTTTTGGTTCTGTTCCTCCCGATCAAGCAGTTGATAGGCACAGAGTAGTGGTTCTCTCAGGTACTTGTTGCCATGCTCCTAAGAATACTCGTCGTCTGCTGCCTGCAAAGATGGTGACCTGGGCCAGGTTGGAAGGCGGGAAGATCTTGTAGTCATCCTGCTCTGAAACACCACTTTCCACCCGACTCCTTCACCTCCACCTGCATCCTCTGTTTTGGGAGTCGGGGCAAGAAGAGGTCCACTGATCCCACAGCAACAATAACTCCTAAGGACTGCAGTCTCAGCTGGGATTTCCTCAGCAAAGCAGCAGTTCTTCATCTCTCCAGTGTAGAAACTGGACACCCAAACACCCAGGACAGTCAGGGCAGCAACAACAAGCCCCTGCGTCTGTCCTCCCTCAGGCAGTGTCCCAGCACGTGGACTTTGACTGCAGGTCCAGGGCTGCAACTCTACACTGTGCTACCTTTGAAAGTGACAGCAGGGCTCTCCTCCAAAGTTACAGCACCTGATTAAAACCAATGGATTTCCTGTGATATTATATGGCTGCCACATGTGTCATAGAGGGTCAGCCAGTCTGCATAGATGTAAGAGACAGCATGTTTCCAGTAGAATATTGCAGAGGATAAGCAGCATAAAGGCATGAGGAAAAGAACATGCTCTGGTCATATCAATTAAGAGGTTGACAGGGTGTTAAGGGACACTCTTAATAGGATAATGTAAGCATCATCTGCAAAAAAGGGCCTTCCCCAAGTTAGTCCCCCCTGGGGAGGGGACTGGTAAGAGACATGGACAAGAATCAGTTGGAATAAGAATGGATGGATTAGAGTTAGTGTTGTCCTGAGACCTGTGCTAGTGAAATCCCAGGTCTAGCGAAGGAAAAAGTTGTGTATGGAGGGCATGGGGGTTAGTATTATATGCTGAAAGATGGGTGGGGAAGGGAAAAGAAGATTAGGGAGAATTATCTCAGCAGGATGTTTACGCGACCATTTGTAAGAGAGGTCAGCAAGCTGCTCTTGGGCAACCAGCTAGCTGGGAGTGGCTTTTCCATTTTAAAACCAGGTTTTATTTTATTTGGAAGAATGAGAACCATTTTTAGCTGAGGAGCCAGCAGCGGGCTTTGGTGGGCTAGCCAGCTTGCAGGCCCCTTAGCTGTACAAAGGAAGAGTATGGGAGAAAAAGTTGGCCAACGCTCGAACCTTATTGTCTGATCTGGTCAAGAGAAGAAAGAGTGTACACACAGAGCTAGCTTCAATCAACAGGGGAATTGTTTTTTTTTATCAGAATTAGTAAGTTATTTTTAAGATAGAAATAAATAATGAGGTGGCGCTGTTCACGTCATTATCCTTCCCTATCATTTCATGGCATGTTGCCTCTATTCTAGGAAGCTGCACCACTGGAGCATCCTTTCAGTGCTGTGAAGAAAGAACAGCAGAAAAAGTGGATTGAAGAACTGAACAAACAAAAAGAAGAAGATAAGCAGAGAAAGCTCCAGGAAAAAATGATATATTCAAAGGTAATTTCTTTGAGACTTGTGGAATAATTTTGACTTTAAAACCAGTTTTTTGACTTCAGTTTTCCAAAGGTAAATTGAGATTGTCTTGGAATTAAGTAGATGATGTGCAGTGGGCGTCGTAAATTAATTTTTTTACTGGTATTGGTTTTGATTTACTTATTACTTATAATTATTTTTAATCCCATCTCAATTTCATTTTGTTTATTTATTCCACGAGACTTATAGGAGTCATCTCTTAAGTCCCGGTGAAGGACCTTGCCCTTGGTACTAAGTCTTCCAGATACTGGCCATTTGTTGTGTAGAGTTAGGCGAGTAATGTCAACCCCCTGCTTAGTAGGAATGATGTTGCCCTGGCCATAAAAGATTGCTCTCTCTCTCTTTTGTTGTCAGGGTGAAGAACATGACAGATGGGCCATGCATTTTGATTCCTTAAAACTCTATCCCAATTCTCAATCTCAACTATCTTCTCATGCAACCCAGAAACAACCCAAGTACTTCTGCCTGTCCCCAGACACTCAGGAAATGACTGATATTAGCAGTCCTCATACACCTTTATCTGGAAGCCAACTTGGGCCTTCAGAGGAAGAGAACTTGGGGAAATCTGTTCGGGATACTGCTCCTGCAAACATGGAGAAAAGCAAGTGAGTATGCTCATGATTGTAAATGTCAGTATTGATCCTTGTCAAGTTAAGAAGGCAAGACTTCACCTCTTTCAGTTCATGTTCACTTAATCTGCTTTTTATTTTTTAGGATTTTTTTTATTTGTAATACAGATATTTAGTTGATTTTTCCTTCAGGAGGAAAATAACATTTCATTAAAGAAAGATTTCTTAAATTGAAAATTGTTGACGTATTTATCTTTTTAGTTTCCTTCGCTCTATGACGGCACTCCTGGATCCTGCTCAAATTGAAGAAAGGGATAGACGAAGACAGAAACAGTTAGAACATCAGGTATTGTCTTATAAAATTTTTCTATGCCTCAGTGGTAAAATTAAGTAACTTCAGGTGATATTGTGAAAATTGAAAAGTCCTGCTATAAAGAATCTCTTTCTGGAATTCTTGCTTAAGGGCCTAGAAAATCACTTTAGAATTCTTGAATTGTCCTAGAGTTAGGATTATATCGCTAGATGGGAGCAAGGGAAGAATAAGCTCCTAAAAAAAACTATCTCCTTAAATTTGTAGACCTTTTCTGCAAATTTGCACACAACACAAGTTAGTGCGAGTATGTTTTGTTTCCTGTTTTCATTTCAGCCTTTGAGGCTCTTACCTGAAGTAGATGTAGTAGCCCCCCTGGTTTATTCACAAGATTGCAAGCAGACTTTTACCTGCTCAAACTCATTTGTAATTCTATAGATCTTAGTTAAAGGAACTTTATGGGTTTTTTCAGAATAGCTTTCCTGAATCTATTTCTGAACTTCTCTTTGTGATGAAAAAGAACCAGGGCTACAGCTCCATTTGTGAGGAATCTCCTTGAGGCAGGAGAGAGAGGCAGTAGCAGCAAATGGAACAAGGACCATGACAGGAAAAGCTGCACTGTGTCAGGAGAAAGGGAAAAACTTAAGGGGTTTTAATGTAGTTTTCAGGGAAGAAAACAGCAGAAGAGAATTGTGGGGGCCAATTGAATTGGGATCTCTCTCAAAGTCTGCCAAGAAAAGTGGACTGTGCGACAATATGGGGAGAGGGACTAGGAACTAATAACACTTCCTCCCCAAGAAAGGTCTGATAAGACATCCATGAGAAGCATTTGATCAGTAAAGCCTAAGTGTTTTCATTCATTTAAATATGTTTTTCTCTTTCTGAAACATTGCAGGAGCAAAGCGAAAGATGGGGTTTGGGTTCAGGAGACGGGACTCTAGAGTGATATCTTGGTCACGTTTATGCTGATGACAAGTCAGAATTCCAAAATCAATTCTTGGTGTTACAAATGGCGAATTGGATGAGTCATTTGGACGTTTCTGGATCGTTTCCTCAGCTCTAATTCTAAATTCAATTTCCTTTTTCATGTTAAACTTCTACATGATCAGTAATCACTTTTTTTGAGTGGCTGACATGTCACTATTCTTGTTCAGCATACACAGGGGACTATTAAAAATAACCTTATAACTTACCAGAGCAAAGGTCCTGGTCCACTATTCTCTTTCCATTCCAAAATTGAGTTGGCAAGACTAGGTTTTGTGAAAGCTTCTTTCTTGAGATCACTAAAAAAAAAAAAAAAAAAAAGCTGAATCAAATCTTTTTGGGGAAAAAGCAAAAAAGGTAGACAGTATAGAACAGTCCTGTCCTGTTCAGGTAAGAAAGAACATAATGGTGGGGTTTGGGACTGTTGGACCCTAAGAATATATTGGAGTTACGGGCCAATGTCGCGAGATGTATCAGAATTTGTAAGCTTACACCTTCTCTAAACCTGGAGGCTAAGATTTTATTCCATTGCAAACAGCCAGCCAAATCCATGGCTTTTAGCAATTGACAGGAATCGAGGAGAGCATAATTTCCTAACAGAACTCACAGTTAACCAGGGGAAGGATTCCATTGAGGAGAAAGATGCCATTAATGTGAGGCAACTTCCTAGAGAACCTGCCATAAAGTGGGCTAAGTTCCTAAAGAAGGAGTTTTAGGTGGGAATTAAACATCTTCTGGCTAAATTCCTAAAGAAGTTTGCCAGGGAGGGGTAGGGAGAGAAAGGAAAAATTGCCATAGGAGTAGATTTTTTTATTGGTTTGTTGTCCTTCGTTCTCGAAGAGGACCAAAATGACATCACTTATGTTAGAGTTGAGTTACAAAGTGTCCAACTGGGACTGATCAGACTAATACAAGTTTAGAATGCTCTGCCACAGGTTGGACACCAGTAGTCTCTAACTTGACACATCTCGTATGTCTTTTGAGTAAATTCAATATTCTGCTTTGCTCACAGAGCACGGCATCTTCTCTGGTGAGGGCACACCATGCTGGGCAGTCCTTGCCAATGTCTCCCATGTCATAGGATTGATTCTAAAGTTTTGGGGGATACTGTGAGATTGTCCTTATATTACTTTTTCTGACCATTTTATGAGCACTTCCCCTGTGGAAATTCTTGATAAAATAATCTTATTGGCAAGTGAACATTCTGTGTGGCCAGCCCTATGGAGTCTTTTGTAAAGGAAATATTACCTCTATGTTGATGTCATAAGGTGGCCTTCTGATTAAATACTGTATTTCCTTGTTAAGATGAGAACAAAAAGCTTACTTAAGAACAAAGGGTCCACTTAAAGAAATGGTCTTATCAGTGCTCCTCTCTGCCTGCTCTGGGAGTAGCTTGGATGGTATAAGTCCGGCTCTCTCCCGATGTTATTCCCTTCTACCAAAGACCTGGGGTCTTATTCAGTCCCTTCCATAGCATGCATAGATCTATAGAAAGAACTATAGCTTTTATCCTATACAAAAGTAGGCTTTGTAGGGACCTTGAGAGAGATCTGCAAGTCTAGTGAAGATCTTTTTTTGTGGAAGATGAATGCAGGCTTAATCTAATCTAAACTAAAGGGTCCAGCTGGGAGCTGGATGGAAACTGCAGAGGGTGTCTGGGTTTGATGTGGAGAAACAAGATCAGGCTGCTCCAGAGTAGAAGAGGTTCCCCTTATCAGGGATCTTTAAGCAGAGATGGAGAATCATGTGTCAAGCATCTCATAGAAGATTCTCATCCACATACAGAGTGGTCTAGTCTAGGTGGCTATGGACTTCCTTTCCAAGTTAGAGACAAAATGGCAGAACATCAACTTTGTGTGCCTTTTCAATATTCCCATTTCCCCTCACTGCCACTCCTATTCATGCTTTCAAGTAGTCAGAGTGATTTCTAGAGAAGGTCACTGAAACATCATACTTCGGAACTGTTTTACGTAGTCTTTAGTGTTTTGGATCTTACCGGTTCATTTCAGGGGAAATAAAGTTTATATTCAAAATAGACAACATTTAAACTTATTTTCATAAGATTTTCTTTAAAAAGAAGCAGTTAAATACATAGAAGACTGGCTGAGTTTCAAAGTCTTTGCCTCTCTTGATCCCCCACTACCTCTTCATTAGCTCCAGTCCTGATGAACAGGCAGCCCTTCTCTGATTTAGCCAGCCTACCCTCTTGGAATTTTGATCCCTCTCCCCCTTCTTTCTGATTGGCAAGTTCTAAAGCCACTGGAGTTCCGATTATGTGATCACTTGTCCTGGAGCAGCTGCTAAGGACAGATTGGTGGGGAGCTTTAAGGAATCAGATCCCTTTGAAAGAGTTGGGATGAGAAATGACAATTGCCAGACAGAGTGGTAGCTGTGTGAAGGAGCAAAGGAGGCATCTCTCTGAGAAGGGAAAATCAAGCATTTTCTGAAGCACCCACTGGATGCCTAACACTGTGCTGCTAAGTGCTCTACATAGACTTGATGGATTGGGCAGTGTTATTATTTCCCTTCTACAGTTATGGAAACTGAGGCAAAGGTTTAACTGACTTGCCTGGGGGTCAAATGAGCTAATAAGTTTCAGAACCTGGATTTGAACTCAGTTCTTCCTGACAGCATGCCTAGTGACCCTGTAATTCCTGCCCTACTCAGTAAATTCCAATGGCTTGAAGACCTGTCAGTCAGCAAGCTTTTGCGCTAAGAGCTGGGGGAATCAAGAAAGGCAAAAGTATGGGTCTTGTTCTCACAGAGCTCCCTTGAATGGGGGAAACAACATGCAGACAGCTGGGCACACCCGAGTTAGAAAAACAGAGGGTTTGTATTTGATCCTTACAGTGAGAGCGTTTCACTCCTATTAATTATTTTCTATCAATGAACTGGAGAGTGACATAATCCTTTAAGAAAATCACTTGTTTTAACAGACTAGAAAAAGGATTATAGTGAAGAAGGACTTGAAGCAGATAAACCTCTCTTCCCTTCCCCCCCCCCCCCCCCGAACAACAGGTAATAGTCAAGGCATGAGGTCATGAGTAATGGCAGTATCATAGGAGAGAAGGGTACGTTGCTGTCAGTAGGCTTTAATGCCATCTTGGAGATGGGGCAGCAGCAGGGTTGAGAAGTAGTGAGGAGTTAAAAGTAATTTCTAAGTTGTGAACTTGATGAAATGGGAGGAGGGCAGTGCCCTCTACAGTAACAGGGAGGAAAGGATTGTAGAAGGAGGTGGAGGAAATGGTTTGGGACATGCTGAGCTTTAAGACATTTTTAGGACATTCTGTTTGAGATGTTTAACGAGCAGTTAGAACTAAAAGATTGGAGATCTGGAGAAAATGAAGAGAGAAACTAAGGGATCTGAAAATCATCCACATGGAGATAACAGAATTCAAGGGAGCTGATAAGTCAAAATGGTACAAATGGAGAAAAGAAGGCCCTGGACAGAGCCTTTGGTGATACCCACAATTAGCAGTGAACTAGAGCAAGATTCAGTAAAGAAAACTCAGTAAGTGTCAGGTAGGAGAACCAGGAGACAGAAAGCTGGTGAGAAGTGTTTGGACAGCGTCAGGAGCTTCAGAGGGGTCAAGAAAGATGAAGATGGAGAACAGGCCGTAGGACTGGACGATGAAAAGATGGCTAGTAACTTTGGCGAGAACAAATAGCAAAGCCCTCCAGCGTCTCTGCCAAGAATTCCCCAAATGTGGTCATGGAAGATCTGCCCTGACTGAAAAGTGACTAAACAAATAGATGGTTTTTTTATTTGTTTGCTTGTTGTCTCCCCCGAGATCATGAGCCTCTTTTTGATCCCTAACAGTTAGTACAGTGCCCAGCACATAGTAAGTGCTTAGTAAATAAGTGTTTATTTGTACATGGTTCACGTCTTTTCCCAAATCTTCACTTCAGTGCTTCATTTCACTACTCTAAGAAATGAAAAATATGAAGAAAAGCCTTCCTAGTGCTTCTTTTAAAAATCAGGGAAAGGAAAATCCAAAAAAGAAATTGATTGTTATGTTGCAGCATAGGAAAGACCAACATGTGCTTCTTGTTGTATCTGTAAGGTCACTTATTTAATCGCCAGAAGTGAGAGGACTGCATGAGGGCCTGCAACTCTCCTCTATCCCAGATGAAAGTCTAACAAAGAAAAGTACAGAGAACAGAGAGGGGGATGATGATTGCTCTAGGGTTGTCTAAGTCAACCCACAGGGGATCCTTGTATAGTTTAGTGGTCCCGTTTCTGTGTGGGTGGCTTAACTCCTCAATGCCTGGCATTCTCAAAACTGTGTCTGGATCTTTTTTCCTGGTTAGAAGGCCATCACTGCCCAGGTGGAAGAGAAGCGAAGGAAGAAGCAGCTTGAGGAGCAGCAGAGGAAGCAGGAGGAAGAAGAGGAAGAGCGTCGCCTGGCCCGAGAGCGAGAAGAGATGCAGAGGCGGTTTGAGGAAGATCTGCTCGAGCAGAAGCGCAAGGAGGTGAGTGAGGATTTGGGAGGGAGCAGTACCTTATTTACAGGAGGAGAAAGCTAGAGTCAGATTTCTTCTTTGTAACAAAATACCTTGGTATTAGTCAAGACGATGAAGGATTTGGCATCGTCTCCGGTGCAAAGTCCAGTTGAATCATCAAGGAAAAAATGGTTATAACATGACATTTGAACACCTCTATGTGGTAAAGAGGTGGACTCTGGTTTAGCCTGAATCTGTTTTTACCACAGTAGCCATAACCATGAGGATTTAGGGAAAGGTTTAATGAGAACATCTAAAAAGGTGAAGGTTATATTTGCTCATAGACATCGTAATTTTCAGCTAATTGTTCGTCTGTCTTAGCTTTTAAAACAGGGCACTAATCTGAACAAGCAACTCTTTCAGCATCTATTGAACCTCTTCATAAACAAATGACTCTCCAATATTAACGGAGTAAAAGGAATTTTTGCTACAAATCTTTAGTTGTCAAGGCCTGTAGAATTCAAGATCTATTGGTCTCTGCTCTTCCACTCAGAGCACAGAACCCTGTCCCAGGGGGCTCTGGAGAGGCCTGGCCTTGATTTTCACCCCTAGTTCCTTCCAGGCCAGAACTGCTTTGTCTTACAAGTTGACAAGAAGCTAATTTCTTTTAGCAGTGAGGTCAGGTGAGAAAGCCAGGCTGGATCCTTTAGAACCTACCTCCAGTTATTAGGCTATACCTGGACATTATAACAAGACTTTCTGGAGCAAACTATTAATTTTTTCTGTTGTGCTAATTCAATATTTTCCAAAATTTAAGAGGTCTCACGGCATTCCTCCCATCCACGATTTTTGCAGAATCACTGAAGGCTGCCTCTCATAGGCCCCTACAACGTCCTTTTTCCAGCCTGGACATACTTTGGGCTCCAACTCTGTTGGAGGTCCCTTAGGCGCTCACTGTCCCCTTTATCAAACTTGTCATTCCCTCAGGAGAGTTTTTTAAAACATTTTTTTTGTTATCCTTCTACATGAAGATCATCATTTGTATTGAGGCTTCTAAAGACCATGTTTATATTGCTGATTCTTCTTGGGTAATCATATTTTACAGATTATCATCACGTCATCATACATTTGTTAAGCTCTTATTATGGAGCAAACCACATGCTAAACATTAGATTTACAAAGAAAAGTCGTTATCCATCCTTTCTTCCTTCTGAGTTGTCCTTTCTGCTTTGGTGGCATTGGATTTGGCAGATCCATTCAGTTGTAGCACTCCTTCCCTCCTTGGGAATACTCCAGATGATATTTTTTTTTGCCCTTGTTAGCTGTGCTTGACTTCCAATAGAAAAGCTGGCATTTGTATTGTATATTGAGCTGCGGCCTAGAAATACACACCTCAATCTAGATGCCGCCTTGTTAGCCCTGTCCCCTTCCCAAATCTGCTTCTCTCTTCTGAATCTCCAGCTTCAATCAGGAGCGGTGATTTTAAAAATATCACTTGGGCCTCTCAAAGCTCAGGACTTCATAATCCTTGGTGAGTGCTGGCTGAAGATAAGGGCTATAGAAGGAAAATGAGGCTAGAGACAGGAAGTGAACAGCTTGGTCAGAAGATGGAGAATAGAATTTGAATTTCAAATCAGAGTTTAAAAACCAGCAATGAAGGGCCCTTAGCCAGGGATGGAGCACAGATAACAATGGACAGAATACATTTGCTTGGAAACTCGGAGTTTCTCTGAAATCTCTTCCAATTTTATAGATTGAGACAGGTTCTCAGAGAACTTAAGTAATATGCTCAACTTGCAGACTGAAGAGGGCTTTAAAGTGGAATCAAAATGACAACCACCACCTCACTTAGGCACTAAGCCACTCCAGAGAGCAGCTACGACCCAGGAGGAATGCTCCAATCACTTACAGGAAATAACAACCAGGGTGAAGAGCCTAATGTAGCCTCCGCTGTCTATTTACAAATGTAAAGCACATGAGCACAGAAACAACCTGGGGATCACAGCACAAGAAACACATACAGGCTAAGTATGTTTCAGATTACAGTCAGCAAATGGGAATGAAAGAAAGCATGGTGGAATAGAGAAGCAGGCGGCCCTAGCGAGCTCATCTGGTTCCTTCTGCCTGCTTTGAACCGGGTGTGACCACACCGAACACTATGGGCTCTGAAAACCAGGAGGAAGCAGGAGGTCAGTGCTGGAAGTGGGCCTGGGACCAGATACTGGCAGGCCCTCTCTTCTATAAGCAAAACAGCTGATCAGAAGGAATGGAAAAGGTGGTAAGACACCTTGGCCTAGGAGGCACCTTCTCTTCGTTGTTCCATCTCCTATGTTTCCCCATAGCCTCACTCTCCCAGAGAAGAAGAGGAAGGAAAGGGAAAATGTCCCCCAAAGTGATCGATGCATCCAAGTAGAAGTCCAGCATTCTCTTAATCGTTGAGCATCTGTGGACACCCTGTTTCTGCAAAGAATGGGAGGGTGTCTTCTCTTCACTCTCAGGGCCAGGCTCGTCTTTTTTGATTTTGTCACATTTCTTTATAATTTCTTGTGGTGGTTCTTTCTGTTGATGCAGTTGAAGTCATTGAATATATTGTCTTCCTGGCTCTGCTGCCTTCATTTTGGACAGCTCAGCCAACTCCCATGTTTCTCTGGGTTTCTTACAGCAGTTTAATGCTCCCTTGCACCCGTGCAGCACATTTGGGTTAGCTCTTCTCTGGGTGACTGGCATCTGCTTAGTTTTCATTTCTTTGTCTCACAAAGATTTTTGTGTCTGGAGGTTTCTTTGTTGGTGCTATCTTTGGGTTAAATGCCAAACAGTGGGCTCTGTGAGCACTTTAGCCATTTAGAGCATTCCAATTGCTTTCCAGAAGAACTGTCCCTCATTTGCAGCTCCACCAACAATGTGCCAGTGATAGTGACTCTCCCCATCTTTATCATCTTTGCCAGTTGCCTGGCACTTCTCTCACTAGTGACTTGGAGCACTCGCTTGGAGACTTGTTAAGGGTTTGTCTGTCTCCTTCCCCCCGTGATACTTTATCTGTTTCCTCGGACCACTCAACTTGTGACGAATGCCTCGGCTGGTGTCAGCTGTTGAGCCAAAAGAGCCATTCCATTCTGTGAGCAGGAGAGTGAGAATGTGAGATCTGTTTGTGGGAGACCCCTCTAGGACAGGAACAAAAGGCCATGAGCAAAGCTGTGGCTACATGGGAAAGCCCTGTGGAGGGGAGAGCCTTGAGGAGCTGCAGAAAGCTGGTCCCCAGTGACTGAGGCAGAATGGGGAGCATCACCCAGGTTGGGCCAGCCCCAATAGCTGCCCTTCCCACGTCAGGGGAGCAGCATGGCAGAGAAGAAGAAAGAAGGGGGAAGCTGCTGGGGTCGGCCTTGAAAAAGGGAGAGGAAGACCAGGTGTGCATCTGAAGCCGGGGCAGAGGAGGAGCCGGGCATCCTCTCTTGTCCAGCCAAGAGTCATTTAGTATCTCCTCTCACGTCACCCGGTCTGGAAGCCCAGCTTGAACCTTTTCATCTCCAGAACTTTGCCCAGAACCTAAAGGATTGTTTGTGGATGACTAAGGAGATGAGGGTGGTTGAGGGGGACCATCAGAGGCCAGAGGTGAGAATGGTGTGACCCAAAGGCCAGAGTGTAGACATCTAGAGGCTATATTGCGGCCACTGGGGCTCCCAGCAGGAGCCGAGTTTCTGTTAAACTTATTCTGGCCTTTAAAAGGCCTGTGCCCAAAGTGGAGGAGGGGTCAGCAGGGGGCACAGCTCCTTCTTGGGCCACCAGGCACTTTTGGAGGAGGAGACTGAAGCACACCAGGGACACCAAGCCCAGGCCTACAAAGGCATCAGGACAGCGCTGTCAGAGAAATCGCTGAGCGCCTCATACATGGTTGAGCCACAGGTCTGCACAGCAGGAGGTCCCCAGCTCACAAAGCTCTCTGTGCCCTGGGAGGTTCTGCAGTAGGCTAGGGGGAGGGGGAGGGGTGAACGATACCACCCACCAGACAACCCAGGCCAGAGCTTTGTTCAGGTCCTTGGGGCTGGCGGTCATCTCAGAGCCACATGCAGTTTTGGACGCTGATGGGTGGTGCCTTAGAGCAGCCCACTGGGGTCAGGAAGACATGAGTTCAAATCCAACCTCAGAGCCTAGCTGGGTGACCTGGATCAAGTCAGTAAAATGTGTCTGCCTCAATTTCCTCAGCTGTGAAATGGGGAAGCATAAAAAAGCGCCTGTCTCTGATAATTGTAAAGTGCCCAGGAGAGTTTCTGGCACATAATAGGTGCTATACAGAAGTGATGATGATTAGTTAATGGCTGTAAGACCTGAGCAAGTTATAGAACTGCTGTTTCTCTTGTGAAAAGGATAATAGCACATGGAACAATATACCTAAAATGCTGTTTTTTCTATTATTGTCTTCGACTTATCTCCCTGGAGTCTCTCAGTAGGCCAATAGTGGAGGCAACAAGGATACTCGTAATCATAGAATGAACTGAAAGAAACTCAGTACAAAGAAATATTAATTAGATGCAAGGTGATGGCTTGAAGAGGGTGTTATGGGCCAGAACTCTGAACTTGAAACAAAGGATTCTTGCAAGGTACCGAGACAGTGGAATTGATAGAGACGATAGTTACCTAATTTAGCATGGTTCAGTATGATTGATCTGATCCTACAAGGAGATGTTATGGGCCAGAACTTGAAACAAGGTACTGAGTGGAATTGAGGAGACAATGTTTAAATCTAATTTAGCATTGATTTAATCCTACAACAAATAATGGTTTCCTAGTGATATAGTGATTGATGTATACTCAGTGTGGGGCATATAAGCAAGAAGCTCTCAGGGCCAGAAAGGGCAAGCACACCGAAGCTCTCCGAGCCTCAGCCAGGATTCAGTCGGGGAGATTCAGAAGCCAGAGAAGGCAGGCTGGAGCTCAGGCTCTCAGAACGAGGCCAGACTGAAAGGCTCTCCAGAAAGCTGCCCAGCCCCAGGAAGGAGATAATAGGATCTGGACTATAAGAAAGCTAACCGGGCCGCAGGAAAGGAGACAAGACTTGGAAAGAGACAATAAAGGATTTGGACTTTAACCTGTGGCTACTCGTGTGGTGAACTGAAAGGAAGGCTGCCTCCAGAGACCCCAAGAAAACCCCAAGAAGAGATTACATTTCAGAGAGAATATTACAAGAGGGAGCCCATGGATTCTGCCTAAACAGGGCCCAGGTTTCAGTGGTTCCTCCCTTTCTCTCCTGTAGGTTTACTTCCCCCAAGGCCCCCAGAACCCCCAAATGGACTGGTTGAAAATAAGATCATATCTTAAAAAAGGGAAAGGGACTCACATGTGCAAATATATTCGTGATGGCAAAGAAATGGAAATCATTGGGAGGATAGACGGAACAAGTCACGGTATGTGAGGGTCATGGGATACTGTTGTTCTGTAAGAAATGAGAAGCTGGCAGATTTCGGAAAAGCTTGGAGAGACTCGTATGAACTGATGCTGAGCAAAGCGAGCAGAGTCAGGAGAACGTCATCCACTGGGACTACAACATTGGGCCACGATCACCTGGGAATGCCTTGACTCTTCTCAGCAATGTGCTGGCCCCAAGACGGTCCCAAAGGGCTCACGATGGGAGTCGCCATTCACATCGAGGGGATGACTGGGGTCCAAATGCAAAGGGAAGCAGGCTGTTTGTTTTTTCTTGTTGTTTTTCCCCTTTGTTCTGATTCTTCTTTCAAAACATAACTAATGTGCAAATAGGTTTAATATGATTGAAGAGTATAATCTCCATCAGATTATTTGCTGTCTTGGGTAGGGAGGGGGAAAATACTTGGAACTCAAAATCTTATAAAAGTGAATGTTGAAAACCAAAAGAGTAAAATTGTTCCCCTTTTCCCCCCTCCCCCCCCAAAATAGGATCAGATCCAGAGAATTCAGAACCATGTGCTAGTTAAGAATTGGATTTATCTATTGGCTCCTACAAACATGCGTTTTCAAGCAATTGTCCACTATCGCTCTTTCCTTCAGAGCCACTCTTAGAAGTCTCCATGTTATTTTCACTTTCTGTTCCTTCTCTGTCCCTTGCTTCCAATCTAAAACAAGGTAGGAACGAAACAAGCATTTATGAAACGCCAATGTGTGCACAGGAACTGTGCCCAGAGCTTTTCTACCTCACATCCCGAGGATCTCTGAATGACCAAATCCAATGCTGTGTCTTTGGTCCTTCTCCAGGTCTCCATGCCTCCCCTCCCATCCCTGGTTCTCTCCTTTCTAGGGATCTTGCCAGCCTCCAAAGGCTTCCCAGAGCGTTCTCCCAAAGAGGAAGCCCAATCCGCGGCTTTCTCATTCCTTTTCCCCTTCAGGCGCCATCCCTTCTCCTTGGCCTCCCCCGTGACCCTTCCCAGAGGGCCTCCTGCCCCCATCTCCTTCACACGCATGTCTGGGCCGCTGCACTGGCTGCGCCTCCTGGCCTTGGAAGTCCCATGTGCTCCTGCCTGGGTCAGCTTCATCACAAAGGCCCGTCCAACCTCCCAAGGCCGGCAGCCCCCTCTGGTTGGTCCGTGGATGTGGACATAGTGGGTCTGAAGGAGAACGGAAGCTTCCAGGGGCATGCTGGTTTTTTCCTTTGTATTCTCAGTCCCTGGTGCATAGCAAATGGTTGATGAATGCTTGTTTTGAAGTAATATCCATATAGGGAAAGGAACTTAGGTCTTTGTGAAGTCAGTGACCACATTTGTCATTTATCAAAGTCTCCATCAGATTCAAAAAAGACAAATATGAAGAACTCACTAGAATAATTAAAAGGATTGGCTCCCATGTTCTGCCCACTGTGCCTCTTAGGAAACTCTTCTGAGACGTACAAAGGGCTTTAAGGCCTTCACACTTTGCCTGGGTTGAGAAATAGTATGTGAACAGCATCTTTCTGTTTGTGGTCTCATGTATTTAAAGAATAAAAGGTTGAAGTGATGAGCAAAAACATCATGTCTGTCTCTGGATGGACTGAGTTCCCAGAATGCCCTTTCCCCGGTTCTTTCTGTGACAGGAGGTCATGACCCTGAAGACCAATGAGCTGTACCACACCATGCAGAAGGCCCAGGAGCTGGCGCAGAGGCTGAAACAGGAGCAACGCATCCGCGAGCTGGAGCAGAAAGGCCATGACATCTCCAACCTGCTGCGCAGCCTCGGTGGTGAGTGGGACCGAGCCAGGGCCACCATCTTCCTGCCTTAGGGGGCGCGATGGAAGAGGAGGTCCATCAGCCAGTGTCAAGGGCAGAATGTGAATTTGGACCTTCCCAAATGCGATACAGGCAGCCCAGTGGGGCCAAGAGGCAGATTGCTGCAGTCAGGACTCGAGTCCAAGTCCTCTCCTGACTCCTCCAGTTCCTTCTCCTCAGACAGCCCTTTCCTCTCAGGGAAGCAGGGGTGGGGGCGCCTCACCAACTCAGGCCCTACACTCTTGCCCCATCTCTGCTGACTCACCTCTGCTATGGCAAGTGACCCAGAGTAGATTAAGTTAGCAAATCTGTCGATTAAAAAAAATCTGACATTTGAGAGTCAGATCCTACTTCCCATTTTACTGGTCCTTCCTCTGACAGCATGAACAGTGTGAGGGTCTTCTGGTAGTGCTCTCTGGGGCATAAGCCCCAAGTTCTGAGCAGGCCCTTCCTTCTCTCCCCACCAGGTGACACAGGACCAGCAGAGCAAAGTCTGGAGGTCGACGGCCTTTCACAGTTCAGACAGGACTATCCTGACCAAGGTAGCACCAAGGTCAGCCAAGTGGTCATTCCCATCACCTCTCCTCGAAAGGATACAGCCGTGCAAACAGGTATTCATTCAAAAATTAAGATTTGCCTTTAAACATTGGCCTGTTTAATCTCCCTCACTTTGAAAATGAAAAGTCAAAGGCATTCTTTTACATTTTGATTGCCCCAGAAGCAGCTGAAAGGTTGGAGGTGGTAGGGAGGGAATGGGACCAAGTCCAAACTTCACCCCTCCTTAGCTCTGGATCCTCCAGCCAGGCCACTTAATGCCTCAGCTTCCTAATATGTGAAAAAGGGTATTATTCCTGTGTTGTAAATAACAAGGAGTCAACCAGTCTGCATTTATTACACACCTACTGTGTGCCAGGCACCAGGGCACAAAAAAAGGCTACACACACAGATACACCCCTACTTGCCAGCAGCTGGAAGGTGGGAGGGGGAGGTGACGGTCCCACATGAGCATAGCCCCTCTGGAATACATCAAGTGGAGGAGGGACTGGTCAGAACTGCCCGTGACCTCCTCTCAAGAGGGTCCACAGCAAGGGAGGGGGGATCTGAAAGATGATGCTGGGGAAGGGGAGAGGCTGGGTAGTCAGGGGATCTCCTGCTGAGGTCCCCCACTCCAGGCCCCAACTAGACCTGTCTTGCCGAGCCAGCTTAGCCATCGTGGCCTCTGCTGCTCATCTGTTCTGCGTTTTTTAGCCATTTATGAAATCCCATGCTCCATATTAGGAAGGAGACAAGTCGGATGACAAGTTTCCCCAATGGGACTTAATCTAGTGAACAGAGTGGTGTTCTGGCCCTGGGGGGAGGGGGCAGAGAAGGGCCTCCTCTGGCTCTGTCCCTTCACTTCCTTCCCATCTTTCCTGTGGAATATAGTCAGAGGATACATCCCAGTCTGGCCTCCTCCAAGGTCACATTTAAACAAGCTTGCCCTGGTTCTGTCTTGAAATTTGCCCCCGAGAAGAGGGACATTTGTCGAGGCCAGAAGCTTCTGCTTTTCCCATCAAAGTCCTCCTCAGCTACTTCGGAGGGTTGCTTTGTGCTCTGTGCTCAGGGTTGCAGCCGAAGAGCTAATCCCCACTCCCTCTCATACAGATGACGTACATACGGGAAGCTTGGAAGCCCTCGCTGAGCCGGGGACCGAGATGATTCTCATGGACCTCTTTTCTCCAGAGATTTCGGTTGAATTGGACGCACAATTTAACAGCAAGAAGAGCAAGAAAGAGGCGCTCTCTGAGAAGAAGGTGGCCTTAGAGCCGGAGAGCAGCCGATACAACGAGCTCTACAATCAGTTTGCAAGAACTGAGAAACAAATAAAAGCCAAAGGAAAATGTGCAAAGAGGCCAGACTGGAACAAAAACCGGCCGGCCAAGAGGTACGTGCCCGCCTCAGAGAGGTACCCCAAACACCTGCAGAGGCAAAGGGAGGAGAAAAAGATGAGGAGGCAGATGGAGCTGCTTCAGCTGCTGGAAAGGAACACTCCTGGCCGTGTCTTCATGCCCAGAGACGTCTCCCCAGAAAGCACCCACTCCCCCCATGAGGAGCCTGATCCCGGAGGCAGGGGGCCCCGGGGCCACAAGGTAACATCCCAGGCGACACACACATGCACAGTTCCTTCCGCAAGGCTGCCAACCTCAAATAGGATGCTAGGCTCTGTCCCCTCAAGTGAATCACCTAATTGGCTTGCTGTGAAATTCGGTCTACCTAATTAGAAACTCTCTTCTCTTCTCAGTTACTACTTTTAAAATGTTGCAGGTGTCTTTCACAGAAAGTGCATCGAAGGGCCTACAAGACACTAGTACAAAATGTCTTTTGTACTTTCCTTTAGCCTATAACTCATTCCCTTGCTCTGAAAAAAAAAATCTTTTTCTTTTTAATCATGTCCCCCCAGTTGTAATAATCTTTGGGTTTGTTTGCCTTTTTTTTTTTTAATTCTAGGAAGAAGATTTGAAAAAAATCAACTCCAGCAAAGAAAGGTATTGACCAATTGTAACATTATAGGCCTCGAAGGCCCAGAGAAGACTTCTAGTATCTGCAGTGAATATGGCAGCCAAGGCTTGTCTATTTGATGGGGGGAGGGGAGGAGTGTCAGGTTTTTACTTTTAAGGTCTTAGGTGCTTTTGAAGTTACAAAGCCCAGTACCAATTTTATAAATGAGGGAGCAAATCACCAGGCACTGCAGAAAAAAAACTACAGCATACAGGTTCCTCCCTCCTCCCCTTTCAGGAGATAGATGGCAAAGGAGACTGACCGAAATGGTCAGGGAAGGCTGATGGAAAGGGCTTTAACCAAGAGAATCTCAGTAGGCAAAGGGGGATGGAAGGAACAATGCAAACCCATCTCTGATCACCCTGCTTTGGAAATTCATAGGAGTCCCTCTGCCATTGTTCCCAAAGACTTGCTTCCATGTGAGGTCCTGGGGCTCAGGCTGCCTGGAGGACACAACCAAGATGACTAGGGAGGTGCTATTTAACTTTTTGCCCCAGACAGACCCCCATCTGGAGGGTTGGGGTCAAGTTGCAACACATTTTAGGAAGATGAATCAATCCACAGGAAGGCAGCCATAGTGGCACAGAATGCTCCACGTTAACTAGACTTGTTCAGCCCGCAAACAAAGACAGAAGGGTTAAGTGAGTCTAAACTGGATGGAACTAGAAGGGGTGCTTATGTGCTGTGTAAAAAGAGAATGGGCCAAGAGGTAGGGCCAGTCCTGCCAAGCTGCGTGTAGGAAGCGTGCACTTGTGAACAAGGTGCTACCTCTTGAGTGCTTCATGGAGCCTAAAATCCTGACATTTGGGGCTTCAATTTGGAGAAGCTTGAAGTAGTGTGTACAGGTGCAAAATAGCCGTATGTTAGGAGAACTGGCCAGTTTGCTGGTGGTCTTCCATGTTAGAGGTAGGCCTGTTTTGTATAAGACTAGGCCTGGTAGTGGAGATGTCAAAGGTAGGTACAGGCGCACTAAATACCTACATGTCTATCATAACAGTCTGATGGTGGCGTAGAAGGAAAGTGATCGGAAGGCAGGTTATGAACCGAGTTTTATGGTGAGTGTAGACCAGTGAGCGTGGATGCTGAAAGGCAAAGATGAGGATTCAGAGTCTGGATAGTTGGGACGGGCACTCGAGGGTTGGGCAGGTATAGGCCATGTAATTCTGCTCCACAATAATGGGGAATGACATGTGGGTCAGCCAGAGTCGAGCCAGGAAGAATATTCCAAATGGATTGGGCCCGTGCCATCATGGCAGCAGGACACAAACCTACAGGCTTCCATGGCAAGAAGCAAAGAGCTAGTGGAGGTGAGAGCGGTTTGGACTGCCAGAGCATCCACAGTATAGACGATGTTGAGCTCCGTGGTTTGGGAACAGAAGAGAGATCTGTAAATACCTGCAAAAGGTGAAATCTGAAACTAGAGAACATAGAATATCAAGGGAAAGAATTAAGAAATGGCTAAGAACAGGGACAGAACTCTAGGGGAATAGACCCAACCTTAAGAAATCCCTTAATTTGACTTTGCTTTTTAAAATTGCTGTGAAGTGAGAAGCAGAATTGTCTCAGCATACCTAAAGTAGCATTTTCTTTGAAAAAATTTAGGTAAGATATAAATATAAATTTAGGATGGTTTTATGTTATGCTTTCTATGGACCTAAAACATGCCGTTTATTCCTCTTTTTAAAACAAAAAACAGATCTGAATCACCCCCTATTCCAGCAGTAAAGAATCGGTTACAACAGACACAACTAAAACAGACCAGTGCGGTACTTCCCCCTGAACCTTCTCATTTCATCCCCTATGTCCGAACCAATGAAATTTACTGTTTGGATCCAGATGTACCACCTTCACCTAGACCTTCAGCCTATGATCCACAGTATCCATATTTAAATGGTAAGAAAACCATTTCAGCAAGAAAAATTCTGAATCCTGGAAAGCCAGCATTTATAAGGAAGACTTCTAGAGTCCTTAAGTTAAAAAAAAAAAAAAAAAGATTCAGAAAAAAAAAAAAAAAAAGTTGTAGATTATGGCAAGGCAGTGTTTTAAAAAAAAAACACTTCTGTAAGATTTTATAGACCTGCATAGACTATGTTTCAAAACTACCCCTACACCCGGCTGTAAATAATCCCCAGGAAGATAGTCATGGTGGCAAAGTGCCACATGTTAACTAGATTTGTTCAGCTTGGAGACAAGGAGAGAAGATGGAGCAGGTGAACAGAGTGCAAGGTCTGGGTTAGGAAGGCCTGAGTTCCAAGTGGGACACTGAATGACAGAAGTTGGAGGTCAGGGGCAGGGTGATGTCCCCAGGCACTATTTAATACTCTTTATTAATTGGTCTCTTCCCCCACTCACAAAACCTACAAAAACCAAACTTAATGGGAATAATTGTTAAATTATTTCCTCACTTCATTTTGCCTAGCTTTAGATTCTGACTACCGAGAGGAGATGATTGGTTACGACAGTGTGAGAGATCCACTTCTCAATCCCAACTTGGTCAAAAACAGAGACAGACAGCAAGCAATCCTTAAGGGACTATCAGACCTGCGTCAGGTATGAATACACTTCCTAGTTCTAAAATCTACATGCCAACGTTTTACTAACTGAAATCAATTGCTGAACCAGTTATTACACTAAAATGTCATTTGGCCAGGGCTTCTGAAAACTTTTTCCATTCACAGCCCTTTACAAAAACCCAAAAATATGTGACCCCGGATATAGGGGAACCTAACAATAGGTACTCAAATCAAACATTTACTGATAAAAACGCTACATTGAATTACAAGGCCATGTGGCCTTGCAAAGTCCAGCTTAAGCTGGTATTTAGACTAAAAATAGTACTAGGTTGATTTTAGCAACTTGGATAGAAAGCCTTAATCAAATCCATGAGGATGATTCAAACTCTAGAAAAACTGTGCTGTTATTAATATAGAGTCGTGAGTCAGCTACATCATTAATTCAAACATGATTTTTATTAAATGAAAGTTACATTAAAGTTGAAATAATTTTTTAAGAAACAATTGTACACAAAATGGTGAATTGTAAGCTGTTAAAGAGAAGCGTAAAATTATGCATCAATAGCTCTCAAGAACCACAAAGCCACTTCCACAATGTTAGTTCATACAGACAACAGTAAGAAAGTTTGGCAACTTTCCCCAAATGTTTCACAGATTCAAGTTGTCACACATAAAGAAAACACTAACATTTTTCTTTTTATCAACGGTTCTATTTTTGACCAAACCCAGATTTTTAATCATCTTCCCACCCAATAAGAAAAATGAGCATTCCCAACTCCCCTTGATCTGTCTCCTCTAGCTGATAACTGACCAAGTTTCAGAGAACGAAATCTACATTCACACGTGGATCCATTCTATATAATAATCAGCCTATATCTGAGCAATCTCTCCCTATTGACCCCACTCTCCCTCCATGTGCATGGTAACGTCAGGGACTGAAAAAATCACACCTCTGAGAGAGTTACATCTGGACTCACCTTTGTTCAGACTGGACTGGGTTGTTCTTCACGAAAATTATTTTGAATAAAACTTAAGATATTCAATCAATCAATCATAGGCTGCTTATAATGATGATATAAAAGGGTTTTTCAATTTCAGGATGCTTTTTATATCTGTATCATCACTTCAAAAGAAACAGTTTACTCTGGAAGCTACTAGAAATGATCCATTTCCTTAAACGGTTTTACTAATATGATGGTTTCTCGATTCTGTCTCAGGTTTGTTTCTTTTATTCTAACAGAATAAAAGATTTTATGTTAAGTAGCAAATTTTTAGTTTGATGGAGACAAAAATGGTGGGTCAGTAGGAAGGGAATGTGTTGAATAATTCATGTGTGGAGCTTCTTTCTCTTGTAAAAACATGAGGACTCTTCCCCTCCCTCCTTCCCTCAACCCACCTTCTCTAAGCCAAGGAATTTAAAGCAGAAATAAAACCTGCTAAGCAAGAGGTGTGGTGACCAACACTACTAAGAAAGATCAGATCCATAGCATTCATTTTATCTGCTCACTCATAAAGAGGCAGCTTTGCAAGTACTTATAGCACATCACTCAAAGTCCAAAGGAGCAATTTGTCAAAAAGATAGACTTTAATTAAGATTAGCTCCCAATGAGATGAACCAAATCAATTCCAATAGAGCAGTAATGAACTGACCAGTAGTCCGATTCTTTTTGTACAGCATAATAACTGTTTGGACATGTATTGTATTTAATTTATACTTTAACATATGTAACATATATTGGTCAACTTGCCATCTGGGGGAGAGGATTGGGGTTGGAAGGAGGGGAAAAATTGGAACAAAAAGCTTGGCAATTGTCAGTGCTTTTAAGTTGCCCATGCAATCTGGTAAATAAAAAGCTATAATTATTAAAAAAAAAAAAAAAAAAAAAGAAGAAGAAGAATAGCTCCAGACCCAGTGTAATTAATAGTGAAATCTCAAAAATTAAGAAATGATTTGTGATGCATGAAGTAATCAGCCAATTTTATTTCAGGGCCTTCTCCAGAAGCAGAAAGAGCTGGAAACTCATCTCATTCCCTTAGCATCAAGTCAAGAGGACTTTGAGTCTCCATTTGATTCTCCATTCTAATGTACAGAAGTGAGAATACATCAAGCCAAACTATTTATATTGGATAATACCTCTCATTACTGGCTTAACAGCATTACATTCATTAAATTATAAAATGTATTGATTCAGCAGCCATGTTACATATTTAAAATTGTTCAGGTTACTTTATTGAAAAATGATCTATTAAAAACTTTGTAGAATGTAAATATACTTTTTTCAAAGAATAAAATGGTAATGTTTTTGTAAAAAATTCAATAATTAGACCTCATTTTTATGCTTCAAATTCAACCAGTTATAAACAAGTTTTACAAAAGATAGGTAGATTCTATTTACACTTACCTTAATATGGTCTGAAGTTTTACTGGTATTTAACAAAGTACTTCACAACACTTTCTGTGTAAACCATGCATTTGACAGATTTAACAGTTTAATATGATTACATGACCACAGCACTAATAAATGATTGTTGTTTGTTTAATTCCTGGAATAACCCACTGTATATTCACACTATTCACAAATTTTCATTTAGAGCTTACACAACTAGACGACATGGATAGATAGATTGGGGAGGAAATGACCAAAAAGGAAAAAAAAAAAAAAATTAAAAATTTAGGGTCAAATAATTTATTACTCATTCCTACTCACTCTAAGATGACATAAAATGTACAATTACAATTACAAAGATAACTCTAAAAACTTGAAAACCATGCCCAGAAGAATCTAAAAGAACAGGGCCTGGTCCAATTGGGTCATCTGAGAACCAACCCTAGTCAACTACCATAAGATGTTTTTCCAGAAGTGGTGAACAAGGGAATATTCATATGAATGTAAACTCTCAGGCTGAAAGTTTAATGATTATAATTCCTGCCCCTATGACCTGGATAAAATTAGTATTAGAAGAACCCTTTAATAGCTTTACTTTGGTGGGACAGAAGGGGATTGGAGGGTTACTAGGCCTAAAGCTCAGGTTGCCATGTGTGACTGATCCGCTACTAATACAAAACAAACAGAAATGCACATTTCCTTTTACAAGAACTAATGAATTTTAATTTGAGTTTTATTTTTTCAAAGTAGTTAAGTCTGAGAGGGTCAACAGAAGGTGAAATTTTATTAGGTAGGCTTACAACCAAAGAAAATTCACCTTCCTGACAAACTGTACAAAACTGTCCTGAAAAGCAAACACTCCATGATGCAACAAAAAAAAAAAAAAAAAAAAAATCCCAAATACTCTTAAATTATGTTTTGAAAATGCAGGATTTTTTAAACAAAAGATGACTTTCACATTGCATAACCTAAAAAGACGAAATCTTTTGGAATGAATCTGCACTGTTAGTTGACCTCCAATTGTAGTATTTCACCTAATATGTATTATTAACTACTGGGCTTAACTTTATATGTAAAAATGCTGTACAAAAATTAGAACCAAATAAATACAATAACTGATATCATTTAGGAAAAAGTGGTTTGTATAGTCTGATATTACATTAGGGGAAGAAAAAAAAGGAAAGCCAACACTCATTCAACTTTACATTGAAAGACTTCCATCAGAAGTCCAAGTACAGGTCAAATACAAATGTACAAACTTAAAAGTGTCAACACATGAATGAGATAATTCAAGTACAATATGTGTTAAAAATATATATATATGTATACATGTACATATATATATTTTTTTATTTCAGTTTGCAGATGCTTCAACTATTACAGGCCATCATGATTTAAATAAGACAGGAAAACATTGAGAAAGGACAAACATTTTGTTCAGAGAATAAAAAATAAATTGTTAATTTCACTTTAAGAAGCGGAAAAAGTCCACAAAGACCTATTAAAAAAAAAAGTTATTGTATTTATTTCTGTTTTGAATATGGCCTAGGAGAATCATTTACATCCCAACTATCTGGAGATGAAGACTTAGCTGTTTCCAAGTTTTGACTATAAGCAGACAGAAAAAAATTTCCACCTTCTTGAGACTGACTAGTTGAAAGAGTGTATGGTGTTCCCAAAAACGTCTGATGAGTGAGAACATTAAAATGACTGAACTGATGGGACATGCTCAACTGTCTACTGTGATAAACGTCGAAGGCAGCTGCATCCACGGACTTGTTAGTCTCTCCGTCTGGGCCTGCTGCTGCAGCCCCCCCAATGGGCTGCCCCTCTTCTGCACCAAGGTCATAAGTCTTAATTTCTAACAAACTTCTCTGCCTGTCAGTAGATGGCTGCAACTGAGTTTGAGAAATCTCTTTTTGATCTGTTCCACGTGATCCTTTGGTCTCTATTTCCAATATTTCTGAATGAGAACTGCTGCACACTTCTATTTGTGAAGTTTCATCCCCTGAATCCAGAGACATATCCTCTTCGTCCTTTTCATCACTTTCTAAAAGAGCTACATTTAGAGAAAAAAAACAAAGTCCTACTCTATTGAAATACATAATTTGTTTTCAAAATTACACACTACTTACACAATATAATGCTTCAGAGCTGCAAGTCCAAAAGCCCTTAGAGCTTGGTCTTCCGCCACAAGTTCACTTACTCACCAACACTCACACACAACCTTTAGGTGTGAATGTCCAGATATTCCGGTGCTAAAAGCTTCTGCGAAATGTGTTCACGTTTAATGTTGGGAAATCCCAACTCCCAGCTCCAAAGGGGTTAATGTCAAAACAGCATCTAAAGTTATACGGTAGTTCAGTATTTGACAAGGCAATTACATGATAAAATTTGACATCTAAGATCACTTGATTACTGTCTAATTTAGCCACGCTATCAAGACTTTTACTAAGCTGCATTACTTTCCAAAAAGAAAAGAAAAAAACAAAACAAAAAACACAATCATTTTGGTTTACAATAGACCTTGGGCCAATAAAATACTATCTCGAATAAAACTACTATGGATTAGCCAACTAAATTGAAGTTTTCCACATAAAAGTTTTAAGAAGAATCTAGAATCCCAGAGATAAATCTCAAAGTCCGGCCTCCTTTTAAAGTCACAGCAGCAGCCCACCGAGCATCTAGTCTAAGCTCTTTTCCTCTCCCCAGGCAACACCCACAGGTGGGCCATTAACATCCTGATGCCATCCAGCTCCTGCTCAAAGGCCAGACCCGAGTTATGAGGGCCAGGTGGGAAGTAAACTCGATCACCCAAAGGAACTGCTCTTCACTGCATAAGCTCCTCACATAGGCTTCACAACAGTCACTTAACAATCTTAAGTAAAACAAGTCAAATCATTGCTCTTTTCACCTGTCTTAAATGATATGGAGTTCATGGAAAAATTACCTGGCGGTCTCTCAACACTCTCGGGAGCACTGAGGTGGAGAAGCTTTTCTTCTGTTACTGAATTGTGATAGCCCACAAGACTCTGAAAGTTTTGCATGAAATCTTCAGCCGTTGCAACCACGATTCCATTATCTGTGTAACTGGAAAGCATTTTGACATTCTTTTCTAAACAAATTTTTAGAAAAAATAAACACAATTTAATGATTTGATTTAGTGCTAAAACACAAGCATAACCTCAAATCTCCATATTTCCAGAATCATACAATAGCTTAAAAGCTTTCTTTTTACCTGTTAAAAAGACAACATGTCGTTGCTGTATATTCTGAGCTTGCAGTCTGATAAGACAATCCAATTCAGGAGCATTTCGAGTTTGAGAATCACAGTTGTGGTATGACAGAATTTCAACCAAATGTTTTTTTTGATAGACATTCAAAAGCGTCAACACATTTAGAGCTTTAGCATTCAATCTGTAAAATTAAAAGTTGTATATCTAGATCTGCTTTTCTAAAACTGAATGATTTAAAACGACATTTTCTCAAATAATCAAGGTGGCATAAATAACTAAAATCAATTTCAAATTCTGCTGTACTAGAGCTAGCTACATTTATTTTCTTACTGAACTATATAAATTTATGTTTAAATCTTAAGTTTAAATTTTAAAAATAAATAGTAGAACAATTAACTTCAAGAAAAACATTTTGATCTAATAAGTATTTCTACATAAGTCTGCAAAACAGGAAGAAAAGGAGAGAAAAAGGGAAGGGAAAGAGGGATAAAAAAAAAAAAAAAAGCCCTTGGGCTAGAAATTTAGAAATTGAACCTCCCAATAATGAATTTTCCATTTGGGATAAGGAACAGAAACATCTCTCTTGTCACCTGGGTTCCCATTTGTCAGATGAATGATTCAAAAGACTATGAAGTTAAAATGAAAAAAGAAATTTCCTCCTTGTACCTAGAAATACAATTTCTTTCTATTTTTCTCAAAGAGCTGACATTGTCAGGGGAGGGGAGGGGCAAGAGTCAAAGTGGAAGGAGCAGCTGGGTGGCACAGTGGATAGAGCACCAGCCCTGAATTCAGGAGGACCCGAGTTCAAATCCGATCTCAGACACTTAACACTTCCTAGCTGTGTGACCCTGGGCAAGTCACTTCACCCCAGCCTCAGGGGGGGGGAGGAAAAAAAAAAAAAAAGTCAAAGTGGAAGGTAGAAGATGTGCCGGCCTTGGCATCAGGAGGCCCTGAATTCAAATCCAACCTCAGACATTTGTGCTTCCTAGCTGTGTGATCTTAGGCAAGTCACTCAACCCTAACTACCTCTCCCAAAAAAAAAAAAAAAAAAAAAAAAAAAAAAAAATATATATATATATATATATATATATACACACATATAAAAAACATAATATATACATATGATTATTATGCTGAATATGCACTTTAAAAATTGGAAAAAGAAACCTAAAATAAGCGTAAAAGAGAAGATGTTAAAAGTAAGATGGGAACCAGATAAATAAGAAACAAAAAAATAGAATAGCAAATAAAACTAAAAGTTAGTTTTTTGAAATCATGAATGAAGTTGATTAAAAGCCTTACCTAAGCTGATTAAAATTCAAAGGAAAAGATCAGAAAATCAATACAACGATGAATGAGAAAGGTAAAAATCAGTAAAACCAGAAAAAATTAAAAGATAAAGTCATTTCAAGAGTAAGAAAATATTTACATTAACTAGAGGAATAAGAAAAATAAATCCTTGTTGCAAGTTGTCTGAACTGAGCTTTAAAGAAATCCAAGATCCCAGGACTCCAAGGAGGAAGGAAGGGCACACGCTCCAGCCAGAGGAGAGGGCCTGTGGCACGCCCAAGGCCTGGTCCAGCCAGCAGAGCACAAGGTTAGTGAATTCTGAAGGGGGGTGGAATTCATCTGGACAGGGAAGGCCCGGGCAGGGAGGGCTCGCCATGCCAGGTTATGGTGAATCTCGAGCACCAAGAAGTCCCCGGATCCCCAAGACCCGCTCCTGCGCCTGGCTCAGCCACACGCTGCCATGGCCTGGCCTTAAGAACCAATGTCCCCTTTCCCAGCAGGCTATGCCTCTGCCTCTCTTTGCCAGTGCTGCTCTTCATGCACACTGTGACCCCCTCCCCATTCTCTCCCAGACCATCAGGGCCCCTCACCTTCTCTTGTGCCAATCCCAACTCCTTGGCAAATCACTTGACCCCTGACTGCCTCCCTGCCCGTGAATCCCCAAGCTCAGTATCATTTTACCCATCAAGCCTCAGGCAGGGAGACCTCCCAACATCCCTTACTGCCCTAGTGCCCCAAACCCTTCCCATGCCTCATTAGAGAGCTAGAGAAACCCCTCAACCCCCCTGGACCCACACTGCTGCCAGGCAATTCTGACTTGCTCTTCCAGCCTTCCCATCTTTCTCAAACTTCCCATACCCACGCCCTCTCCCCAGCTTCACACTTGGCAGAAAATTGAGCTCCTTCATTGTGACCTCCTCCATTTCTCCTGCCTCCTCTGACTCACTTCTGACCCAAGGTTGCCCCTTTACTCCTTAGGGGACCCTGCCCCAGGGACCCTTTCTGTCTTCGCTTTGCTGTTTCTTGTCTCGGCCCCCAATGGGGTTGCTTCCTTTTGCCTCCACCACACCTGGTCTCCCTCACTCTGCATTCTACATCTCTTCTACCTGGCACTAGCCAAAGGAAGGCGTCAGTGTAGGTGTCCCCCTTCTCCCCTCTCTCTCAAGCCCTTAGGGGGCCAGGTCCCCCCGCCATGCCAGTCTCCTTGGCTTCTTCACTGTCTTGGGTCTCAAGGCCTTCTTCCTGTGTCTGTCTGCTGCATTTGCCTCAGGTCACCTCCGCTCCCCCTGGTGCCCTCATGATGACTCTTCACTAGCTTTTCTTGCCCCTGCAACTACCTCCAGATAGCTCAATCCTGTCCA
Source organism: Sminthopsis crassicaudata (assembly GCF_048593235.1). Classification (NCBI taxonomy): domain Eukaryota; kingdom Metazoa; phylum Chordata; class Mammalia; order Dasyuromorphia; family Dasyuridae; genus Sminthopsis; species Sminthopsis crassicaudata. The sequence continues at coordinate 745,289,735 of NC_133617.1, read as the reverse complement.
CACCAGGGTTCATCATCTGTCCTTTGGACTCCTCCCCTTCCTCCAAAGAGCAACACCCTGCCCGGTCCCTCAGGCTGGTGGCCCAGGCCTCCTGTTCCATTCTAACCCCCCCACACACACACACTTGCAGCCCCTGCACTCTGACTAAGGTCTGGTGGTTACACCCTTGCCCATCCCCCTCACCCCACACCATTACTGAGTATGACCTCCCCATCCCTCTCTCAGCTGTTTCATACAGCCTGTGTCTGATCCCATCGGCGTCCTACTCAATAAAGACCAATCTCTCCCTACCGCCTCCTGCGAGACCTACTGCCCTGTGACCTTTGTCAGTACCCCTGCCTGGCTCTCCCTTCTGCTGACCTCCCTGGCTGCCTCTCTGACAGGAAACTGCGGCCCCAGCCCTGCCGATCACTTCCTCTCTCAGTGTGTGAACCTTGTTCGGATGCAGTTGTCAGTTCATCACCTCCACCACTCAGCTGGAAGCTAACCCTAAAAGCACTTTTCAGTCTCTCTCTGTCCTTGGCACTCTGTCCAGTGCTGGGCATCTAGCAGGCATGCCATGCTCACCAATTGACTGGGGACCGGGCACGCACCCGCAGGCTCATAAGGCCATGGCCGGAGCTCCAGCAGATGATAGCCTTTCCTGGAATGGGGGTGCCCATGGGAGGTTAAGGTGAGATTGTACAAGGAGGCTCAGAATCCTTGACAAAGGCCTTGGCACGACTGCAGGTGTGAGGGGAGGGAAAGGAGAGCCAGTCATTGGGGTTGGCCAACAGAGATCAAGTCATGCCTTTTGTCAGTTTAGCAACTATGGGCAAGCAACAATCGCCACCATAATCTGCCCAGCCCCACCCCACTGGTCGAAAGGCTTTTCAGAAATACTCTAGACCAGTGGTCCTCAAAACTTTTTAAATAGGGGGCCAGTTCACTGTCCCTCAAACTGTGGGAGGGCCGGACTATAGTAAAAACAAAAACTCAGTCCATTTGCCATAACCCGGCGGGCTGCATAAACGTTTTCAGCGGGCCGCATCTGGACCACGGGCCTTAATTTGAAAACCCCTGCTCTAGACCAACAAAGGAGCAGATCTCAGAGCCACTAAGGGAAACTCCCCTTGGAGGAACCCTCTTTAGGGAATCACATCACTTACTTCATCATAGAAGGCTAAAGCATTCCCATTATTTGACACACATAATTAATTACTAACGAATCCAATTTTGTCTTTGTGGGAGTTTCAAAACCATGAATTCAAAACAAAACAAAACAAACAAACAAAAAAAATGCCACCTCTCTTCCAGGGCTATTTTCTTAAGGCCAAAAGCAGTGTTTCCAGAGAAAAAATAACTTTCTCCCTCTCTAACTCCTAATTTTTTTTTTTTTTGACTAAAGGCAAAACCTGAATGATATCAATAAACTCACAATCAATATACTTTTTGTTTTCTAATACTTACCTGCCCACTTCTTTGAGCTTTTTCTGGATTTTACAATGGATTTTCCATTGCCATTTGCCATCTGGAGTATTTAGTTCTTCAAGAAATGCCAAGAACCGTTTTAGTTTTTCTGTTATAAAGAACAAAAATAATTCAGTTAATTAGACAAATTATAGAGAAACCAAATATCTTGCATTCACAAACTTTCATTTCTTTCCCCCTGGATAGTTCTAAGAAGCAGCATTTAATTCCAGGAGTAATCTGAACCAGGTCCTGGAGATGGCAATATTGTGGCCAGAGCATCCTTAAGTACACGCCTAAAGTGGCCAGGCTAGCAGGGGTCAGTGCTGCCGGTCCATTAGGCAGTCGGGCCTGTTTGCACCCCAAGTGTTCCAGAACATGGCCCAGAGCATGAGGCGAGATGAAGGACACTGGAGCTAGTCCTTTAGAATAAGGACGTAGGTTACAGGACTTCTAGTGACACACAGTGATAAAAAGGGGAAGGGAATACACAATAATAAAGCACCCACTATGTACCAGGCACTAACTAAGCACTCTTCTCAAAAATCATCTCATTGGATCTTCATAACAGCTAGAGGTAAGTGTCCAACACATGGGACCAATGACTGAAAAGAGAGAATCACTCACAAGATACACATGATAGTGGGGAAAACAGAAAGAAAACCCATCAAAAGGCCAACAGGAATCCCTTCCCCCACACTCTTTCCTAAATGTCAGCAGCCTCCAACTGAAAAAATTGAACTGGACAGGACCGCCTGAGAAAGGCACCAGCAGCAGAGCACAGCAGGGCGCTTTGCAGGAGCCCCCAAGGACCAAGATCCCCACAAGAAGCTCTCACTATGCACTAAGGCAGCCTGGGCTGGTCAGAAGGGATGGGGAGAGGCAGCTGGCCACTCTCTTACCCAGAGAGACAGAGACATCTCCAAGACTCCAACCAGAGCCTCTCGAACCTTGGAGTCACTGGGAAGAGAAGCCCAAAGGCATGCCACTCCCTTCAATGGCCCTCTAACCCAGATGTACCACAGCAGATGTGGGGTCCACCCAGTTATCAGCAGCCCAGATGGCCTCCTAAGACTTATCTAAGAATGGGTCAGGGGATGTTGGGGGGGTCTCACTTCCAAAGACCAGAATGACAAGTATCTATGGAGTCCACCTAGCCAAGGAACAAGAATGCTCGCAGTACCGGCCCACAGGGATGTGGGGAGAACCCAGGCACTTCGTCATGGCGAGCCAGGCAGGAGGGAGAAGGGACATGCAGAAGGAGCGATAAATAAAACCTGCAGCCTCTTCAAATTCTCTACAGACAAATGCCCAAAATAAGGGTAAGGACAGGTCAATGGCATCAAGTAGTACAGCACAATTATTTCCCCAAAAAAGACTGCCAGTTATTTAAAAAGGAAAATAAAACAATAAAAAAGGAGGTAATGCATTCATATGAACTTCTAGTAAAGTAAATTCAGGAAATATCCTAGAAAGCATCAGGGTGATGAGAGGGGAGGCTCCAGGACCATGGAAAAGCTAAAATAAGGATCATCAAAAACACATCATAAACAGAGAATAGGAAACGCTATCCTAGGTGACGTGGAGGAGGCTATAAGAGCTGACCCCAAGGTTCTGAGTACGTACCCACTGACCAGACTCTGCACCTTCCATGAGAAGCGCCAATCTACCTCAACTTGTGGAGTTTCATAATTAAGACTGCTAGAGCATGATTTTTTTTTTCCCCAGCTATAACTCTTACAGATTTTTTTGTCAAGCCATAAAGGAGTTAGTTATACAGCTAATAATAACAGTAACTAGCAACTGCTATATATTATTTCCATTTTATAGGTGAGAAGTGGAAGCAACTTGCCTAGAATCGCATAGCTGCCGAGTGTCTGAGGTCACAAGGCAATTCAGATTGTCCTTAGGTCTAGGCCTCTATCCACAGCAGTGCGTGGTGACAAGCCACATTAGGGCAGAAACCCAACCCCAAGGACTATATGGTTTATGGGAGCCAGCTATGAATGAGTTATCAACAACACACCCATCATACACTATTGGGGGAGAAGCATAAATGTTAGATCCATGACCAAAAGGACAGAACTAAAACTCACCAAGACAACGCAGCCGGCTACTACATGGCAACAGAGGTACAGAATGTTGAGAAAAGATTAAAAAGCAAAAAGTCTTGAGGAAGACTTAAAACTGAGTAAGAAGGCAAGCAGAAGTGAGAAGTATTTTAAGAAATAAAATTCTTACCAACTGTTATCGCTTCTGGATTTAGAACAGATTCATCAGACACAATAAAACCTCCAGAAACAAACAGTTCATTGTATGTGTGGTTTTTAACATCATCTAAGCTATCAACTCCAGCAAAACTAACACAGGAGAGCCTCTTCAAAGTCACTAAGCCAGGAACCTGTTTAAAGAAAAAGAAAATAAATTACTCACTGAAATGCAAATGTGAAGGGGCTATGTAATGAAGTCTATTAAAATCTACAAAAATAATTTTAACACAAAAGTGAAGTTTCTATGGGACTCCAGGCCATCATCTAAATTAAACACAATCTGACTATCTATGCCCATATGTCTCTATCTATGTCGCCATAAAGATCAATGGACAAACATACAGATATATCAATAAGTAAGCAGGCAGCTAAGGCATGTGATCAAATTGCACTGGAGGAATTTCAAAAAATTATTAAACTGATTCTAACCTCTAAGTAACTTACAATCTAGTAAGTCAGAAAAATAACAGTGTAGTATGACCAAAAATCTCAGGGAGGAAGTGACACTCAAGAAGAGTAGAATGCAGCAAAGTAAAAAAAAAAAAAGGAGGCCATTTCACAACTGAGGAAGAAAGGCAACTCCAAGATGATGAATCCTAAAACAAACTGCAACAACAAACCCACAAATGTCTCTGTATTTCACAGATTAACATTTAACAATAGTTTGACAAAGATAGTAACAAATTATTCTTTACAAAGTTGGTACCACTCCCTAATAGGCCTACCTTGTGAATGAAACTTGCAATATCTTCATTTTGAATAATGATCAATAGTTTATCTAATGTTGATCTTCTTTCCAAAAACTGCTCTGGATGACATTCTGTATTGCCTAATTTGATAAGGTATTCCTGTTCAAGGAGGGAAAAAAATTAGTCTGAAGAAGGCCCAAATTTGCAAGGAAAAATCAGATAGGAAGTGCTAAGTAAATCCCAATATCACAAAAAGTTGTATAGACTTATGAAATGTTCAGCGAAGCATCAAACATTGGAGTCTACCCCTTGACTTGACAGAAACCCAAAGCCAGAGGAAAGGCAAGGATTAAAATCTCCTTCTCCTCACTTGGAAGCAACTTTTCTTAAGGAACCATCTGAAAGTTTCAAAACTCACCTAGTCTTTATGACAAGATTTTTCAAATTATCTTTTACTTTTTCTTTTTTCAGGTTATTTCAAAGAACAGCAAAATTGTCTCTAGAAGGAAAACAGTTCCAGGCCCAAGGAGCTCCTCTGTTCATCAAACATCTTCACAACTTTGTGCAAAGACTGGGCCCCAGAAGGCCACAGGGGGAGAGCTGGGTCCTAGCTGCAAAGCCACTTCAGTCTGGAGCCATGAAAACTTGGACAAGAAACTCTCCAAAAAAACAATGAGCAACTTTGAGGAGACTTTCCTTTACCGGAGGTCTTCTGATCAAGGCTACACAGAATGGGCTGTAATCAAGCTGCTTCAGCTCTTGAAGTCAGTCTAGCTAGCTATCTCAAAAGTTGTGATTCTATTACAATCATCTTAAGTCATGAAAATTCAACAAAAATTCAATCTGTCTACCATTTGGAGATTCATTTTATTGAGAGGATTATACCTTTTCTTGCAATTTTGCAACAGTCCTTGGCTGAAATAATTAAAGCTTTTAATGTAACCTTTCATTTTCATACTATCTCTGGCAAACAAAAAACATACTTTTTCCCCAGTTATGTAAATAAATACAAAACATGTAATTATTTGTCTCATGACAGAACAACATAAATGTGACATGAGGAAGAGACTAATATTTTCTGATTCCAGTGCTTAAAATCCATTAGGCTACATGGGGGAAAAGAAGCAAGCAAATCTATTTGCTATTTTTCGGTAATTTTGGCAATTAAAGCTCTACCAGTCACCTCTATGCTGTTCTAATACCCCAAATCCTAACAACTGTCCTATTTCTCAATTCTTACTTGATTCCTTTTTCTAATCAGGCAAGTGGGGGAAAGTAGGAAAAAGAGTTTGACTCTGAGGTCTACTTCCAATCACCCTGGCAGCATCCCAGCAACAACCATAGCTGGGGGCCAACTGGAAAACGGGTGGAGTGGAAACAGCACAGGTTTTGAGTCCTGGCTCTGCCACTTAACTAATAATCCAATCATACTGAGAAAGTCAACTCAAGTTCTACGAGTCTTAAGTTCCTTAAAAATATTATTATGGCCTCAATTATGTAAAGAGCTTTATAACCATAAAACAAACTAAAAGTTTTAAGACACTATAAATGTTTTATATAGCTAATGCCTTAACATATAAGAGTACTCTATTCAAGTACATGTTCTATATAACAGATAAGCCAAAAAGAATTTAAATGGTGCACTTTTATCCTCATAAAATAAAAGATTAGAGTTAAATATGACATTTGGAGGTATTTGATGATCTTATAAGGTCATCATAAACACCAGTTATGGTTTATACCAATGTAGCTCTAAAAGAAAGTAATTTTAATCACATTAGTCTAGCATTACACTCTAATATTCCTCCTGGAATTTTTCTTTCCTTTTGAGGGAATAAATCCTTGAAAAGAATCCCCCTCAATTTTTGCTCATTTCTCTTGAAAGCCAAGTTGTAAAAATGATTTCAATTTGTTGAGATTTTGCAAAAGACTGAAAGCATAACTTTTGATAAATCTATTCAATATGGGAAGGTTATCCTTCTTAGAACAAGAAAATAATTATTCTAAAGAACATTTCCTATATACTATATATATTCCAATATATTGACTGACTCAGTTACTTCTTTAATGCTGAGAGGTTCTGGTGTGGGAACTCCCTACAAAGAAGCAGATCCACAAAGAACAGTGGACTCTTGCTCAAAAGTCCCAGAGGTAGAATATGCCCCGGGGTCTCCTGACTTTAGGGCTGCTCAATGCTGCCTTTCACCTTAAGGATAAGTTTTCGTAAATGAAAAGGTTAGGAGAACAATTTTTATTTTCTTCATTAAATAATCCTCCCAAGGTCAAAAAGTAAAATGAAATCAGTTTATCTCCCACAAAGATTAACTATAAAAATGATAAAACAAATTCAAAGATGTGCGATGCAATCAATCCCAGGGTTCACAGGTATCACCTTTCCTGCAAAAGGTACATCAATCAAAAACACTTCTCTATATTGAACTGATAGGAAAGAGGGAATTAAAAGTTTCCTGCAAACCCCAAAGAACTGGAATCTTTTACTAGAAATGACTAAAAATAAACTTTTCTGCATATAATTCTTTAGAACAAAACATTAATTTAATAACATGCACTTTTTCCCACATAGTAACCATGAAATGACCCATTAAACACAAGGTGGAGGAGAGCTGTGCTGGACAAGAGGGGCAGGACCAGGGCCAGCCCTGTTATGTCAGAAGAACCCAGAGGTACAGGGGCAAAGGAGCCGACATCTTCTAAGATCCTTTTAGCCTCCCCAGCTGCCTCAAGAGTGAGTTGGGTGGGCTCAGCCCTGGCCTGGACCCAGCATCTCTGTTTGTTTGGTTTTTTTTTTTTCCTCTACTGTGAACAGCCTGGAATGTGAATGGCTGTCAATGCAAAAATGAAAATGAGGTTACTGATAATAAAATCATGTGAATGCTTGAATAAGTTAAAAACATGCAAATATAAAAGATCATGGTATTATCTTATATACTTAAACTGTCACAACTTATATAAAACAAAGTTTATCACTGGATTATTATTTTTAAAGGTGCTTTTTTTTTCAATCTGTAGAGAAAAAAACTAGACAAAGATTTAAAATAGCTTTTACAAGAGTTTAAAGCATTGTGACAAAATAGCATTAACTTGTAGAAAGAAATTAAGAAAATTAAGAATCTGACTTTAAGAATTTCTGATTTCAAGTTCTTTATCTAAACCAAACCCATATTTGTATTTTCATATCTCTGCAATTTCTTCAAGTGTATTTACCTTTATTTCTTTGCAAAGCATACTTTCTTCTTCTTCATGAATATAAAATTTCACAGTATTTTTCTGGACATCTTTCATGATTTTTACCAAGCTGTTAAACACTTCTGGCTCTAACTGGCTTATAAAATTTGACAAAGATGGCTGAGCGGAAATGTTTATGTCATTGGGTGTTTTGGAAAATTCTTTCTCCATGGATTCCAGGGTACCCTCACTAGAAGCCGTTTGGTCAGGCGTCCGTACGGATTCTGGAACCTGGTGAACTTGATCCATTTCTACTTCAGCCAAACCCAACGTGGTCGAAGAAGGCTGCTCATGAGAGTCGGTCTCTTTCTGCATAGAATGATGATGGTGAGATTCTGATCCTCGTTCAGTGTTGAAATCACTTGACGAAACTTGTATAACCTGATTTGTTGGAATATTCAACCCTATCCTTGTACAACTATCTTCAGGACTAATACAAATTGTAGGTGTGTGCTGGCCACAGGATAACGTTTTGGCAATGATAATGTTCAATTTTTCATGTAAGCCATTTACAAAGTCCTGAATACTAATTTCAGAGGCTTCAGAACATACATACGCAGAAAGTCTAGTTATTTTTTCTTGTGCTGAGAAGGAAGGTGTAGATATTCGACTGACATAGGAAATGTTTTTTTGTTTCAAAATCTCTTCTATTTTCCTTGAAAAAAAATTATATTCTTCTAACATTGTATTTTCTGTGGTTCCACTCAGTACATGTGTGGCTGCCAAAGGACTCTCTGTGGCTAGCACACACTGCTCCTCCATTTTCCTCCCCTGACTTTTGAGTGTCCCATTTCCTGGTATCCCCTTTACTGTGCCTGAAAATGGAGAGTATGGACACTGGTCATCAGAGCTCTTCTGCCTACTTATTACCCGGGGATCGTTAGGAAAGGCGTCCTCCGGTGGCAGACACACCAGCTGTTCTTCCAGGGATTTCATACCTACATAGGAAAAATTGATTATTATAAGAGCAAACCAAAAAGATTAATAAACAAAAATAAAAATAATTGGAAGAATTTTAAGGAAGACTAAGCTACTTTTCTTTACCCTGTAATAAACCCCCTCCTCGGTGCCAAATAGCACATTAGGCAATTTAAATCAAACCATCTTTTATCCCCCAAATTGGGAAATTTTTCAATATTAGTTTGCGTCTAAAACAAGGCACTTTTCATTCTAATTTGAGTCACAGCAGTAGATACCTAGAAAAAAATTTTAAATTCCAAGTGTGAATCTCAGTCATATTCTAGTTGTCCTATATGTGGCTGGACTCCAAATTCTATCAAAATAGCAATTCTGAGCAATAGAGGAAATGGCCTTTTGCCATTTTCATTTTTGAGTGGGAGAGAACACGCAAACTTGGCATCAGCAGCAGGCTGGGTTGGTGCCGAGAGGCTATTCTTTAAGCAGGTCTGCTCAGTTCTTTCAGTGTTTGCCAAGTCATGACAGCTATGGTCATCTCCATTAGTAATACTAAAGCACTGAGACAACTACCAGGTAAACATAATAAAATGTCCACTTTGTTAAGATTTTGTGTAACATGTTTGTAAATAAACTGACCTAAAAAACTCCAAAAAGATGAAGCATTTTTTAAACACATGTTTTGATATGTTCCAGTGAAGAAGATTTCCTTAAGTGAAATGCTACACAGTACACACCCATTTTTCAGAGTTTGAAAAATGTTTTCAATGAAAAATGCTGTTTTACATGATTATAAAAATACAAGCATCTCTTTATAAAGACTTAAAAAAAGAAGTTCAAAGTACATTCAAGCAGTCAATTTCATATTCTTTTCCAAAATTGTATATTTGGGATAATTATTTATCTCACAAACTCTGTTTTCTCTCAGTAAAATATTGGCTTCTTGAGGCTAGGGACTGTTTCCTTTTGTTGTTACATCACTAGTAGCGTGTCAGTTAGTAGACTCTTTAAAATGCTCCCTGCCAACCCGGCTGGCACTGCATGTGGAGGATTTTCTGCCTTCTCTATCATATCCCCAGAACCTTGTCACCAAAAACACTTCAACATCCTTCAGGATCCATTGGGTTTTGGTATCACACATCTTTCATCACCTTCTCCTCCTCTGGGGGGGAGTAACCAAGAACACCAAAAGCTCCATGTAAAGAAGGAGCTCCAGTAAGACATCTCCTTTTCTACACATCCCCAAATGGCTTTTCAGATTGTGGCTCTTCTCCTTGACATGAGAATGTCTTTCTTCTTCCTTCCTATTTGTATACCCAGCATTTAGCACAATGCCCGACACATAGCAGCCTCTTAAGAACATTACAGATAGATTGAGCTTTATTTTCACGAGTGAAATATTAATCCCTGACCACTTCAAAAAGCTTTCAGTAACTGCAGTTCTCTTAACTGGTGGCAAATGTTAATAAACTGTTAATCCTAGTAGATGTATGTCAAAGAAATAGAAGATCCTTCAAATCAAAGCCCTCAGTTTCATCAAATTCTTTCAAAATAGTTTAACCACATAGTAACTCCCTGTTCAAATTAGCACTTACCTACTGTACAACTAAAGTTGCATATTACATATGCATATTACAACAATATGTTTTATCTGGAATACAATTTTGAAGCAGCTGATCTGAATTATATTACTTTAATCTATATGCTGTCAGGTTTGTGGTTTAAGAAATAGTCTTGAAAATCAAAATAATTTTGCAGATTTATGAAAAATCAATTTAAGATTAATAAGACTAACTCTTTACTTATAAAGAAGCAACATTAAGTCTGAAATGCATTAGGATTTTATTATTAAACTACTTTCACTGGATAAAAAAATTTTATCCAATTCAAAATATTTTCCTCATAACTATCCCCTAATACACTGAATGCCTTACAAGATCACAACTTAAAACTGGAAGCTCCTCAGAGGCCATTGAAGTTCAACCAAGAAAAGTAGGTGGAACAACTTGGCAAAAATAATAGAGCAGAACCAGAATCCCAACCCAGTTCCTCCAACTCTAAAACCCGGGTAGTCTTTGTCTCTCCCATATTCAAGAACAATGTAAAACAGTGTAGAATCCATATTCAAGAACAATATAAAGCAGTGTAGAACCTATATTCAAGAACAATATAAAACAATGTAGAACCCATATTCAAGAACAATATAAAACAGTGTAGAACCCATATTCAAGAACAATATAAAACAGTGTAGAACAACTGCAGCTCATATTTCTATTATACTTTACACTTTGCAAAGTTCTTTCTCCATAATAACTCTGAAAGTTAAAAAACGTACTAATTTCACTGTGGTAAACAGTACAATTCTGTGATTTTTTTTATTTAACAAAGTGTCTGTGTGAATATTCCATCAAGGAAGAAAGTATAGAAACAAATTATACAAAAGTATAATTTCTCTAAAGGCAGAATCTTTTGAAGCACAATACCTAGGTAATAACTACAGAAGTGTTCAAGTATGATCCCATTTAACATGTTTGTTAAATATTCCTGTCCTTTCCAGGAACAGAACCCTCAAGATGTACTATGTTAAGTCTAATCTTCTTACTGTGCCTAGATTAAGAATCTAAAGAAGGTTTTCCCAAAGAAAACAGTTTAAAACTGTTCCAAGAGAAGTGATCACTACCAAAGTCTGTTCAAACCATAAAATCACTCATGTCCTTTTCCTCCAAAGCAGAATTTGATACTGAAGCAAAGCACCAAAAAGGGAAAAAAAAAAAAAAAAAAAGACAACATAATAAAAGGTCCACCATGAAATACTAAGAGAGAACACATTCTACAACTACTTCCAAAATTAACCAGAAGAAACTGAGTTCAGATAGCAGTAACTTTATAACTATATACACATACACACACATATATGTGTACAGACACATATGCATATCCCACATACTAGAGCCAGACTGAATTAGAGAACAAAATTAAAACAAAAGCAAACAAACTAAAAAAGAAAAAAAAAAAAAAAAAAAAAAAAAAGGAACACAATAAAAGGTCCACTATGAAATACTAAGAGAGAACATGTTCTACTACTACTTCCAAAATTAACCAGAAGAAATTGAGTTCAGATAGCTACAATTGTATAACTATATACACATACACACATATATATATGCGTACAGATACATATGCATATCCCACATACTAGAGCCAGACTGAATTAGAGAACAAAAATTAAAACAAAAGCAAAAAATAAATAAATAAATAAATAGATAGATAGATAAAAAAGCCAAAAACCCCCACCTCAGATGAAATTGAAAAGCTGGGACATAGAAAGTCCAAATTCTACTTTTAAAAAATATTTTAATTACAAGAGGAAGAACTTAAACATCTGTCAATTAAAAAAAAAAAGTTCTTAAAGCAACTGCTATAATGATGTCATGCTTTTTCATCAGTTCTCAGCAGAGTAAGTGTTCTTTTGTGCTGTTAACACTAGACAGAATCTGCTACAGATGAAAGAACTGTAAACCCTTAAAGAAAATTCAGATACTTCCTGAAAATATTCCTCTAAGTATATCTGAAAGTAGCTGATCATTATTGTACAAATCGTACAGGTGGTCTTTCATCACCTCTTGTCACTTAAGGACCCCTCAAAATGCCCTTCTATGAGGTTATTAAGGCCCAAAAATGCAGGCAGCAGTCCTGGAGTTGGGCACACTGTGGGGGAGAGAACAAAGCAAATCCACTGCCTGCTCACCTGGTGTCTGGTTATCCTCATGCTCCCCAAGTTGATCTTCTGGACTTCTTGCATTCCCTCCTGGGAGAAAGCAGCAGTTAGCATTTGTGGACTTTCTCCAAAGATATCTAGTAAATCTATTTAGCACCTTTCAGACAAACTAAAAGCTTACAAACACTATAAAATATTGCTTAAAATAATCCTATCGTATTTTCCTAATGGATAAGATTTAGATAAGATGTTCCATTGTTCCTTTCCAAGTAAGAAACACTTAAGGAGGTTAGATTTAATATTAAAGCCTAGAAGCTGACATTCAGACATTCTCCAAATGATTTTCCAAAAAAGAATGGGGAAATCACAGAGAATTCACCTGAAGAAAATCGAGATAGCAAAGTAACAACCGGTCCAGACAATCCTCTTGTTTTCAGTCAGTGAACCCAGCTTTACATTCTCTCTCAGGAGTGGGCAGCACACCCTCCTCTGCCTATGTCCTAGGGTCTCTTCCTTTCTGGTCAAGCCCTGACAGTGATTTCAATCCCAGAGGAGGTCATCCTCAGCATCCCTTTGTCTGAGCAATGGCTACATCATAGCTAGTCACTCTTTCTGGAAAGATGCCATTTTCCTTGAAAAGATTTATAAGAACTAACAATAAAGAGTAAAAAGAGGATATGGGGTAAGAGCAACTAACACCAGACCAACTTAAAGAAAGATAAACAAGAACCTCATTTTCATCAAGGATATCAAAGATAAATACATCCACAGCATAGCAATAATAAAGCTTCAATCTCCAGACTAAAAAAGTGACTGTTCTTTTAGCTTGCACTGAACTACTTCCTGGCTCTCAATTCAATTTCACTACGTAAAGTCATCAAAATGTAAAAGTATTTCTCTACGATGACTTTCTCCATTCAGAAAACAATTTCATTCCAATCAGAGGATTTCAAGCTAAACCATCCCCAACTTGATATGAACTTCTTCTAAAATGAGAAGATATTTCATGGTATGAGTAAGGACTTATATGGAACCTTTATTAAGAACAAGACTTCTGTCATCTTTTTTTCAGAGAACTTGCATGTCACTCTCCACAATCCAAAACCACAGTGCTTTGGCTCCTTAGTATCCATGAGTGCCTGACTTAGTGGTAAACACCTATCACATTTGGGAGCAATGTATTTATTGTCAAAGAGTCCAGCAACACGTGAGCTACTCAATGAGATAAGCATTCCTTATCTCTATTGCATGAACCAAGTCTTACAAAGCTGTAAAAACCTACACACAGACATCACTTAATATTTTATTAGAAATATCATACATTCAGAAAAAAAATGAGCCAAGAGGCAAACCCAGGAAAATTGCACACCTTTAGAAAACTAAACATTTACTTCCCTTGACCTTAGGAAACTCCAAGTGGTTAGTTCTTACCTGTAATTGGAATTAGTTTCCAATGCATTCCACCCTCCATGGCATTACTTGAGTGAGAGTGATGTTTACGTCTGCCATGTTCAAAAGATGTGGTAGTACTCAAGTTGTAATTATCAAAATTATTCATACTACTACTTTTTGGATCCTAAAAATTAAGCAAATCAAAACATCCAATTTAATGTACATACTCAAAGCATCAATGGCAAAAATTGTTTTTCTCACAGTAATATTTAGCCAACTTTTTTCAAAAACGAACCCTAACAAATGTAATTAAAATTAAATAAGGTGGGGCAGCTAGGTGGCACAGTGGATAGAGCACCATCCCTGAATTCAGGAGGACCCGAGTTCAAATCTGGTCTCAGACACTTAACATTTCCTAGCTGTGTGACCTTGGGCAAGTCACTTAACCCCAGCCTGGGGGGGGGGGGGGGAATTAAATAAGGCTATGACCCTCCTGCCTTATACTTTTCCTAGTTAAAAGAATTGTTTAGGTAAGTATTATTGGTATTTCCCTAAAACAAACAAGCAAACAAAATAACATGCATTTTAGAGGGAGTAATTTGAAAATATTTCCATCTATATAACACCTATTTTCTCAGTGCATATTTATATTCTTCACCCTTTTACAAAAGCTGGATCTTTCCCACCTGCATGAGTGATGTCATATGGAATAGTAATATCAATTTAAAATAGCGGCTCATTAATGTCAATTAAAATTTTTATCAATGTTTGAAAAACTGTAACTAGGGATTGAGTATATATATTTGGCTTTCATTTACAGGAAATGGTCACAATATAAAAGAATGTGAACTAAAGGTAAGCATTTATGAAATAAAGAGCCAATCTGTTATTTATTGAAAAGTCTAAGAGAAATAGCTGTATATCCTTTCCACATCATAGGGGTTGGGAGCATAGTATCCCAAAGATGTAGAAAATTTCTATAAAAATTTTTGGCCTTCTCTCCATAACAGAGAAGAAAGTCTTTCAGCTTTCCAGATTTCCTTTTCTTTTTTCTTGATATTATACAATGCTATGCATATATTCTATGTATTTCTGAGTTTCTGAATTTTTTTTTGTGTTGTCTGCTAGCCTTGTCATGTTGTCTGTGGCTTCCACAATCCTTCCAAAAAAAACCCCATTTAATTTCTTATGTTTATGATATATCAAAACTGTGATGGGGAAAGCTGTTATGTCTAAAGAACTGTATGTATTTAATGTTGACATATGCCATTTTTCATGTCATCTGAATTCTAATGTAATATAAGGTGCTTTGATTCATACTATGAGAATCTCCCTTGAGGCTACATTAAGATCAGATTGCTTTTCAAATATCATTAACACTTTCATACCAGTTTATCATTTTGTCTTTCTCCATCTGACTCTGATTAAAAAAACATTTTCTTTCAAAATACTTTGATAATGCTGTTGTGCTCTGACTCCAAGCCAATAATCTCATCTCTGGTTTCTTTTACTGGTCATATCAAATTCATCATTCCAATTTATTTTTTTAAATGGCTATACCTAAAATAAAGTATACCTAAATGTACTGTCATTCTCTGGTTTCCAACTACAACAAGTAAGTCATTGTTCAGTTTTGATTAGAGACCTCCCATGAGACAATGTTCTCTCTAGGCCTCCCTTTCCACCTGGATATGGCCTTGATTGCTGAAGGGAATATCCTGCTAACATGACCAATACAGATCATAAAAACATAAGTTTATGCTTTGCCTTTAATATATATTTGCTCTGTCTTTAATCTCAATATCCAAGGAGATTATCTAATTGCCAATAAGTTACCTACACACAGATGGAGTACAGTTTTCAAACCGGGAGTTCTGTGACCCAATAAAGAAACCATAGGACTCAACAACAAAGCTGCTTGGTGGGCCCATATCTTCCTTGTTATCAAATCTAAATTTGGCTCTCACCGGCCTTGTGGGATCAGAGTCAAGCACAGTTTTCCTGTCCTCTCTGAACTTCAATGCTTCATGGCCCTCTAACATTTGGCTGTCCTCCTAAGGACATCCTTCTTGACACGAGGCCCTGGGGAGGCCTGAGGCATCACAAGTTTTCCCTCTAACCAGGGTTGGAAAAGGCAGAGGAGCCATCTGCAGGCCCCCAATCTGTAAGAGGTCCCCAACCCATCAGAGGACTGTATGCCCTTTTTTGACCACATCAGAGCTGACGCAGACTCACAAAACACTAAGAAAAAACAAAGCCATAGAGCCACACCTTAACTTCTGACTTTTTTTTTTTAAACTCAAAAGTAGTTTCTTACATTTATCAATTAATAAATACTTATTATGTGCCTGTTATATGCCAAGTACTGAGATAGTTTAAAATAGTAACTGTTAATCAGCACCTTGGCTAGCTCTTTTGGCTCTGTGCTACAATAATACTGTTTATGCCTTTGTGTAAAACATTAAAAAGATAAAAATTAAATTAAAGCAAACATGGATATGTGGGGCACTGCAACCTGGATTGTCTTCTCCAAGATGATACAGAAAGTTTCCTAGTTTTCTTCAAATTCACCTCCGGTACCAACTTCTCCACACCTTTCCCCCCACCCCATTCTTATATGTATGTGCTTATGTGGCTGTGGAGGTGCTAATATATATAAAAGGGGGAGAGAGGGTAAGTATCAGGATGTGTATACATATATGTATATGTGCATATACATATTCAAAGATATATGTTTATACAGAATTTTTACCTGCCTTGTATGTATATATATATGGAATATAATTACTTTTCACATACCAATATTTAATAAATGTTAATCCACCTGACTGTATTTCATTTTGTAACCCAAATCTCTTAACCCTGTTCACAAAGAGAATGAAAAATGTATCAAATCCCACACTAAATGCTAGATAAGTTACATATAAGACCATTCTATCAATCTATAAGTTCTTTCAAAATAGGGAATCAAGTTATTGATGAAAGCAATATTGCCTTTTTTTTGAGATAACTATCTTCCATATCCAGGTGGTTATTCACCATTCCATTCAAATGCTACATTCTAAGGAAAAGAAAATGCACCTCCTTGCAGCCATGGGGAGTGGAGGGGAGGATGGCTTATCAGACTCAGCATTGGGTTAGTCTTGATGAACTGCTTTTTAAAGTGTCCCTTTTCTCCCCCTATTGTGTCCTTTGTTACAAAGAATGGGTTTGGTGGGTTATTATAGGCAGGGGGCACACGTAACTAAAAGATGGCAGCAATTTTTATTTTAACTACATTCTAGAATTCTTCCATTAAGAAACATTATTTATCTTACCCAAAAAAAAAAAAAAAAAAAAAAAAAAAAAAAAAAAATTAAAAATCTGGACACATCTTTTCTCTAAACCTACAAGACAGCTCCCATTCCCTACCAATTTTTCAAATGTAACTGGCAGCAACCATATCTTCCAGTTCTTTTACTATACTAGATTTGTATTTCATCTGGGCCTCAAGGTATTAAGTGTAACTCTTACTATCTATCCCTCTTCCCCGCTAATCATGTTGGACAACAACCTCTATGAACAAGGAAAAATAGTAAAGAAAAAAAGGTCCAGTCCTGTCCTTCCCATACAGAAAATCACTATCTTTCTAGTAAAATTCAATTTGCATTTAAAAATTCTGACTATACATCAGCACCAAAAGAAATTTCCTCATGAATCATATGTTCCTTCTCTAAAAGTACCAATTTTATTATGGAACTCTGTGATTCATAAACTAACTTTCTGTCTTTCATTTAATCTCATTTTCTTGAGAGTAACCCTGCAAGGTAGGTACACAGGTTATTATTCCAACTTTACAGATGTGAAAACTAAGAAGGTCAGCAAGATCAAGTAATGTGCACACAATAATGCTCAAAGAAAGGACTTGAACCCAGAAGTTATATCCCAATGCCAGAGCTATTCTCCTGTGCCACATGCAATAAACTAACAATCCATAATATAAGGATAATTGTATTCACTTCTATACATATAACATACTACTTACTTCTTTCAAATGGAGCTTGGACTCAGAGCCAACTTCACTAGAGGAGACTCTTAAATCAACATCAATGGGATACTTTAAAGAAGAGGCATCAGCTTCCAAGACAATCGGACTTTTGGGTTCTTTACAATTTATATTTTCTACTTTTGTACAACTTGGCTGCTCATATTCTTCCTTGTTCTGTGCAGAAATTAATACATACTCCTGCTTTGGCCTCAGATCATCCCTAGATTCATCACTGCTTCCTAAGGCTTGACTGACAGAATAAGCCAACGTTGGATCCAAATTTCTTGAACTAGCTAGAGTTTCCAAAAGCAATTTAATCAGGGTCCTCGTGTCAGAAACGCCAGGTTCAGAACTATCTTGCTGTCTCAAATCAGTATCATGTCCACCAAATCCACTGATAAGTGAGAAAACAGAATGTGGAGAACCTAGAAGAAAAGAAGGAGAAGAGAATAAGAAAAACATAATGTAATTAATATTTAAAGTAATGATGATAAATTCTTGACCAACATGAAAAATTAAAAATCAAACATATAATACAAACAATAAGCTATAGATTAAATATATAGGAATTCAGTTAGAGTCAACTTTTTAATCTTTATAAAATACATGCTGATGATTAACACAGGAAGGCCAGAATAAAGGCAACTTATTCTATATAAAAAATTCTTCTTAAATTTTAACTCAACTATAATACAATTTCTTAAAACTACTTAATCCAAAACCAAAATATCTTTGGACAGGTTTTCAATTCTACAAAGCATTTACATGAAAATGACAAGGTTAACGCAAGGACTAACATTCTCTGTTGGTCTGTCTCACCCTTCACCTCCATCCCTGCCTCCCCACACACCAGAAGTAACCATATCTTGAGTAATAATTCAAAATAGAGTACTTGAAAATTTACAATGTGACAATAGAGTTGGATCTATTTTGTTTGTTCTCAAAAGACATTATTAGGAAAGAGGTGCAAGTTTCAGAAAGGCAAATAAATGTCAGCTTCATAAAAAATAATTTTCTTAGTTCAGCCAGCTGTCCAAAAGTGGATTGAGGTAGATAAGGAGATTATCAAAATACTAAGTTGAATGACCACCTATCAAAAATGTGCAGCTCCAAATCGGGTCAGATGATCTCTGAGGTAATTTTTTTAAAATAACTTTAAATTTTCAAAATACATGAAAAGATAATTTCAACATCCACCCTTGCAAAACCTTGTGTTCCAATTTTTTTCTGCTTCCCATGTCTCCCTCCTTCTCGTAGACAAGTAATCCAATATAGGTTAAACATGTGCAATTCTTCTATACATATTTTCACAATTATAATGCTGCACAGAAAAATCAGATCAAAAAGGAAAAAGAAAACAAAAAGCAAGCAAACAACAAAAAAGGTGAAAATACTATGTTGTGATCCATATTCAATCCTCTAAGGTCACTTCTAATTCTGAAATTCTATGATTCTATTATTTTTGACATGCTGAGTCTTTACAATCATAGGCACAAAGTAAAATTACTAGCTAATAAGAATTCTGATAGAGAAAAACAAATTTATTGCATTGTAAATGCTAAAGTTAAAAAAAAATTTTATCTTAAAAAAAAAAATTGATCAGCATATTCTAAGACAAAACAAGATTTTAATATTGACCTGGACTGTGTATCTTTAACTGGTGTTAAGAAAAGGTGACAATACTTCCAAAATAAATTAAATCAAATTTCTGGGTTTAGCATTAAAAGACGTCCTTTCTTTTTTTTTAAACTCAGGAAAGTTGAAGATATAACCTATATTAAGGATCAAATTTCTTTTTTTTTTTTTAATTATTATTATTATTGCTTTTTATTTGTAAAACATATCCATGGGTAATTTTTCAACATTGACCCTTGCAAAACCTTCTGTTCCCAAGAATCAAATTTCATATTAGAAGTCAGGAAAGCCTAGTGCCAGATTCTACAGCACATCATTATTTCTAGAGAACAAGATGTCCCCTTTATATGCTCATTGTTTATAAAAATCTAATTACTAAAATTGAGCTGAATGTCCAAAGTCAAATTGCATTTACTTTCCTCCTTTTAATACAAAAAACTAAACCCATTTTAAAACACAGTCAATAAGATATTTGTTTTGCTCATCTCCACATTACTTCATTACATAGATTTGTTTTTATCAGCGGGAAGCAGGCTGGGAATGACCAAAAACAAATGTCTGATAATAGAAAAAGACAACCATTAAACAGGGAGAAAAATATCAACAGAAGTTGAGAAACCAACAGGCTGTGCTAACAAACAAACATCAAAGCTTCAGAGGAAATCAGAAGTTACCTTCACATAAATTGCTATTTTCAGAAGAATCGCTGACTTTCCGGTGCTTCCTCAGATTTCCAGGATGATTCCCCGGCTTCCTTTTCAGACCAGTTTTGTCTCTACTGTCTTCTGTATCAGACTCCCCACCTACATTTTTTTTCCTACACTGAATTAAATTAATCAGTTCTTTAAGCCTGTCCTGATCATAGTCCCAAGAATTAGACGGCTTCCACTTCTTTCCAATTGTGACATTATCATTCTTGGAGCTATTATTTCTCTTTCGAAGTTTGAGTTTTAAAAAATCCACTTCTTCTTCAGGCCCTTCATAATCGGAAACTGGACTAAACTGATGAACTTTCCTATTTTCTTCCATCAGTTCCTTAACTTTACAAACTGGTAACTGATATGTTTCGGACTGGAAAATATAGTTGTGCAAGGAACTGTCAACATGTGACTTGTTTTTTGGAGCCGAATATAAGAATTTTTCTATCATCTAAGCGTGGGTCATATGGATACATGACAAATTCTCTACGTCTACCTAACCCAAAACCTCGCCTAAAATATTCACTTATATGCTTTTCAACAACAGTACTGAAAGTGGTAGTATTGATAAAATTTAAATCTTTACGACACTGAATTAAGGCAAAATGTATGGATGGAATTAATTTCATGATTCCTGGTATGTTTTCAAGGGTGGTCTCATGACGTTCCTGTGTTACTACTTTAGGTAACGCTTTCTGTGCTGTTAAAGTAAAGCAAAACACATTACTAGGTATGACAGTTATTAAATATAGTTCTAATTCAAAGAGAAAATACACACCTCTCATTGACATTTGTGTTTTTTAAAAAAAAAGCTAATCTTATTATGCTCAAGTTAAAGTCTATTTTATTTTAGCACATATAAAACCAACCCATTCCTTAGAGGCCAAAAACCTAGCCCATATACAGCTTTAATGGTTACTTAGTAATAGCTAAAATGGCAGGAAATTCTAACTTTGATACCATCCTTTGTAACTTCTCAAGTACCTTCCTTACAACAAACCTGTGAAGTAGATGATTAGCTATTAGAAACTGAAGCTTAGTGATTTGCGGGTAGCCAGAGTCAAGATGGCAAGTCTCTTCTTTTCCCTCCAAAATAAGAACCTCTCAGGTCAGCACACTGGTGACATGTGCTAGTGAAGGGAGGGGTTCCCAATAGACCCTCTGGCTACATGTGCAGTGTACTCCAGGTACTCACACTGGGGAGGAGTCTCTGCAGAAACCTCTCAAGAACTTGGTGTGTTTCCTTACATCAAAACTATCAGTAGTTTTTCCATCCATATAATGAGGCCTGAGAGAAGGATATTCCTTCAAAATTAAATGAGTAGGATTACACAAGTCTCTAGTGCATGAACCTCACAAGAGTGAAAAAATGTTAAAAACAGACTTTGGGAACTTTAATTGTATAATATGAATTATAGCAAAACAAGTATCCTTTACAGGATACCTGCCATCTCTTAAACCAGAAGAAAACAAACACAACATGGTTTGAATAGTCTTATTTTCATAGACATTAATATCCAATCACATTTAAATACAAATTTTAGCCTGAAAACTAATTAAGAATCATAAACATATCATCAAATACCATCAGGAAATTTATTAGCTATAATTCTAAAATATTTTATAAATAAAGTTTTGTTTTTAAATTTAATTCCTTTCAATAAGGATATCGATGAGACACATGAAAAAATAATTATTAATTTCTCATAGAAGAAACAAAACTTATTAATAGTTATACCTGACATTGCAATAAGTTACCAACACTATTACTATATAACCAACAACATTTAATTCCATTAATCCTATTAATAACTTACAACTCACTACTCCTCTAGGCTCCTGAAACAGAAACAGGGCATGTAGGATTCTTGTCTTGGCAGTCTGATGCTCTGGGAAAATAAAAGCAAAATGTATTGGAAATGCATTGGAAGTGTACAGAGAAGAAAAAAGACTGCATAAAAGCTTAACCATTAAAAACACACTTACCATATGGTGAAGCCATCTGCCATGGTGAGAGAAGGAAAAGGTATCCTCGGTCTCCTAAAGGCTTAACAAGAACCTATATTTTCAGAAGAAAATAAATAAATAATCACCCATTTGGCTCTTTTTTATAACCTTATACAAGTCACATGTTACTTTAAAAAAAAAAAAAAAGGAAAAAACCCACCATCACCAGTTTTTTTTTTAATTTTAGAAAGCAAAACTTGTAATAATGTTCAAGAGAGAATAGAAAGAATAGAGCTCCTTTTTCCCAATAAATTATATGATAAAATAATAAATAAAAATTACAAAATAGCAATGAAACAATTCATTGTAAACAAAATCAAAAAAGTAGTCTTTAAGAATGGTAGTTAAAAACTGTCAAATATTGCCCCCAAAACAATATTTTGATATTTTGGTGATTATATGAAACAAATTTCAGTGGAAATAAAATAGAAACTATATAGAAACAAATCCTCAGAATAAAAAGGATCAGAAATCATCAGCTAATAAAGGAAGATACTGTGCTCTTACTAAAATAATTATAGACCATTCAAATAAATGATATGATATCTATAGAAAGAAAAAAGACATGAAATTAAAATTAGAAGGGAAACAGAAAAATGGGGGAGAAAAAATCATTCTAACAAATTTCTCTGATAAAGGTCTTATATTCAAGACATATACACAGAAATGATTCAAATACATAAAGAATAAGAGCCATTCCCAAGCAGTTTTTAAGGGCAGAAACCTAACCTATCAATATCCATATGAAAAAATACTAAAAAAGAGAATTGCAAATTAATGTGACTCCAGATTCCTTCTCATACTTTGATTAAGATGACCAAAAAAAAAAAGAAAGAAAAAAAAAAGAAAAAAAAAGAAAGTAAATGATGGGGCACTGTGGGAAAATAGACACTGTGGTTGAAGCTGTGAACTAGGCTTATCCATTCTGGAAAGCAGTTCAGAACTATACCCTTTAACCCAGCAATAACCACTAGTAAGCCAATCCTCTTCACTCTCCCCCAAAAAGATCAAAGAGGAAAAGGTTTCATATATACAAAAATATTTGTAACAGCTTTTCTTGTAGTAGCCAAAACTGTAAATTAAGGGAAAGCCAATCTAATGGGAAATGGCTGAACAAAGTACAGTTCACAAAAATAATGCACTAACATTGTAACTAATATAAGATAGAATGAAACAGAGAGATTCAGAGGAAACTTGGAACCTGTATGAACTGATAGAAGAGTCAAGTCAGAGGACACAGGAGGACAATTTATATAATGATAACAGCATTAGAAAGACAACCAATTTTTTAAGTCTTGAGCATTTTGAATGATCCAATGATTAAACCAATAGCCCAAAGGACTCAAGATGAAATATACGACTCACTCCCTGCTAGCATGGGACAGGACTTAAAATATCAAGAGATATAAAATATTTTGAACACAGACAGTAGGAGTTTGCTTTGCCATAAAATATACATTTCTTACCAGTTTTCTTTTTTAAGTTGTTCAGTGAAATAAGATGAGGAAGAGATAACAAATGCTTATAAAAATAAATATAATTATAAAAAAAAGTTTTTTAGAATCCCAGAAAGAGTTGAAAAATATGTAAGTGTCTTTTCCATGGTTCACATATTTGCAAAAGAAAAGGATATTCACTAGTTTTTGTAAAATAATCATTTCAGCTCAAAAGTTGTCATAGTTGTCATCGGTCTCTTTAGTTTACTAACCCTAATCCAGTCTCAGCAAGAGTTGCTTTGATAAAAAAAGAAACAATGACTGTTCAAAGAGTCAAATAAGAGGAGACCCAGGACAGACAATGCACTAAACTGTTCGGGAAGAGGGAGAGGAGGGGGAAAGAGGGTGAGAGCAGTAACCCCCCCAAAAAAAACTGGATGAAGTGGGCTGTTTTCATTAAGCATATTCTATGAGCCAATAAATTTAAGAAATACAGAAAAAATCCAACTTAAGGAATCTGTACAAGGATTACAAAAGGGGGGGGAGATCATAAGAATTGAATTTGGTTTCCACATTTTGAAAATGTAAGAAATGAATTTGGTTTCCACAGTTATGAAAATTAAATTGTAGAAATGAAACGAATTAGAAAATTGAAACCCACAAGGATATCAAAGAATAATCAAGGATGGAGGTTAGTTATTTTCCCCCAAAAGAATGGAAGCTCTTTGGGGGCAGGGACTGGTTGTATAATAAGGAATGCATATTCTTATCATGTGATTTTAGTAATATCCAATTAATAAGGGAATCAGAGGAAGGACTTATGCTTCAGGGTAAGAAATAAAATGCTGTCTTAGGAGTTTCAAAGATATGTCTACTAACTCAGGCACTCATTCTTGCAAGAAAATTTTTAAAAATTCTTTACTTCATTCAAAAAAGTAAAATACTGGGAAAGAAACCAAAATTAGATAAGAAAGGCTCTGTGCTTATAATGTTTACAGATCAGTGCAACATGGAACATAAAAGTTATCAGGCAGTAAATAAAGAAAAAGAGAGAAATAGTGAAGAAACCTAATGAAACACATTGTCAGAATTTCCCTTCCCCTGACCTATTAAGTGATTGTGTCTCATCATCCAAAAAAAAAAAAAAAAAAAAAAAAAAGTACTTTCCACCCACTCACCTCTGACCCAAAGTAAAATACTACTGACTCCCAATGCGTTCTTCTACTAATTGTATTCTATCTCTCTCTCTAAAGCAATTCTACTTAACATTGAATTTTAAAAGAAAAGAATAGGAGATGAAGGGGCAGACCACTACAGAAAGGAGAATTCTCTATCTCCTATACCCTACTGCCTCTTAACAGAATTAAATGGGCCTATACTTGAATCAGTTACCAAAAAAAACTAATCTAGTCCCAAGAGCTCAACTGATGAAAAACAAACAAACAAAAAAACACTTTCCTTCTCTCAGTAAAGAGATGTGAAGGCTATAATTATACATAACAAAGAATTTCCAAAGGCTCATAGTAAATGATTACTATTCATTTTGGGTAATTCATGTGGGCAAAAATAAAAGGGGAGAAAGAATCTCTAAGTTTATTAAGTCTTAGATAAGAAGTTGAGTCTACTGTGAGGGACTATGCTTTTGCTTTTCTCATTACTGCCCAATTAAGGAAAGAAACGCAGAAAAGGAAAACAGATATGGGGAGAAAAGTAGAAAATAAGTGGGTAATATCTATGAAATGGGTTTTAATTTTTTGGATCATAGTTGAAAATATGGGAATAATACTCGTGATCATAAATGGAAACATACTTAAGAATGCCTGTTGAGATGGGCATTTTACAAATCTAATAAGAGTTTTAAACAAAAAAGAATAAAAGAAAATAAACTGGCTATGGCCTAACCATCAGGATGGAGATTATTTAATTAAAAAAAAAAAAAAAAAAATCCGAGTCCCATAAGAGTTCACATGAAACAATGAGTATTTCTGAAAGGAGGCAGTAACAAAACCGAAGTCTCAAATAAATATTTACAATCAAATGTCTGATGTTTAGGCAACAAGGTATAGAGATAATAGAGGTCTTCAAATGGAAGCAAATTTCACTTCATTAAGACGAGGCTGGACAAAACTCAAAACTAGACTATGAATGCAGCAGCACATCTATGAAAATGTCTTAGAAAAGGGAAGAAAGCATGGTGGAGACTGAATGAAGATCTTAAAACAGAACACAGAGCTAGAAGAAATCATGCAAATAGAAAACTGGAGTCATTACAAATTTTACCTCATTTCCCTAGCATCAAGGCAATCCTTTTATATTTCTATCTACCTGATTCTCTAAAGAGTCCATCCATTCCCAGAGCTTCAAAGCTCCCACATCATTTACCCATTCTCTAAGTAGAAGAATTTGCCCTAAACTAGATTGGCAAAAAACCAAGTCATTAACGATAAGTCTTATTCTCCCCTTGAAGACATCCCCAAATGCTCTTGTTCAAATTCTTTAAACAAGAATTTCTCCTAATCTTGTTCAAATCCAGTTTTAAACATTTACTACCTGTGTGACTTTAAGCAAGGTACCTAAACACTACCTGCCCATCTCCTTAACTGTCTTAAAAAAAAAAAAAAAAAAAAATTAATAATTCCCTTCCTCCACAGGATCCTTGTGAGGGTAAGATAAGATTAAGAGTTGCAAAGAACCAAGCCCAGTTTCTGACACCACATGGTCCAAAGTGCTTATTTCCTTGGTCTCTTCTTATTCCCCCCACTTTACAACAATCCTTCATCCTAAAGCCAATCCCACATATGTCACTTCTCTAGACTCTGTGAATTCACCAGATTCCATGTCCAGATGGACATAGAACAAAAAGGCTTCACCTGTGTGCTGATGATGTCGAAGAATTCTCAGTCTTTTAAATCAAAATATCTCATCAGTCTTCCCTAATTAGATTTAATTTCAAGGAGAAATCTTGATTTTTGAAACTAAGAGACAGTCTTACATTTATTGTGAACTAACTAGGAGTGAGAGACACTTCTTTGTTAAGCTTTGGCCAGACTGGAAAACTATTAACTGGTTTCTGAGAATGTTTCCCCTAATCTATTATCATGCAGTCAAAACATCCTACACCTGAACTATATACATATGTTTTATTCTGCTCCAGATAATATTCTTTTCTTTTAAAATTCAATGTTAAGTAGAATTGCTTTAGAGAGAGAGATAGAATACAATTAGTAGAAGAACGCATTGGGAGTCAGTAGGAAACATTCAGAGGGCACTGAAATGGTACTTATGTCAAGCACAAGGCTCAGTTCTGAGTTCAGAAAGGAAAAATAGAAAAAATTCTATGCTGAAGTAGTTCAGTCCAATGGGAGACAATATGCAAATAACTACACATATACAAAAGGCTTTCTGTAAAAGTACAATTTGAACTGAATCTTAAAGGAAACCAGAAGAGAAAAAAGGAGCAAGTGTATTCAAGCAGCAAAAAGGCCAGGGCAGTTAGGATCCATCTGGATCATTGGAAAATGGCCAGAAAAAAGGCCAGGCTGTGGTTTTTAGTTTATGGAGCAGGACATGCCCTGATCTGAAGCACCCTCTAAGATCACTTCAGCAGCATGGGGAAAAATAGCAGGTATAGAGAGCCACCAGAAGGCTGCCGCAGTAGTGCAGGGTCAGGAGGGGGAGAAGAAGGGGGAAGTCTGTGGTGCTGGCACTGGGAACTAACAACCACAGAACAGATATGTGGGCTAAGTGCAAGGAAGGCTTCTGGGCTCCAAGTCTGATGAATCAGAGACCAATGGTGTCCCACAGAAATAGGGAAGGCTTTTTAATTAATTGTCTCTAACTGATTGGGGTTAAAGTGCAGAGTGTGCAGTTTCCTTCCATTCAAGACATTTCCTAGTGATTTTGGTGCCCCCTGCTTTAAATTGATCTCAGTTCCAAACCTGAACCACTTCTTCCTCAATGGATGCTTTCCAACACTTGTCTCCCAGACCTCTGCAGCTTGATATTGCTCAAGCAGGCCTAATCATCTTTCCCAAACTGCCTTCTTCTGAACTTCCCAATTTCTGATGAGGGAACCATTAGTTCTCCAATAGAGTTCTCAGCCACAGCATGATCCTCCCTTCCCTCTTAACCTTAGCCATATTCTCTAACACCCAACCATTTCTCACTCCTGCCAGAGCCTCTTCCACACTTCCTTCCCAGGGCTACTCCAGCCACCCAAATGAGCCACCCTCTGTTGGCTATGTTGTTCAACCCCATCACAAACCAAGCCTTCCCATTCTTCCTAGAAGCCCCTGCCAGCTCTCCTCTCCCTGCAGCCCACAGTCGGACCAAACAGACCTTCAAGCTTCTCCTCACCACCACACTACATCTCTTGGGTCTTCATATCTTTGCCCTGATCATCCTCCTGCCACAAAGGCCTTCTCAGTTCACCCCCTCACCTTGCAATCTCATGTTCATTATGACCAAGTCCACAAGCCAACTTCTATGTCCAGGGTTAGCCTTCTGAGTGTCTCGAGTTTCTCTGGCATTTTGGAAAAGACAGTCTGAGCCCTTTTCAAAGTAATGTTCTCAAATAATTGAATTAAATGCTAAATTTAGGTCAGTGAACAAATAAGAAAATAAAAATACAATTTTTTTCTTAACCAATGAATGCCCACATGGACCCCAGATAAAGAATCCCT
The DNA here is from genome assembly GCF_048593235.1 of Sminthopsis crassicaudata. Taxonomy (NCBI): domain Eukaryota; kingdom Metazoa; phylum Chordata; class Mammalia; order Dasyuromorphia; family Dasyuridae; genus Sminthopsis; species Sminthopsis crassicaudata. Next base: position 745,261,571 of record NC_133617.1, on the reverse strand, counting down.
CCTTTATATAAAAACCTATTTTGATGCTACCACTGTCTAATATCCCCCCCCCAAGTTGCTTTGTGTTTATTACACACGTTTTGTGTAATATTTATTTACATATTATATCCCCTGACAAAACACAAGTTCCTTGAGGGCAGGGATTCCTCCCAGTGTGTGACACACAGAAGGTTATTAGTAAATGCTTATGACCTTTACTTCATCTTTAGAACAATAACTACTTCACTTGACAAAGATAATTTCATTCTTCAAAAGGCAGGATCATAAATTGAAAGAAATATACTTCTGATTCTCATTAACAGGAAGGAAGTCATTATTGGGAAGTACACCTAGCTCTGAGTAAAACAGACTTCAAAGAAAAGATTCAACGAAAGGCAGTATTTCACAGATTAAATTCTACAGTGAAAGTCAGTTCAAGAGAGACTGAAAACTTTGAAAACAGGAATGCTGAAAGTAAAAAATAAAATAACTCAAAGTAGAAAATGGGAATTAGTTTTTTGAAGTGAGTGATGGGGAGGAAAAGGGAATTAACTCACCAACCTGTCAGTGAGATTTTTCCCAAAAGATTGAGCTGGCTTAAGAATCGGAAAACCTGAATTCAAATAAAGGCTCTATGACTAAAGCCAATTCACTTAACATCTCAGTGCTACCAGATGATTCTTCAATTGCAGAGCAGGTGCATCCAACTGCACTGAGAGAAGGAGTTCCTTGTTGAGAGTTCCCTATGCAATGAAATCAAAGATTCCAATCCAAAACATGGGTGAAAGAAGATGTAAAGAAAGGGAAAACAGAAGATGAATATAAAAGTGTAGCAGGGTTCTAAGAACAGCGTGTTAAAGCTCAGAAGAAACTGAGGTTGGCAAGAGATTTCAAGAATCACAATAAGGAGGCTATTTAAGCTAAAATTATGGATAAATATAAAAACTGAAAGGAAAGAACTTCTCCTTAGGGTGTATGGGAGAAATGACAAAAAGTTAAGGCAGAGCTGCTCTATTAGTTTGCTTCTCTGTAAGAACAAAAATGACTAAGAGAAATTGATAGCTAACATAAGTAAGAATTTAAAAAGTCATCTGGTCAGGATGAACCTGAAACCACTCTGTCAATAATATCTGGAAGATTGGAAGAGGTATCATACAGGCTTTAAACAAAGTAAAAAGCCACAAAACTACAAGTTGTGCCAATCAAATCAGGGATCATGCCATGTCACTTAATATGTCATTTAAAACGAGATCTGAATAATTAAATCTGATTTATTACAAAGTACATGCCTAAGGAGAATGGGGAAGAATTTAAATAGTTTTACTCACTAGTTTTTCTCGCTCTAGTCTTTGTATTAAACTCTCCAAGTTACTTCCAGTTCTTGTCTTTTCTATAACTTCATAAAGGCTGCAATACATTCCATTCTTCAATACTGACATAAGAAAATACATAGTAAGGCACTAAATCCATACTTATCATGTAACATTTTTAATCAAGTTGTATTACATTACCTTCCTTTGCACCTAAGTATGTTTCCTTATAAAAAAGGGCTGGAGGAATTTTCTGCTTCAGATGGTCAATGCTCATAACAGTTTCGACATCTAACTTCTCAGGACTAGAAAAAAATTGAAAAGAAAAAAAAAAAAGACTGTTTCCCTCACCTGCATCTTTTATACTTAATAAAATGGATTAAATAACACATATAAACAATTTTATGGAAACAAAAAGGATATATTTCTGGAACATTGAAACAACACAACTATCAACTAATAATATCAACATTTCAAATCTTAAGCTTTTTTTTTTTTAAATTATATACATAATATTAGCCAAGTAAAACATAAAGCAATGCAGGAAAACATTGTAACCACCCATCTGTTATAACTTCTGAAATCTTAAAGTAATCCCCAATGTAAAAGTAGCATGTAATGACTTAGTTCAACACACCCAATACAGGAATACTGCAAAGGCAGAAAACCTAACCTAAAGTTATCCTGAATTGTTGAGGGATTCTTGCCGCTTCTAAAAGTTAAGTTTTATCCCCAGCTCTTCCCCACTCCCATTTCCCCCTCCCCACACCAACCCTAAATCACACAGAACCCATCTGGATGACTCTCACGGCTTGGGTAAAGTGGGAATCGCCAATTCTATTCCTTCCAATGAGATAGGAAGACTGCCAGGTCTTACCAGATGCCTTGATGCTACTTCATCCAGATACAAAGAATTGTCATTTGACTAAGTGACAAAAAGAATCCTGGACCCAGCCAGTCCACTGAAGAATCTTTTTAAGCTTTTCCATCCCCCTAATGTTGAACTTGTTTGTATGTGTGAGTTCCTGGCTACTCACTTCTTCTGTTAATCAGCACCCAAAAAGGAGATCCTGAGTCAAGTCATTCCTTGCCCCACCTTGTCCCTTTAATTTTTAGATACCTTGTGGGTGTGGTGTAGGATGAGGACAAGACTTCTCTTGTGACCCTGAGCACAAGACGCTTAACTTCTCAGGGCCCCAGCCAACTTTTCTAGTACTAGAAGCTACAAAACACCTGGCAATCTGCATTGGTACAGGCAGTTTCCTCACTGGGAGTATCCTACACTAACAAAAGTAAAGGTCAAGGACACAAAATGAAAGAGGCAGAGAGAAACAGAGAGACAAACAGAGAGTGGGAGAATAGGGAGGGAGAGAGAGGAAGAAATAAAAGAGGGAGAAGAAGGAGGGAGAAGTCAAATTTAGAAATGAGGTTTAAGACAGCAAACCTAGTAAAATCCTACATTGTAGAATGGGAAAAAATCACAGAGGTTATCAGGGCCACTATCTAGTTCAAAAAAATTCTTTTATATCCTAAGAAAAGAAACCACTTGAGCTTTACTGGAACATCTTTGCTGATGAAGAATTCAATACTTAATTGAACCATTTTCTGATTGCTATAATTATTAGAAAGTGTTCTTTTCCCCCTTCTATAGAGGAATGAGAAATTTATAATCATATATTTTCACCTTTTGGTTCCATTTAAGAAGGCATTTAACTTCTTTCCCTTGAATTGATCTTTTCCCTTATTATAATCCTTCAAATGTTTTCAGACAACTATTTTATTTCTTCCCAAGGGCTCCTTCTGCTGATTAGATATTGCCCTACCATTTGTCCAATTATCTTCTCTCCCTCAAAATCTCATGGAATCTCAAAGATTAAGATATAAACCCTAATTTAAAAAAAAGCTCTCAATAACATATAAAAACAAGTGGTTGTAAACCTTTGCTGCAAAACTCCAATATGAAGGAGTCACTACCATGTAAGGCATTCTAGTTTTGGAAAACTCCAGACAATCAATAGTCATATTTTGCACTTACTTTGTACCAGTACAAAGGTAATGTTACGAGCTATGAATACAGACTGTTGAAGAGAGTTTAAATTCTAAAGATGGAAACAACATACAGTCAATAGAAGATAATCTCAAAGGGACAACATTATCAGTGGGGAAAACCAAGAAAAACCTCCTACAAGTGGGATTTAAGGTGAACCTTGAAGGCACCCAGAAAAATAATTATGGGGAAGCAAAGAAGGCCTTCCAGGGAATCAAAATACCTGGAATCAAGAGATGGAGGAATGTAGGAAATAAACAGAAAAAAAACTAGTGTCCAAAGTCATAGGATTATAACGTAAATGAATAAGAACCAAAGGTAAGATGACCAGGGGATGGGAAAGATATCACTTTGTCCACCCTCTATTCTGATTAATTTGATTTTCTCCCTGATTTTTTTTTTCATTAAAATGGTGACAGAATTGGGGGCAGCTAAGAGGCGCAGTGGATAGAGCACCAGCCCTGAATTCAGGAGGACACTCAGACACTTAACACTTCCTAGCTGTGTGACCCTGGGCAAGTCACTTAACCCCAGCCTCAGAAAAGGAAAAAAAAAAAAAAAAATGGTGACAGTTTTGCCAACATTAGTGAAATTGAAGCAGATTTCAATTTTACTCATCATTTCTTAGGTTTGTTGGTTTCAAAGTTCTCTAATTTTTAATATCATTTCCACTTATTTCAGCTTTGCTATCTTCAAATTTTTTAACATACCTTCTAAGTCATCGATCTTTTTTCTCCTTTGCTTAGGTATGTTTATAGAGACATAATTTTTCCTGTAGACTGGCTGAGCTACAACCCATAAATTTTGGTGTGCTGTCTCACCATCATAATTTTCTTTCACATAATTATTGTCTCAATATTTTGCTCTCAAACCCCCTCATTTAGGATTTCATTAGGTTTCCATTTGGGTCTGTTTTTTGTAGATGCTCCCTCAGCTGATTAGTTTTATTACATTATAGTCTAGAAAGTATGAGTTTCTTGTTTCCATCTTTTTACATTTATTTGCAATTTCTTGGTGTCATAATACATGGTCTATTTTGTAAAAATTGCATGTAGGGCTAAAAAAAAGAGTAGTTCAATTTAGAAGAAGCCAAAGTTATTAGATTAAGTTTCTTCAGCATTTGTTTAATTTTATTGTCCGTTGTTTATTTTTCAGAGTCATCCAAACCTGAGAACAAGACACTGAAATCTCTGGCCACTGCTGTATTACTTTGTCTTCTAGTACATTAATTAACTCTTCATTTTATGTGTTTAGATGCCAAGGCATTTGGAGAATATAAATTTAAATTATAGGTTTGTCGTCTATGGTTCCTCTCAGCATAATGCGTTTTCTTTATTTTATTGTGAATTATTTTTGTTGTCAGATAGCAGAATTGTAACTCCTACTTTTTTGGTTTGATATAAAGTAAATTATTTTCTAGCTTCTTATTTTTATTCTGTGCATATCTTTTATTAAAAAATTTTAGTTGTTGTTGCTGAGTGAAATGAGCAGAACCAGAAGATCACTATACACTTCAACAACAATACTGTATGAGGATATATTCTGATGGAAGTGGAAATCTTCAACATAAAGAAGATCCAACTCACTTCCAGTTGATCAATGATGGACAGAAATAACTACACCCAGAGAAGGAACACTGGGAAGTGAATATAAATTGTTAGCACTACTGTCTATCTACCCAGGTTACTTATACCTTCGGAAGCTAATAATTAATGTGCAACAAGAAAAAGGTATTTACACACATATATTGTATCTAGGTTATATTGTAACACATGTAAAATGTATGGGATTACCTGTCATCGGGGGGAGGGAGGGGATAATTTGGAAAAATGAATAAAAAAATAAAAAAATTAAAATTTTTAGTTGTATTTTTTCATAACTAGCATTATGGGATTTTTAATTCAATCTGTTACTCTTTTTCCATTTTTATTACACTGTTTAACCTATTAACATTTAAAATTAGGCTTTTATTTTCCTCCATTCCTTTCTGGAATTGGTTAAAGATATTAGTAGGTTGGAGCATTGGAATAGAGTAAACAAGAAAAAAAAAGGAACAAAAGAATTCAAATAACGTAGTGTATGATGAACCAGAAAACAAATTACTCAAAAAAGAAAAAAATTCCTTATTTCACTAAAAATGCTGGGAAAACTTGAAAGTACTCTGTTAGAGATCAAGCTTCAGACCAGTACCTTACAGTACATTCCACAATACATTCTAAATGGATAAATGACTTTCATCTTAGAGATCTATTATTTTAAAAAATCAGAAGAAAAGCAAATCGTATCCTTGCTCACAAAGGGGTAGGTAACATATTTGTAAATCAAACAAAGTGCATATGCAACTACAAAAGATAAAATAGATAACTTTGATTTCATAAAATTGAAAAGCTTCAATACAAAGAAATGTAATGTATCTAGGAAAAAAGGGAAGTAAAAAAAAAATCTTTCACATTTTTCTCACAAGTGTGATATCCAACATACATGCATACACACATTTGTGTGGGCGCACGCGCACACACACAGCCATTCTTCATTTAAATGGTCAAAGGGTATGACTAAATAATTCTCAAAAGAATTACAAACTATTTACAACCATATGAAAAAATATCCTTATTAATAAGAAAACTGCAAATTAAAAAAAAAAAACCAACAACAACAACAAACCTAAGATTTCACTTTACACCCAGCAAATAAGTGAAAAAATGAATCTAATATGAAACATTCAATCATGGAGGGGTTGTCAGAAGGCAGATATCATAATGTGTACAACTATTTTGGAAAGCAATTTAGAATTATGCAAATAAAGTAGCCTTTAACTCAGTGATTCCACTTTTTGTGGGCTTTTGTAACAAGATCACAGATATTCAAGTCCCCTTAATATGCCAAAATATTCCTAACTACACTTTCAGATAGAGCAAAAAATTGGAAACAAAGAAGATTCCTATCAACTGGAGAATCTCTACACAAATTGTGGCACATAAATGTGACCCATAATATTAAAAAAAAAATCAGAAGAAAAGCAGATTGTGATATACTGTCAGGTATGAGATATGTTCTTTTTCCCAAATTTTTTTATTTATTTTTTTCCCTCCAATTACATGTAAAAATAATTTTTAACAAAAGAAAATTTGGAAAAAAAAAAAAAAAAGAAAAGAAAATTCTCTTTCCCTCCCCCCTCTTCCCTCTTTGTAAAGACAAATAATTTGATAAATTTTATTTATATATATATATGCCACCATGCAAAACATATTTCCATTATCAGCCATGTTGCAAAAGAAAGCAGATACTCCCCCATCCCCTGCCCCCCAAAAAATAAAGTTTTAAAAACTATTCTTCTATATGTATTCAAATTTCATTTGTTCTTTCTCTGAAGGTGGGAAACATTTTCATCACAAATCCTTCAGGATTCTCTCACATCATTGTATGCTGAGAAAAGCTCAGTCATTCATGGTTGATCATCATATAATATCGCTATTACTATGTACAAACTTTTCCTGGTTCTGCTCACTTTATTTTGCATCAGTTCATTTAAGTCTTTCATGTTTTGCTGCTCATCATTTCGTAAAGTACAATAGTATTCCATTACAATCATATTCCACAAATTGTTCAATCATGACCCAAATGATGGGAATCCCCTCAATTTCCAATTCTTTGTAACTACTAAAGGAAACTTTATAAATATTTTTCAATAAATAGGTCTTTTTCCTTTTTCTTTCTTTTAAAATCTCTTTGGGACACAAACCTAGTAGCAGTATTGCTGTGTCAAAAGGTATGAACAGTTTTATAACCCTTTGAGCATAGTTCCAAATTGCTCTCCAGAATGGTTGGATCCGTTCACATATATTTCTATATTCTTAACTAAGCAAGAGATAATGAAATATTACTATGGTATTAAAAATGGTGAATGTGATGAATACAAAGAAACATGGAGAAATCTTCACAAAATGAAAGAGTGAAGTAAGCAGAGCCAAGAAAAAAACAGAGACAATCTAGCTACAAAAGGAGAAGATGCTACCACTGTGCCTTTTACAGAGGTAGGAGATCCACAAGCGCTACATGTAAGAAATATTTTTGGAGTTTTTTTCAGTCTACTGAGCAGTTATACTAATTTTTTTTTCTTTTTTCCTTTGAAAAATATTTCTCATTATAAATAGGATAGTTTACTGGGAAAGTGAGGGTCAAGGATACTGGGGAAAATCATAGTGATGTAAAAAAAGAAAACGCATCAATAAAAAAATTACTCTTAAAAAAGGGCAGGAAAGGTTATGATTTTAAATGCCACAATGTCAAAGTGCTGGTGATGACATCAAAACCCTGGAGTTTACAACATCACTATAGCAAGAAGGTGAGGTGATCGATCACAAGATGTTAACTGTAACAGGGTGGTAGAGTGAGATGAAAGATGCTGAACACAGACAGGGAATACCTAGGAGGATTATAGCTGAGAAGTCCACGATATGAGCAAGACTATGAGCCTGGCTGGGAAGAAATAAGTGCCCTAAACAGTTAGAAGGGAAAGGAGGAGTTCTGTTTTGGACATGTCAAGTCTGAGATAGCTTCAGGAAATGAGCCTTTACATCAAGGCTCCATTTGCTTCTTTGTCAAGTCCAAGTTACATTATGCCCTCCAGGGCAGATCTAGAGACCCAGCTCTTTGTGGGCCCCATCCCAGCTCTGCCTCTGAGCCCTGATCTTTTTTCTCTCTACATTTTCACCTGGTGACATCCTCAGCTTCCATGGGTCTAAATATCATTTTGATGCAGGTGATTCCCACATATTTCACCAATAGGAGGCTCTCAAGCACCAAGCCCACAGTACTAACTCTCAAGTGAACCAAAGCAAACCTATGCCCTGTGGGCATCTCAAATGGTACTTATCCAGACTGGAATCTATCCTTTTTCTGCCCAAGCTCTCTTTGCCTTCCTTTCCAGTTACCCAGACAAAAGCCTTGGCATCATACCCTCCCACCTAAACTTAAGCTGTCAAATCTTGCCCTTTCTACTACCTCCATGGCCTCTCTCCAGCCCCACTCACCTGGCTACCACCCTAGTCCACGCACAGAGCACTGGACCTGGGAGTGAAAGAGAAGAGCAGAGCTCAATTACAGCCTCAGATACTTCCTAGCAGGGTGAGTCTGGGCAAGTCACTTGACTTGTCTGCCTCAGTTTCCTAATCTATAAAACGGGAAAGACAATAATAGTATCTCCCAGGGCTGTTGTAAAGATTAGATGAGATATTTGTAAAGTACTCTAAAAACCTTAAAGCATCACGTACATGCTGCTACCTGTTATAGTTCACTGTATACCTAAATGTCTCTTCCCAGCATTTTATACACTTAACTCCTTCAATCTCTATACCTTTGATATATTCCCTCCCTCTCTCCCATCACATCTAGAATCCAAATTCCTTTCAAAGGTTAGGCAAGGGCCACCTTCTACTATAAGCTGTTTCTCAAGTGCCCCATGGCTAGCACTCCCTCAAAGATTATCTTGTCTTTATTTTCTATATAATCATTCATGTAGACATTGTCTCATCTGACCAAAAAAAAAAAAAAAAAAAAAGCTTTTTGAGAACAGGGACTGTTTTTACCTTCTGTCTTATAAAATAGGTACAGTATCCATAGGATGGACTAAAAGAGTAAACACACTAGTTGGGGTAGAACTGAGAACGTTCTTGCAAAAAAAGTAGTTCATAATTTTAACGAAACTAAATCAATTTCTTTCTCTAACAAAAGAACATTCCATTAAAATTTAAATCACAGTCCAAAAACAAAGCAGAGGGAGGTTAAAGAATTATTATTAAGTACCAGTAAGAAAACAAAGTTTGATATTGGACTCAAACCATTCTATTCTTGCAATTTAACACAATACTCACAGTTTAAAGGGAAGGAAAGGTAAGGTAGCCGACTTCAAGGAAGCACAGCATAGAAGCTTTCCTTTGTTTAAAAGCTCTCCTCTCCATAAGGTGTAATCTGTTTTATCTAAACAAAAAACATTAAATTTGAACCATCTGAACTGCAGAAAAATAAAGTAAAAGCAAACAAAACAGCAAGTGAAGAATTTTCACATACTGAATCTAAAGTTTCTTTGAGATCCTTACTAATTAAAGACATAATTTAACCTTCAAAGTTTCTCATGACGTAGAAAGTTTGAGGCAGTTTATGATAAGCCTAGAGAATGGGTCTCCAAGGCAGGAAGACCACAGTGCTGGACCAGCCTTGCACACATCCTGGCTACATCACTATGAGTGAGAGACACTTAGCTTCTGAACTAGCAAAGAGGCTGCTCATCATAGGACAAGTTCTCAGTAACAATGAAATTACAAGTCTAGTCTCCATTCATATGCCAGGAAATCTTATACCAGTCTAATTCAACTCAGGCATAATTATAACAATAAACTGTTTCTCTTTTCCCCCACAAAATATTGATTGCTCTCTTAAAATATTTTTCTTCTAAATGGAAAGCAAAATCTTACAGTTAAAATATTCAATAAACAATTCTTACATTTAACCCAAACCCTATTATAATTTGTTTTGTTATTCAGTAGTTTTTCAGTAATATCTGACTCTTCATGACCACATTTGGGGTTTTCTTGGCAAAGATACTTGCCATTTCCTTCTTCAGCTCATTTTACAAATAAGGAAATTGATGTAAACAGGGTTAAATGATTCATCTAGGGTCACACAGATAATAAGAGTCCAAGGGCAGATTTTTAACTCAGAAGAGAAATCTTTCTAACTCTGAACCCAGTACTCCATGTACCTAACTATTGCAATTAAATTGATATTAATACACCTAAAATTGAGACGAGTCAATCAAACTACTAGAAGTACTATTGAGCAACCATGTCATCTCAGGAAGGGTAAATATGGGCCCAGTATCCAGTATTTTTTCTGACCCTCCCCCACCCTCAAAAAAAAAAAAAGACTAAAAATTAGCAAATAATTTGTTTTCATATAACATTCTAAAATAACTGTCATAAGAATTTTTTGTTCCTATTTGTTATGCATTATGTTTAGAGTCCAGAGTTGCCACTTTTGTTGGGAAGAGCATTTCTTTTGGTATGTTAAAATTAGCTAAGACTCTCGGTCACTTATTTCTTTATACAAGACAAGGAACCAAAGGGGATAAACAGAATTTATAGCTCTGTCTCCTAGCCATAAAAATTTAAAAACAAACCTTCTCTTTGTTTATTGATAAGCTTACAACTAGCTAGGACCCCGAGATTATTTTTTGGCATGTAAATCTTCCTCTTCTCAATTAGCTCAATTGTAAACTCTCACAAGCCTAGCTTTGAAATGTAATTCTCTTCAGTTTATCTCTGTAAGACTAAACTGTTTTGTCTTCTCAGGAAAAGTGAGAAATGCTGCCTCCCTCCTTACCCAGATGTAAAATTAAAAACTATTCCTTTGTCTCCTCAGAAGTAACTGAAAACTATTCAAGAACTATGAAGCCTCGGATGCACCCCGGATTTGTGAAAGATTCTGGGTCTGTAATTAAACATAATTAAAAACCTAGGTTTTGCCTCCTATTTTCCTGTGTATTGGTAGTTTCCACAAGCAGAAGTGTCTATCAATAAACATTTCTGCAATAGAGTAACAGGAAAAGAATACAGACAGAATTTCCACTACCACCTCCAACTCCAAATAGCCTATTTAGCTAATATTATCTGTTTCTTTTAAATAACATCTTATCCCCTCCCCAAGTTACTGCCCTATACCTAAAAGACCCCTGACCCAATCCTTATACTTGCTTCCTTCAAATCTCAGCTCAGGAATCATCGCCTGCAAATTATTCTCCCCACCACATAAGTACTTTGTATTTATTGGTAGATGTGAAGATTATGGTCTCCCTTATTAAAAGCAAGAACTGTTGGGTTTTTATTTTTATTTTTATCCATAATGCTTGATGCTTGGTACGTAGAGGAGGCAGTTAATAAATGCTGATACTGATTTTTGACTTTGAAGTCGGGGTAACAGTTTTACTTTGAATGGAAAAATACTCAGGAGTTGAGCAAAATTTCTACTACAAATTACCAAATTCACTTAAACAGAAACTAAAGCAAGGGTGTCTCAAGCTAGACAGGTGATCTACCAGCCTAACTCCAAGTCAAAAGTCAAAATCAATTAGGTTTCTCTCTTATCGCTGTCTGGTCTTCTATCGAGTTACCAGCACAACATATGCTTAGAGACACAAGAAAGAAAGTATACTCACATGTTCATATCAACCAACTTTTAGAAGAGATTTCAGACACGATTTGCCCAAGTTGCACTGAACCTTATTATCGAGTGATCAAATTTCAATAACCCAAGAAAATGAGCTATTCATCATTTGCAGACACATGAACATCCTACAAATCCATTTAAAATTTCAACACCTTCATACAAAATTATTCTTTCAATTAAATTACTAAACAAAGGATAAGTGATGAGGTTGTCTTACCTGTACCTGTGTTCCTTTCTACATTAAAGCTATTAGACCTGAAATGGGGAAAAAATATATACATATATATTACTGTGTTAAATTATTTTTTAGACCTCTATTTTAACTCCAAGCAGTATTATTCACATTAATGGGATTCTATGAGTAGTGATTAAATCTGTTAATACTGTCCCCTTAACATAAAATTGGAAAAGTCTATTCAATTAATATTAGAACATATTTTACAAGACTTCATAGAAGGACAATTAGATAAGGTTAGATAGATTGTTTCTTATATTACACATCAAAACTTTAAACTACAAGTCATAAGTTCACACCACCCTCCACCTTCTTTTTTTTGATGAGTTAATAGGCCAAACCAATTGTAGCAGCAATGACCTACTGATATGAAAGTGACCAAACTTAGCATAAAAATGGGATGCCCTCATGAGATGGAAAGTCTCCCAGTTTTTGCTGCTCCTCAGCCCCTTCGTCCCAACATGAAATGGTGACTATCCTCTATCACCCAACATAAGGAGGTACATATCCCATAACAACTTAGTATAGCAAAGAAGACCCTTGCCTTCAGTATCCTATGACCATTAGCCCCTCTAGAGAGTCAAGAAACAGGTTTGTCAACCACGAGGTTCCATATTTTGCTTGGCACCATTTGTATCATCTGGGTGTCAAGCATTATAAAGCTAAAACTCTGGAGAAGTGAGCATCTCAAATCATGAGGAAGATCTAAGGTTCCATTCATTGAAAGAAGCCTGGTCCCCTTTAATAAATGGTTCTTGGCTCTGCTCCTCAGTGTCTTTCATTTCAAACAGAACATTTTTGGACCCCACATTACTTACAAAGCAGTGGTGTGACTGTTTTTATTTTATTGGTCCCACCATTTGTATAGCATTGCTTTGAACTTTACTCTTTACTAACGGCCTGCCATATGCAAAGCCCTGTGCTAAATGTAAGGCAAGAGACTCAAAATACAACTGCTATGGTGTTCCCAAGAAAGTAGGAGCAATGTGGCATTTTCCAACAAAGTATATTCAAAGAATATGGTCGATATAGGCAAGGGTTACAGTAAACTATAGTCATTTCCAGATAAGATCATTCCTTGCTGGGGAGAAAATGAGAAAAACTTCATGAAAATGGCATTTGAAGGAGAAGTAACATCAGAGGAACATCTTTCAGATGCTAAAGTACAAAACTGATTTATGCCTTTCATTCCTATTTAGGAAAACTATATGATGCAGTTAGGCCATAGAAAAGAATAAGTAAAGGGGAGAACTGTGAAATCATTGGGGGAGGAGGATCTATTAAAGGTGGAATTCTTTCTATCAGTTGATTTCTTGGCTTTGCTTCTCAAGAAATGAATCAAAGACTCAAGCTAGTCAGGCCAAACAGCCCTAACAATTTAATTAACAAGTTCAGTGGAGGAAGGTTTCTCACAAGTGGTTTGCTTGTTTTTTTTGCCTTTAAGATTATAAAAAAACTTTTTTTTAATCACCTTTCAATTCTTAGTAACATTCAAGATACTACTGTTTCTTCATCAACCACTGAAACCCAAAAAGGCAGCACTGTCTCATCACAATATTCTCATGATTTGCATTAATTATTTGTTCAAAAAAGTTGACAGGGCAGCTAGGTGGTGCAGTGGATAGAGCACCTAAATTAAATCTGACCTCAGACACTTAACACTGCCTAGCTGTGTGGCCCTGGGCAAGTCACTTAGCCCCAATTGCCTCAGAAAAAAAAAAAAAAAGAGAGAGAGAGAGAGAGAGAGAGATGACAAATGTTCCACCTTATCTGTAAAATCACTGTCTTTTTTCCAAGGAGAAATACTACAGCCCTTTTAAGCTTTTAGACTGGTATTTCTCAGATCATAAGAATGAAGAAGCATATTTATACTTATTGATATTCCACAAGTATTCTCTCCTCAATGCAATGCAGCTCAGAACCTGCTCATCTGCTTCAATTCCTTTCTACAAACTCCTCTCAAGAAAATCTAGCCATAGTGAAGGTTAAGTTTTCAAAGCTGAGGGCAGTGTAAACACAGACCTGGGATGTCTTGCCCCACACCTATTTCTGATCATGCATGTCAAATGAGTCATGACTGGCAGTAGTCTAGAATATGTCCCTAACCAATAATATAGCTCTTTCCAGAATTCACCAAACCTATTTTACATCATCAGATCTTCAATCAATCAATAAGCACCATTTATTAACCATGTAGGGCATCGAGTTGGAGGTTAAGGCTGTAAAGCCTACTAATATTTTCAAAATTTCTGGGTTTTCCATGACTAGGATGCCATATTGGTGGGTCCTGAATAATCAAGGATGCAAATGCTTAAAACAATGTCCCAAAAGGGACAGCTAGATGGCACAGTGTCTCCACAGCATTGGAGAACCTGAATTCAAATTTGGCTTCAAACTCTGAACACTTACTAGCTGTGACCCCAGGCAAGTCACTTAACCCCAACTGCCTCAATAAAAAATAAAATAAAATTACAATGTCCCTGACTTCAAGAAACTTATTAATCTGGTTGAGACGAATGTAACAAGCAAAACTATAGCATAAGGCAAAGCATGTGATAAATGTTCAATAAAGCAGAGTATGAACAGGGGCTTCTTAGAATTTATTCAAATTATCACACACACAGAAAAAAGGAAAAAATTTTCTATTTTCTCAGAAGTTATTCAATACTAATATATTTCCCACTACTAGTCCATTTAGTTTGTTCTATTTCTTTCTCTGAGAATAGATTATTCAAGATTTCTTGATCAATTCAAAATGTATGGTTTATTTGTTTGATCATTATATGTTCTACAACATATTCCTCTATTTCTTTGATATTCTCAATGATAACTAAGCTCAGTGGTATATGAATTTTGGTGTACAAATTTTTAAATTTTCTTTTGATTTAGTTGAGTTCATATTGTTCATATTGTATTTTTTGTCTTTTAAAAAAAATTGACTTAAAGAACAACTAATTTTGTTCATCTTTTCAAAGGATTGGCTTTTACTTTTGCCATTTTAATAATTTCTGTTTCCAGTTCATCTATAGAAGGAGCAAATTGGAGGCTAGAAGGAAAATATTGGGAAAAGTACTGGTGACACAAAAATATGTACTCATGTATCTAAAAAATAAAAAAAAATTTTTTTAAGTGGAAAGGCGGAGACAGATAATATAGACAAGAAATTTAGCATAGTAATTCAAATAGTATGGGAACTTAAATCACCTAAATAAATTCAAGAGACAACCAAAAAAGAAGAAAAACAAAAAATAGCTCTACCACACTCTTAGAGATGAGTAAATCTTAATCATTTCTTGAATACAAAAAATAACTGTTGGCTATCAGGTATAGGTTAAGACACTATGCTAAGTGCTATACTTAAAAAGAATTCACTGCAACCAGCACACAAATATCTTACCTTGATGAAGTTAAAAACTTGGGAGCGGGCACATCATCTTTATAAGCAAAAGATACAACAGCATATGGACACACATGTCTTGGTCTTCGCCTTAGCTCATCAAAGCCATATTCATAAAAGTAATACTAAAAATTTAAAAATATATATTAGATTGATTTGAAAATAATTATTAGGATAAGCTTACATATTAAATTCACTATTGTAGCCACTTTTAACAGATATATTGAGAGGGTGTTTGTGATACCTAGATATAAAGTTATATCACAAACAAGCTAGTATTGCTAATTCAAGTGGGAAAAAAATCTTTGTAGTTAAGTTTCTCAGTTATTGCTAAGACAGAAAAGGAACTGACTAAAATTTACAATAAAAACCAATTCTCTAAGTAACAAATCATCAGAACACATCAATAGTCTACAAAACTACTATAAAATAATCTATAGTGCTCTGTGAAAAGCTGTTCCAAATTAATAATATAAGAAATACAAATTAAAGTAACTCTGAAATTTCATTTCCTACCTATCAGATTGGCAAAGGTTATTAAAAAAAAAAAAAAAAAAAAAAAAAAAAGGAAACTAGCAAATACTGGAGAGCCTGGAAAAACAGGCACTTTTATGCATCGTTAGTGAAAATATAAATTGATAGCAAACTAAAGTATTCCTGTAGAGCTGTGAACTGACCCAACCATTCTACAGAGCAATTTAGAGCTATGTTCATGGGGCAACCAAACTATCTACTGCTAGACCCTCTGGTCTAGCAATACTACTACTAGATCTGTATAACCAAGAGATTATTTAAAAAAAAAAAAAAAAAAAAGAAAGGGGGGGGAAGGATTTACATATGCAAAAATATGTGAAGTCCTTGGCAAAATATTAAAAATTGAGAGGATGCCCATTAACTGGGAAATCGCTGAACAAGCTGTGATATATGAATGTAATGGAATACTATTCGTATATGGAATATATATTCAAAAAGAAACTGGAAATACATGTATAAACTCATGTAAAATAAAATGGGCAGAACCAAGAAAATATTGTACACAGTAACAACATTGTGTGATGATCAACTTTGAATGCCTCAGCTCTTCTCAGCAACACAATGGTACAAGACAAGTACAAAGTACTTGTGAAGGAAAATGCTATCCACATTCAGATAAAGAACTGACAAATATAAAGTATAGATCAAAGCATACTTTTCCACTTCCTTTATTCTTTTTATATTTTTTTTCTTTTTGCTGTAATAGCACATGTTAACCTAAATGAAACTGCATACCATTTTAGGAAGAGTCAAAGTAAGAAAGAAAAACTTAAAACCCAAAATTTTGTAAAAACAAATGCTAAAAATTGTGTTGACATATAATTAGGAAAATAAAATACTACTAAGAAAAGAAAAAAAAAAAAGGAAAAAGAAAATGTGAATTGACAGAGCCATTCTGGAAAGCAATTTGAAACCTTGTCCTCAGACTTACTCAGCTGTGCATATGCTATGGCCTAGCTATATCACAGATGTTCCCCATTCCTCCAAAAAAAGGTCGTATACACATGAAAAAACTTACATGCACATCTTCTTGTGGTGGCAAATAACTAGAAATGAAGTTTCCATCAACTAGGGAATGACTGAATAAATTGCCATTGCATACGAACATAAGAAATAATGATTTCAGAAAAACCTTGGAAGATTTGCATGAACTTATGCAGAGACAAATGAGCAGAACTAGATCTCTCTCTCTCTCTCTCTCTTGCTATGTGTGTGCATATTTATAAAATATAACAGCACTGTAGAAATTGACAATCTAGCAACATTTAGCAACTCTTATCAACACAACTGACTAGGACCCATGAAGATGAATACTATCCACATCCCCTTAAAGAGAGTTGACAAATAAAATCTATGCAATGAGACATATTTCTGGATATGACCAATATAGGAATTCTTTTTTTTAATGAATGGAGGGGAGAAAAAAAAAATACTTGATAATTTTTTATGTTTTTTTTGTTGTTGTTCTAATGCCCTTAGTAAGAGGGGGCATTTATTTTAAAATGTCAATAAATTGATGACTTGAATTTGAATTTCACAAAAGGTTCTAAAGATGATTTTACAAAAGTAAGCTCAGCTTACAATACCCCAAGTATATTACTACTACTACATTTTTATAAAGCATTTTAAGATTTTCTAAGTACTTTACTCACAAAAGGAATAAGTGAGATGGGGAAGACAAACATTACAATTCCACTTAATGGATGAGAAAAGATTTCAGGGATTAAGTGACTTTTCCATGGTCCTCTAAGAAATAAGTTCCTTAGGCAAGATTCAAACTCAGGTCTTCTGACTCTAAGTTTAATATTCCATAAATAGTAATATAACTAATCATTAGTTATTTGTAATACTTCCTAAGGAGTCCTAAAGAAAGTGTACCAGCAGCACTTTCTCCCTGAGGAATGATTGCATAACATAGTTTTCCGGAATGAAGTACAACTGAAAGGTTAAACTATACATATAAAATTGTGTAACAAATGCTTCTCTGTGTTTTTGTAAGTGGATTTCTAGTTTAACTTGAGAAAAAGCAACTGTCAAGATATTGTTGTTCCTAAAATCAAGTTAAAAAAAAAAAAAAAAAGCAGGGTCCAAACTAGGATTAGTGGGAGATACAAAGCCAAACAAAATAACACTTAAACATCCAAAATTTCCCTTTCAAAAGTTCCAAGGACAGCTTTGGGAGGCTGTACACATTAAATGATACTGCCATTATTCACATATTCTTAGAATTGCTTTTGTTTAACTATCTTCAAAACCAGTTTATAAGCCACATAAGAAACTCAGCATATCCTTCTTTATGTAGTTACACCTTGTGGTCATCCATCTTATCACATTTGTCTGCAAAAAGACAACTATTTTTCAAAAGTCAAGTACAAAAGATTTTCCCACCACTACAGCTAATCAAAGAATATTGAGACAACTTGGAATAGGGAGTTTCAAAAATGTCTGCAAGGACAAAAACAATTATACCTCATTTAATTGCTCGTCACAAATATTATGATTATTTTGTTGTTTTGTTTTGTTCCTTACATAGTGAAGGTTTGTGGCAACCCTGCATTGAGCAATTCAATCTATGCCATTTTCCAACATGTGCTCACATTGTGATTCTTATATTTTGGTAATTTTCAATTTTTCAAATCTTTCACTACTATTCTATTTGTTATGGTGATTTGTGATCGTTGATATTTGATATAACTATTTTAGTTGTTTTGGGAAGCCACAAACTACACTGACATAAGGCAGTGAACTTAACTGATATGCTGTATGTATTCTAATTGCTCCACTATCTCCCTCTCCTCAGACAAATCCCCCATCTCCTGAGACAAAATAATATTGAAATTAAGTCAATTAATAACCCTAAAATGGTCTACAAGTATTTAAATGAAAGAGTCCAATTAATGCAATAAACTTCATTGTTATCTTACTATAAGAAATTGCTACAGCTACCCCAACCTTCACCAACCACAACTCTAATCAGGCAATAGTTATCAACATCAAGACAAGACCTTCCCTCAGCAAACAGATTCTGACTCACTAATGACTCAAATGAAAGCTAGCATTTTTTACCAATAAAATATTTTAAAATTAAAGTATATACTTTGCTTTTTAGACACATTACTATTATTATTAGTAGTAGTACAATAACATAGTATTATGAAAACACAACTTTTATATGGACTTCCTTTATTGTGTTATTTATTTTATCGTGATAGTCTGGAATCTAAACTAAAATAATCAAAGTACATGTGTATAAACAATCTCCCAAGTCACAACTTAGAATGGAATAAAACTGACTTAAATATTTCAATTCTCAAATACATGGTTTATTTTTTTAAAGTCCTTACTTTATATGTCCATACTTCATGTAACATCATAAATAAATCTAAATCTTTACATTTTGCTTAACTACCTTTTTAAACAGTTTGTTAGTGGTTATATATAGCTATGATCACACACATTAGTCAAGGATTTGAATTACTCTCAAGTTGCCCCAATTTAAGCATAAATTTTAAATTTTTCCTATGAATTCAACCAATGAACATTTGCTGCAGAACCACAGCTTTATCCTGGATGACAACAGACATGACTTTTATCTCAAGATGCTCATGATCTAGTTAGAAAGGCATGTCACTCTATCCTGACAAACTAAATGATAGGAAATATGATGAATCACCATATGAGTGGTGCTTTAAAATATAAGAGGCATATTAAGAGAACGTTCATTGAGTGAGATGAGGGATGTTTCATGGAATTTAAATGAAATGGGCTTTCAATTACAAAACAGGAAAAAAGCTTCAATGGTAGGAGGAGGGGGAATGTCTAATTTATACACCATACCAGCCTGACTGAATTCAGGAACAGAGAGGATTATGAAGGTGCTTAATGCAAAGCTTTCCTCTAGGTAAGAGGAAAACATGGAAGATTTTTAAGCACAGAAGTGACATGATAAAAGTGGTAAGTTGGAAAACTAATCTAACAGTAGAAATAGCGAAAAGTGGGAAAGCAATAGTACAGACATGACATTTTACTGGCCCGGACCAAGGTGACAGACTGGAAGCAGAAAGTCTAACACTGGCTCATTACAAATAGACAGGATTGTAGAACTGAGAGGACATTGTACACAGCAACAAGATTATGTGATGATCAATTCTGACAATCATTTTTACAATGAGATGATTCGGGCCAATGCCAATAGATTTGTGATGAAGAGAGACATCTGCATCCAAAGAAAGACTGTGGGCACTGAGTGTGGATCACAATATATTATTTTCACTTTTTTGATGTTTGTTTGCATTTTATTTTCTTATTTTTTTTCTCTTTTGATTGGATTTTTCTTAAGCAACATGGTAATTTCTGGAAATATGTATAGAAGAGTTGCACATGTTCAACATATACTTGCCAACTTAGAGGGGGGGAAGGAAAGAGAAAAAAATTGGAACACAAAGTTTTGCTAGGGTGAATGTTAAAAATTACCTATGCATATGTTTTGAAAATAAAAAGCTTTATTCAAAAAATAAATAAATAAATTCACAACTGGTTCAAAGTGAGATAAAGAATAAGAAAAAGACAGAGATTTGGAGTTAGAACATCTCTAAGACTGAACTTTGCCACTAATATTTATTGTGTGATCACTGAGAAGTCTCTTCTCCAGGCCTCAGTTTCTTCATCTATAGAAATCAAAATGTAAAACTAAATGTTCTCTAAGTAGCTCTAACCACTTGGATCTCATCATTCTATGGCAGAAATCAGGGCAACAATCCATACACATACCTGAGTAAGCTCGAAGGCCCTGTAAGCCAACAGGGAAGTAATTCTATTTGCATTCTTTGACACATGACACTCGTGTTTTGGTGTTGGATCCAAAGAACTTTTATTTGCTGCATTTTCTGTATTTTTAACACCCATGGGATCATATATGCTTTTCATTTTTCCCTGAAATAAAGAAACACAAAGTTTAAAAGTACAACTAACTCCTATGACAAAAGATACAACATTAGTTAAGGACCACATAGAGTGCTCATTGAACACAGAATCCCATGCAATGAAGCATATTTTTAAGAGTACTAAACTTTTAACCAATATAGAAGCTAAGGAAAGAAAAGGTGAAATAGAGGAACTTACTAAACTGCATGAACTCACATACTTTCAGACTTTTGATCAGTGATGCTGATTTTTTTCCTTTTTTCTTTTTTTGCCTTTAAAAAATACTATGTCACAAAGAATGGTTCTTTATAAGGGAGAGGATTACAAAGGAAACAACAATGATGCAAAAAAAGAATCAATAAAAACTAAGTTTAAAAAAAATTGCTCAGATTCACAATAAATCTTCAAATAAGATCATCTATAATGTTCCCTTCATGAAAATGAAGTATTAGCAAAACACTGTCCTTTTTCCTTCATTTTTAAGCAGTGAAAAAGAGGAAAGCTTTACAGAAGGCTCATTAACTCTGCTTAGTAATTAAAATGTTTGGCTTAAAGTCAACAACCAAGGAACTTCCAAGTGCCTTAATACCAATACCAGACATATGGAACTTGAAAAATCATCAAGAGTTTAAATAAACTTCTAGAACTTAGTCAACTAAATGAGGTGCAGAGTTGAAGTTACCTTTATTATTTTAAAAATAATAACATCACCCGTTGCCCCAGCTTCCAAAGGATTAGCCTGTAATAAATCAGCATACCTGGAAAGATAGATACCTAGAAGAAATAAAAATGTATAGAATGAATGTTTTAAATCTGCATTTAAATTTAGAAACAATAAACCATGAATGAGAAAAAATACAAAATGAAAAATCCAAATAACTTAAAAATTTGAAGGACTGATAAAAGTTCAAAAGAACCCTTTTTAACCCCTTGATTCTGACTACAAGGGGAGAGTGGTTCAGACTTAAGATATGTCCCCAAAATAACTTTCTTTCTATGAAATCTTGTTTAAGGAAATGTAAAGAAAAAAAAAAAAAAAGATAGATAATACTAAGAGGCAAGTTAAGATTTCTAAAAGCTAATTTTTTCTGTTTTGGTAATTACATAAGCCACATTCCTTTTTGAGTTTGTTTTTTTTTTTTTTAATACCAAATACAAGTATTTATGATGAAGTTAACATTAAAACATTCTGAACTTAAAAATTAAAGTTAATGTGCAGGATGGCTAGATTTAAATATAATATAATATAATATGTGATATAATAATATAAAGACTAAGAAAGCATTACACTAAATAGGTAGGCAAAAGTAAACAAAGAAAAAAAATTACCCATGGAAGGGCTTCCAAGAATTGTTATTTTGGACTGGCCCACCTGTAAGCCTTTTTCACATATGCCTTGTACCTAAAGTAAACAAAAACACAATCTTATGTACATAATTAGCATGATAATATTAATGGAATAGACCAAGTTTTTACCATATAAAAATCAAAATATAAGTTACATTGCATGCCCCCAAAAACTAAATAATACCAGGGTCTCACACAAAGTCCTATTCTAATGCCTTATGATGGCATGTTATCCAATTTGTGCTTTCAAATGTTTTGTCAGCATAGCACATGCCAGGTCCTAAAATGAACTGGAAAGGTTTTAAAGAAGAAGTTGATTCCAAGGTCCAGAGTGACTAAATTTGGAGAGGCTTTTCAGAAAACAGGCTGTCAATTCATAGCAATTTATGAAGAACTCCTACAAAATAAAGCATAGAAAGTGATCTATAGTAGAGGATAGAATACACGTGGATGAAATCAAGAAGCTTGGAAATATTAAAAGAGCAAATTATTTCAAGCATGATTGAGAATCATTGTGAAAAATCAATTTTGCTTCCTATCAAACAATTCAATTCCAAGATACATTTGTAGTGCTTTATATACATAAGTACTCAATAAAAGTTAAATGACTTATTAAATCAAGCATTTCTTTAGGAACTGTGCTAAGCACTAGAGATACAAAGAAGAGCAAAAACAATCCCTGCTCTCTACCAGCTCACAGGCTTAAAATAACTAACTATATACAAACAGTATCTATTCTGGACAAACTGGAGATGATTTCAAGGGAAAGGTACCACTATCAAAGGGGACCAGGAAAGGTTTCTTGCAGAAGGAAGGACTTCAGCTGAGGCTTCAAGAAAGCCAATGAAAATGCACTCAGGAATTTGGAGTGTGCCATTGGAAGAACAATGTGACTGGATCACAAAGTAAGTAAATGGGAAGGAACAAGTAAAAAACTTAGAAGCAGGTTATGAAGGGCTTTAAAAGCCAAATATCATGGAGGATTTTATCATCAACAATGAAGAGAAGAGTCAATGGATTTAATTCAAGAAAAGTAAGGGACACAATTAGACCTGCACTTGACAGCTGAATGTTAGATGAACTGAAGTGGAGAAAGTCTTGAGACAGGAAAGCAATGAGCAGGCTAATTTTGAAGAAATATTTCACTTGATGATGTCAGAAGTCAAATTACAGAAAGTTAAGAGGATAAAAGGAAAGGAAGGATTATCAAGGAAGAGACCCACAAAAACAGAGAAAAAACATGATAGCTGGGGGAGATGAAGGGACTAAACAAAGTTTTTTCAAGGATGAATAGAAAGGAAATCCCCCTAAAGAGTTCCAAAATACAATTAGTAGTTCTAGTATTACTTGTTTATTCTGATACAAAACAAGGGCATAAAAAAAAAAAAAAAAAAAAAAAAGTGGTCATGTTGGTAAAATATGTTCAACAGTGAAGTCTGTATCCCAGAATACTAGCAGGAAGCAAGGTCCACAAAATTAGATGTGAATAGTTAGCCATCAAAACTTATCCTTTAAGGTTGAAAAATATAGCATTTATACAAAAATCATGTTAGAATAGATGAGTAAAGGCATAAAAGTTACACCAGAGGAAAAAAATAAATATTAAAGCCACACTTCAGAAATTTCACACCCACTAAGACAAACTTCTTTTACTAAAGAAGAATCCAGCTCCAATGCTCCAAATCAGTGTCAGCAACACTGGTTCTTGCAGGCTCTGACAGCACCAAGCACAAGCTGTAGAGAGATCCTTCTACAATGAAAAATGTTTGAAGAACCAACATGTAAAAGGGATGAATGTTGTAAATTTAAAAGAGAATGCTCAGAAGCCAACTAGATATGTGGGATGAAGTTGAATTTACAGTAAAGGATGATCCAAGGTTGCAAACCTTATGGCAAGGGAGACAGACTACTCCACTAAATAGAAAAGATTAGAGGACTATTGTGTTTGGATAAGAAAGATAATGAGTACAATCCTGGACATGCTTACAGGGCATCCAAGTCAAGATGTGAATATCCAACACATGGTCATTCAATCTACTTTGACATGATTCTATTTCTTCAATACTATGTTAATTGATTGCAAGACATGACTCTAACTCTTGGATTACTAATGATTAATGTTTATTGACAGCTTAGAAACTACATAGTTCATAAGTAATCTCTGTCCTCTTTTCTATCAGCATAGTTGCAAAAGCCCTCTTAAAGGGTGGCATACTACTAGAGTGAAATTTGCACTTTTATTTGTTTTCTAGATTCCCAAAACCAAAGAATCCATGAGTCAAAGACTAAGAATTCTTCCATATTTTAAGCAGAATAGTTGAAGGTGGGGAAAAAAGGAGAAGCACTCTATAATCAAAGACTTTACAGAATGTTATAACCTCTTAGATCTTATGATACACTGAACTAGCATTGAAGAAAGCAAGGTTACCACCACATCATGAGTCACAAAAAGATTTCTGAGAAGAGTAAACATACATTTAAAACATGAGGATTATGAAAAATTTTTTCTGGATTTTACAAGTAGAAAAAGTACTAGTTATAAAATTATAGCATAATACTTACCGAGTCCCACTGTGCACTTCAATGAAGACTATCATTATATCAAAAAAACAAACTAAAAGCTCCAGAAATTTCAAAATTATTCAGTGATTAAAATGTCCTGACACTTATTTTTTAATAAATGGATACACTTACCTGAGGCCTATCAACCATCAGAAATGCATAAGATTCTGCAAGTTCTTTATCTGAACGACCATCAAATCTCAGTTCTCTCCGTTTCTCTGTGAACTATTAAAAATAGAAATCTACATAACCCTTCATAGGTGACTAAGGCTTGAAATAAAAATACCAATATTCTATATAATTCCAAAAGCTGTCAGTTTAGAAAGCTCTAATTAATTTATATTTAGTTTTCTGAACTCAATTTTCCAACATGATTTCTATCTCAACTACCTTTCTAGTGTTATACCACTAGATAGACACCCTTCTTTGTCTATATCCACATTTCCATTAACATTATATAAGTATTTTCCATTGCTAGGAATATACTCTGAAAATGTTACCTCAAAAAAGTTACTGTTAAAAGATGTATATAACAGCAATATAGTTGGATTTTTTAAAAAGGAATCTAAACGTTGAACAGTAAAAATGTAACTAATATAAGGTGCAGCACGATTTACTAAGTCCTTTACATACAATTTTTTTCATATGAGGTTTCCCAACTACTCCATCATTATTATCCCCATATTTCAAATGAGTAAACTGATGTTCAAAGGAGTTAAAGATTTCTTCTGAATTACAATTACTAAGTATTGAAGGCAAGGCTTCAACTTAATAACTTCTAATAACTTATCCACTACTTCCTACCACTTTTTCTTCTAATACTAAGAAAACAATTCAATAAATTAGGATATATTAACATAAAGAATTCCTAAAATGCAGTAAAGGTCACCAAGAGGGAATATTACAAAGAACTATGGAAAGGTACATATAAAATAATACAAAGCAAAATAGAAAAAAAAAAAAAAAAATACACCCTACTAAAACCATGAAAAAGTAAAAGTTAATTCTACCAGAAATACAGCAATTGACAAGTTTAATATGTGGAAAACAAGTCTAATGCTTATATTGGTATTTGATAGTTTTGTAATAATTTAATATTAAAATTTAGACTAGTCTCCAATTCTCACCTTAACTTTATCTGAATCTCTATATTTAAACCACTCAAATTATTGGCTTCATGTACCACCTCTGACTTGTTCGGTATACATGATAATTTCTCAGTGTAAGTAAGGCCCTCAGCAGCAGAAATGGTGCTGACTCACTTTGGTAAAGGGAGAGTCTGATCACCTAAGAATTTTCTATCCCAATGAAATTACAAGTTGAATCTTTATCCCCATAGAGACATATAAAAAGGCAGTAAGAGCACGGTGAACACTTGAGTGTGCTTACCTTGCACACACTATGCTCCAATTGCCAAATCCTGTATACTATCTCCATCAAACCTACCATCCACTAGGAAACTGCAACTATGAAGTTCCGAAGTGCACATGTCACCAGAACTTAGGAGATCTTTCTGAGGATCTTAATAACTAAGATCACCAAAGAACCTTTACATCAACCCAGCAAGGTAGGCTGGCTAAGCCTCCACTCACTACGCTGCCACCTTGGTTCAAGCCTTCCTCATTTCTCATCTAGATTATTGCTACGTTTCTAAACTGGTCCTTCTACCTCAAATTTCTTCCCACTAGGTTCATTCTTAATACTGCTGCCAAAATAATTTTCCTTACATCAGATTTGACCATAACACTACTTTACTCAATGAATCAGAGTGATTCTCTATGACTTCAGGATCAAAGAAAGATCTCATCTCATAACTCTCCTATTCAACAAACCATAGGGATTCCTATTAAGGAATCATATCATATCCCTCAAGGAAAAACTCTGATATTTCTTCATTGTTTTTAAAGCCCTTTGCAAGGTGGCCCCAACATGCCATCCCACCCTCGCTGGAAAGTATACTCTCCTAACCTTTACAATCCCAACAAATTTTCATTAGTCAACATGCTTAGCAAGTGTGTTCCTCAGAACTGTGCATATCTAGCAAAAAAATATGTACCTCCTAAATGCTTACTTACAAGCAGAGCACTACAGCTCCAGCTCCATGCCTCTACATTGGCCATTCCACATAACCAGAATGCACTTTCCTCACCTCTTCCTCAAGAATACTTCTCTCCAAAGGACAATAAAACTATGAGTACTTTTTGATCCAGCAATGTTTCTACTGGGCCTGTATCCCAAAGAGATCATAAGAGAGAAAGGGACCCACGTGTGCAAAAATGTTTGTGGCAGCCCTTTTTGTAGTGGCAAGAAACTGGAAACTGAAAGGATGCCCATCAATTGAAGAATGAATACATTGTGGTATATGAATGTTATGGAATATTACTGTTCTATAAGAAACCATGAGCAGGATGATTTCAGAGAGGCTTGGAGAGATTTACAGGAACTGCTACTAAGTGAAGTGAGTAAAACCAAGAGAACATTGTACACAGCATAGCAAAATTATGTGACGATCAATTCTGATGGACGTGACTCTTTTCAACAATGAGATGATTCAAGCCAATTCCAATAGACTTGTGACAGAAAGCTATCTGCATCCAGAGAGGATTATGGGGAACTGAATATGGATCACAATCTAATATTTTCACCTTTTTTGTTGTTCTTTGATTTTTTTTCTCATTTTTTATTTTTTCTTGGGCAGCATGATAAATGTGGAAATACATTTTAGAACTGCACATGTTTAACCTATGTTGGAATACTTGATGTCTAGGGGAGGGTGAGGAGCAGGGAGGGAAGAAAATCTGGAATCCAAGGTTTTGCAAGGGTGAATGTTGAAAACTATTTTTGCATGTATTAGGAAAATAAAAAACATTTATTTTAAAATAATTAAATTTTAAAGAAATCTTTCTTAAGGATTTTAAGAAATTCTTCTCTTAAGATAAAGCCTAAGAACAATCTCCTGCATGGAGCCTTTCCTGCCTGAAACTCCCCACTGCCACAGTCCACCCCATCTATTCTACTTTGGATATATTTATATTTGATCACATTCTTTTTATGCTATATTTATTTGGCTAAGTACTAGTTTCCTCCATTAGATAGTAAGTTTCTTCTGAATAGCATTTGTTTCATTCTTTGAACTTGAATCCCCAGAGCTTAGCAGAGCACCTGGCACATATTGGGAGCTTAATAAAATGCTTGTCCATTGATTCTCTAACCAAAGAGACATTTCTATCAAATTTCTTTTTTGTGCAAAGAACCATTATCCTTCTGGTCACAGCTGTTCACAAGCTTGTTATCATTCTGGATTCTTTCCTCTTCTTCAAGACATATATATAAAATCAAACATCATCAAATACTATCCCCTTTATCACCAACACATTTCCTGTAAGTCTGCAACATAGTTAAGACTCTAGACTGGATGTTTAATACCTCTTACCTAGATGATTGTGATCACCTCCTAATTTCTGCCTGGCTTCCATTCTTTCTTATCTTTAAATCCAACTTTCACAAAGCTGCCCATTATTCTCCTAAACTGCAGGCCAGAAAATGTCATTCTCTTTCTCTATGAACTCTAACAGATCCTTATTACCTCTAGGATCATATAAAAGTCCAGAGTTTGGCCTTTTAAATCCCTTTCACAACCTGGCTACAACCCCACTAGCTTTATTGCTATATTTCACAGATGATCTTGGCGCCTCTGCCCCGGCCTTCCCTTTTTGAAATGCATTTTCTCTTTACCTGAGCCTCTTGAAGACGCCCGTGACCTCCAAAACAGGCAAGTGCTACCTGTTACAGAGTCCTCATCCACTGGAACCTGCCCCAGACTGAGCTGTATATCCTCCTTACACTTATCTGCATATATATTATCCCTACCTACAAAGTATAAAATCCTGGAGGACAAACTTGTTTCATTTTTATCTCTGCCTCCTCAGGCTCAGCCCAACCGCTAATTATAGTAGTAACAGTTTAACAATTCTACAGAAGAGGAGAAGCACCATGTTAAGCACTAAGCCCTTCAGACAAAGATTCTCCTATTGAAGCTTACAACTTTGCCAAGCGAGGGACAGGCCCCAAGGCAAACTGGAATTGAATGACTGCCCAAATACTGCAAGGGTCTGTGGCCAGAGTCAAATTCAAGGCTTCCTGACCTCACCGGGAGCTCACCAACATTCTAAGGACGCCCCTGTCTATCTCTTATGCCCTTTATCCTAAACTCTGTCCACTTGCCTCTTGAAGACCCCAAGCTGGCCATCCTAGAGCAATCTTAAAACAGTGAGGCTAATTCTGGAGAGCAATTTGGAACTATACTCAAAGAGTTATCAAATTATGCACACCCTTTGATCTAGCAGCATTACTACTGGGCTTATATCTCAAAGAGATTTTAAAGAAGGGAAAGGGACCTGTATGTGCAAGAATGTTTGTGGCAGCCCTCTTTATAGTGGCCAGAAACTGGAAACTGAGTGGATGCTCATCAATTGGAGAATGGCTGAATAAATTGTGGTATAGGAATATTATGGAATATTATTGTTCTGTAAGAAATGACCGATTTCAGAAAGGCCTGGAGAAACTTAGAGGAACTGATGCTGAGTGAAATGAGCAGGACCAGGAGATCATTATACACAGTAACAACAATACTCTATGATGATCAATTCTGATGGACAAGGCCCTCTCCAACAAGGAGATGAACCAAATCAGTTCCAAGAGAGCAGTAATGAATTGAACCAGCTACACCCAACAAAAAAACTCTGGGAGATGACTATGAACCACGACATAGAATTCCCAATCCCTCTATTTTGGTCCACCTGCATTTTTGATTTCCTTCACGGGCTAATTGTACACTGTTTCAAAGTCCAATTCTTTTTAAACAGCAAAATAACTGTTTGGACATGTATACTTATATTGATTGTATTTAATTTATACTTTAACATATTTAACATGTATTGGTCAACCTGCCATCTGGGGGATGGGAGGAAGGAGGGGAAAAGTTGAAACAAAAGGTTTTACAATTGTCAATGTTGGAAAATTATCTATGCATGAAATTTTTGTAAAAATTAATTTAATTAATTAATTTTAAAAAAACACACACAGCAAGGCTAGCCAACCCCTGTGCTCTCTCCCCACACAGGGCCAGTGTGGCCAGGATAAACTTTTCTAACCTGCCATCTCTGGTGTCAGAGACTATTGGACAGCATAGGGCTGACCATCTACCTACACTACTCCAGCAACTCCCATGACTCCAGGTTCTGTCCAGCTCAGGTAGAAACCTCTCTCCCCTTCTGGCACATGGTCTCCACGCTGCTCTCACCAGGCTCCTCAGACTGCGTCCCCACCCCCCCATCCCATTCTGGCCTTTCCCCCCTGCCATCTGCATTAGTGGAAAGCTCCACTCCTCTCCTTCCCCTCCCATCAGAGCAACCCTGGCTTCTTGCAAGACTTGGTCCAAATGCCACCTTCTTCCAGAGGTCTTCCCAGACCTGCCTACTATCAGGGTCTTGCCCTGCAGGCTCCCCTCTGTTTACACGAAGTCCAGCTTAGAGATTCAAGCTGTCTCCTCTACTAAAATATGAGGTCTTTTTGAGGAAAGAATCATGTTTTTCCCTTTCTGAAACTTGTCTGGGGGAGCCACTAATCCTTCCCTCTCTTCCAAAAATGTCGTTTTCTTGATGTTAGCTTTCCCATTCAAACTGAATACAACATCATTAAAAATAACCATAATCTGACCCAGCTTAATCATCTTTGGAGAATTCTTTTGCATCATCTGAGAATAAATTCATATATAGGAGATAGGCTAAACTTGTGCTTAAAAGGCAACTTTCTCTCTGAAATTTATATTTTTCAATTGCTTAAAGTTGGGTGAAAAATCTGACACCAGATTTGTGATACCACAAATGTTTGAGGAGAAAAAGTGAGTCTCAATAAAGACTTATGTGACAGCAATCACCCAGAATGTGAAGACACAATAGATAACTGCAAGAGGCTACAAAATTCCTCTAAAAGTCTCCCTGCCTATATAGGTTTTGAACAAAGAGAGTGCCATGATTTTATAGGTGCTCAATCTTTGGAAAAAAAAAAAAAAAAGAATAATAAGAAGAAGGACCAAATAGCAGTGTTCAAGATATGAACCACTGCTATTTGGTCCTTCTTTCTTTCTTTCTTTCTTTTTCAAGCAGGGTACCATTAACAGATTAGTCAAAAAAGTCTGCTAGCCCAAGGAAATATGTTTGTATAACCAAATGGAGAGGGGTTCATCTAGAGTTCAGATTCTAACCTCCAAAAAACAAAGGCTGCTTTAAATAGCACTGACTCCATTTAAGATACCTTTTCACTAGAACAGTGAGATCAAACTCATATAGAAATAAAGCTTATTTTAAGGATTTTTTGGGCTGTATATTTACTTAGCTTTAAAATGTTTTTATTTATTTCCATCATAAAATTAAATTTTAATAACAACCTCATAAAATTAATCTATTAAATGTTATATATTATGTTAAACCTACAAATGATTAATAAAATTATATTTTAATCTGATTCAAGCAATACTTGAGAGTGCTAGGAGCAGCATGCAGCTTGCAAGTCAGCTGTCTGACTCATAGATCCAGAGCACCGAGCACCAATATCTGCCAGAGGCAGCACTCAAACCCAAATCATACTAGCTCCATGGACAACTTTCTACCTTCCACCTAATATGTGGAAGCCTAAATTTAACTTCCTGCACTTTTACCCACTGCCATTAATTCTGTGTAACAAAGCCCAATGTCTTTTGTGCACAACAAGCTTTCAAACATCTGACTCAGCACATCTGCCCTGAATCTTCTCTTTCCAGGTCATCGGTCCCAAATTTCTTAAGCTGACCATCTCATTTAGCCATGATCTAGAGGATTTTTGCCATCCTGATCATCTTCCTCTGGATACCATCCAGCATAACAATGTCTTCCTAAAATGTAGTTTCTAAAAATGCTCTAAATCACTATTGATCAGAAAAATGTAAATTAAAACAACTCTGAGGTATCACTTCACCTCTCAGACTGGCTAAGATGATAGGAAAAGATAATGACAAATGTTGGAAGAGATGTGGGAAAACTGGGACACTCATACAACATTGTTGGTAGAGTTGTGGACTGATCCAATCCAACCATTCTCGAGAGCAATTTGCAACTATGCCAAAAGGGCTTTAAGACCATGCATACCTAGAACCAGGAGATCACTATACACTTCAACGATACTATATGAAGATATATTCTGATTGAAGTGGATATCTTCAACATAAAGAAGATCTAATTCAATAGGAGAACTGTACAATTGTGACTCATTTACTGAGCTTAGACATTGGCAGGGATATAAGAATCATTGCAAACAACTTTAGAGTTGTTAGAAGTCGATTGGGATCATGACAGATCTGTTACTAAAAGTAGTACTCTGAGCACCACTAGAGAGAAATTTGATTGACTAAAGGAATTAAACTGGTCTTCCATGTCATTGGCTTTTTATAAGTCTAATCAATTTTTTTTCAGTATTATCTGTGTAATAAGTACAACATATATGTAATAAGCAGAAAAGCATCTAATATATGTATGTATGTATATATTTAAATATAGATGGTAGTAATGGGTAAAAAAAAATGTTAAAAAAAGAAGCTCTAATTTAGTTCCAGTTGATCAACGATGGACAGAAACAGCTATACACAGAGAAGGAACACTGGGAATTGAGTGTAAAATGTTTGCACTATTGTCTTTCTACCCAGGTTACTTATACCTTCGGAATCCAATTCTTACAATGCAACAAGAAATTTGGTTTTACACACATATATTGTATCTAGGATATACTGTAACAGATTTAACATATATGGGATTCCCTGCCATCTAGGGGAGGGAGTAGAGGGAGGGAGGGGAAAATCTGGAAAAGTGAATACAAGGGATGATGTTGTTAAAAAAAAAAAAAAAATTACCCATGCATATGTACTGTCCAAAAAAAAAAAATTATAATTATAAAATTAATAAAAAAAAAAAAAAAAAAAGACTGTGCATACCTTTTGATCCAGCAGTGTCTCTATTGGGCCTGCATCCCAAAGAGATCATAAAAAAGGGAAAAGGATCCATATGTAAACAAATATTTGTAGCAGCACTTTTTGCAGGGGCAAGGAAATGGAAACTGAGTAGATGCCCATCTGGGCTATAGCTGAACAAGTTATGTTATATGAATTTAATGAAATGTTGTTCTACAAGAGATGATAAGGATTTTTTTCAGAGAAGCCTGGATACACTTACATGAAATGATATTAAGTCAAGTGAGTAGAACCAAGAGAACATTGTACACAGCAACAACAAGGATATATGATCATCAACTCTGATGGATATGGCTGTTTTCAGCAATGAGGCGATTCAGACCAGTTCTAATAGATTTGAGGTGGAGAGAGCCATTAACATCGACAAAGGGGGGGGGGAATTGAATTTTAATCACAAGAAAGTATTTTCACCTTTTTTTTGTTGCTGTTTGCTTGGCTTTTTTTTTTTTTTAATCATTTTTTTGATCTGATTTTTCTTGTGCAGCATGATAAATGTGGAAATATGTTTAGAAGAACTACATATGTTTAACTTATATTGGATTACTGATGTCCAGGGTAGGAGTGGGGAGAAGAGAGGGAGAAAAATTTGGAACACAAGATTTTACAAGAGTAAATGTTGAAAACTACCTTTGCATGTATTTTGAAAATAAAAAGCTATTAAAAAAAAAAAAAAAAAAACCTTTATCAACAAGCCACTTGCTAGCCAGCCCTCATCTGCAAATTACATAAACATACAATCTATATTTCTTTATTCAAAGCATGAGTAAATGAACACCTTCAAACTATATTCATATGCTAGGGCTTACCACTGGGGACCTACATCTGTGATGATAAAATCCCATTAATGACAATGTATTGAGTCATTCAAATCCATCTAACTATGCTGGTCTAATCCACACTATCTTTTCCACAGAAACAGTAAAAGAGATTTTGAGAATTCATTCATTAATGAACACATTATTTTCTTCATTTCATGATAAAATTTTATGGTAGTTTAAAAGGAAGAAAATGAAAAATGCATTTCACTCATTTGGAAAGGTAGCAGCTGTTAAAAATGACTAATATATTAAGAACTTACCTCCTTTTCCAAAAGTTCATTATGAACCAAACTAGCTCGTCTATAATTAAAATTAGCCACTGATCCCGGCTCAAGGTAAGATGAGTGTAGAAGTTTTAGAATATCTTCAAACTCTCGGGTGCCTGAAGTTACTGGCTGAAAAAGTGCTAAAAAATAAAATTAAGGTATACAAATCAGCAAATTCTAAAAGTATTTGTTATTAATACTTTTTTTCCTAAATGAATGGGGGTAGAATTTAAAATATAATTTTTTTTTTTTAATTTAAAAGAAACCAAGACATACCAAGTCTTTCCTTCTTCACAAATGACCAAAACATCCCTTGACAAGTTCGGTATGTGGCAGGGGAGAAATTCATGAAAACAATTCGTTCCATCCCACTAATGGCTAAGCTGACCAATTGTTTTGATAAAGACATTTCCAAATAGTTAAAATCAAAGTGGTGATTTATACATGGCTCATTACATAGATTTAGATACATCATTTAAAATTATGACAAATTAGATTAATTTATTGTGAAAGAGGAAAGAATTATAAAACTTTCCTATGCAAACTTGTAAATCTATTCAAAACTGTATATTAGCTTATTGACACGAAAGTCAACTTTTATTTGTTGAAAAACCAAATAATTTAATAAGTCTTATAAATTTTTATATACCAAAACTGTTAAAAAAAAAAATCTCAATTCAGTAACACAATACTAACATAATCATGGGAAAAAAAAAAAAAGAACAGAAAATTTCAAACCAAAATTTCTTCTCTGACTTTTCTAGGCTTTCCTCTCTCAAAATTAATCAAATATTAGACGACTATACCAAAGTTAAATGTAATACATTGCTATATTACTAATGGGTTTAAAAATATCTGTATTCCAATTTTCTTTCAAATCCCCATATTTTCAAAATTGTTCCACAAGCCTTTTTTTTTAAATAAATTTGCTTTTTACCCAATAAGGTTTGATAAAAACAAAAACAAAAACAAAAAATAAAATAAAATCCATTTTCCAGCGTCACTTTTTTTTTTTTTGATAAATCAAATGTAAAATGTCTAAGCAGATAAGTTGTTTTGTTTTGTTTTGTTTTTCCGTCTACACCTGTGATTTCCTAATACTAAAAAGTCCTGAATTGTGATTATGGCTCTGCTATATATTAATTATGCGACATTGTTTATTAAATCAATTTACCATTCCAGCTGCTTATTTTATATGTAAAGTGAAAAAACATTTCCTGTTCTAAATGCTATGAACCATTTCCCATTTGTTGGGTTACAAATTATAGCTTAGTTCAAATCATAAAAAGTAGAATGTAAATAGTATTTTTAAAATTAAACCATAATAAGATCCAAGAAGACCAAAAAAAAAAAAAAAATCTACTTTATTCTCTCCCCAAGAGACAGTCAACATCTTAAAAGCATACGAAATGGCTACAAACTAACTAGACTCCTAATAAAGAGAATAGCTTTTGAATAAAACTTGGAGAATGGGAGAGACAGAAACAATTCAGACAACTTTAAATTAATTCCTAATCAAAATGTCTGCATCCCTTCTCAATTTAAAACAATTCAAATTCACAAATGTTTTAATTTAAAAAGTAAAAATGTGTGAATGAATATAATTAACACTCTCAGATACAAATGAAGTATCGTCAAGTGCCTAGCACTTAATACTTAGCTCCATTTTTCCTTACAAAAATAAAGCTAATAAATTACAAGTTCAAATTGTGCAAATTCCAAAAAGGAATTCTGAAAGAAATCTACATTACAAAAAAATATATTTGGAATTCAAAAACTTTAAAAATAGTTCATTTTTTTTCATCAAGGTAACTTTACTGTTCTATACTGTGCACTATCCCCCGCCATCCCGCCCAGTTCCCCTCAGTTGGATGTACCCTGGCTCCAGCACCACACAGATAAAAGGAAAAAAAAAAGGTCAAAAACAAGAAAAACCCTTTAAAAAAAAAAAAAAAAAAAAAAAGATTATTTAAGGAAAGCAGAAGAATGGAAGCCAGAGACTGGTGCCCCCAGGCTACCACTTCTGCCAATTGTAAACTGGCTCCCTCTCTCACCAGTTCAGCCCTTTCTCTTCTTCCTTTCCTCCCTTCATCCCGAATTACTTGGAGGTCTTCAAAATGATTCACTTAGGTAAAGCAAATTTGTTACTATTTTCAACAAGTACTTGATTTCAAGCACAAGTTGATAGATATTACCAACTTCATAACCTCTTAATATTTCCCTAAAGTTGAGCAGTAGAAGCACCATCCTTAAGAAAATGAGAGTACTTTTTTCTATAAATAAGGGTTTTCTTTATGTAAAGTACTATTTTTTTGGGGGGGGGGGATAAATCAAGTGTAAAATGTCTAAGCAAATAAGTTTTTTGTTTTGTTTTGTCTACACCTGTGATATCATTTCATTTCATCAGTGGTGGTAACTCTGGGGGAGGAAACTACCAAAGCAGATTCATAACTATGCAACATCAAGATTCAAGAAGACAAACTTAAGGATTACACAACCACTCCACATCCAACATGGGAGAGGAAGCAAGATCTAGGTATCGAGTCCTCTCTCCAAGTCCACTATTTCCAGCTAAGTCTTTTAAAAACATAAGTATTCAATCTTTAATAGTAGCCTTAATAGTTTACTCCCATGTTAACATTATTTTGTCAAGTTTTTATTCCATATTATTATTCCCACAAAAAAATCGATCAGCAGGATGATTTCAGAAATGCCTGGAGAGACTTGCATGAACTGATGTTGAGTGAAGTGAGAACCAAGAGAACTTCCTAGAGAGCAACCAGATTATGCTATGATTAATTCTGATGGATGGGACTCTTCAACAATAAGGTCATTAGGCTCAATTCTAAAGGACTTGTGATAGAGAGCTATTTGCATCCAGAGAAAGGACTAAGGTGACGGATATTCCGTCACCTTAGTCCTTTATTTTTTTTTTTTGTAGTTTGCTTGCTTTCTTCTTTCTCATTTCCCCCCCTTTTGATTTTTCTTGTGCAGCATAAATGTGGAAATATGTTTAGAAAAACTGCACATGTTCAACCTTTATTGGATTACTTGCTGTCTAGGGAAGAGAGGAGAGGAGGAAGGAAGAAAAATTTGGAACATAAGATTTTGCAAGGGTGAATATTGAAAACTATCTTTGCACATATTTTGAAAAATAAAAAAATATTTTTAAAATGCAGCACCTATCCTTTTGAAAAGTTATGATTTAGTCTAACATTTTTAAAAATGAATTCAGTATTAAAATTCCTGTTTTTCATATTCAAAAAAAGTTCGGACTAGAAAGCAATAGTGACCTTGGAAACTGGCCCTTGAATCTCACCCATTTAATATGCACTAAGAGCAAACTGAGGCCCAGAAGGCTGAAAATAAATTGCTCAAGGTCATACAAGTACGAAGAAAAAAAAATAATATTATCTGGCCTTAAACCATAAAATTTTGCCTAGATATCATACACTTAACACTTTATACAAAGAAATCAGCTTCCTAACATCTATTAGCTGCCAATTTGACAATTTGATATCTATTGGAATAGACAGCGAATTCTTTTCACTGTCAAAACACCATTATTGCGTAAGGTACAATGAAAGTTAAAAAACACTGAATAAAACATTCCTGTTGAACTGTTCTGCATATCAAAAACCTACCTTGCTATTCTATGAAATATATCATCTCATTAGATTTTCTAGTTCACTATTCATTTTACAGATGAAACTAAGGGACGGAAATGTGAAATGGCTTTGACTGAAGTTCATACAAGGTATGTTCATAGAGTTCAAAGAGGTAGAGACTAGAATACAGGTATCTTTTTGATTTCCTTTGTGTTCATTCCAATTCACCCAAGCTGCTTCTCATAATTACTCGCTTAAGCACAACCTTCAAAACAAATTTTATGTACACATGCCCAAGACCTGTGCTTATATGATGGGAACTGTCTTAAAGCTTCAAAAGTAAATAAAAGCCGACCACATTTCAATGTTTCTCTAAGCAGCTAATTCTGGATGAGAGAATGATACAAAGTAGAAGGAATATTAGCCTAGGGGCAAGAAGGTCTAAGTCTCCTGGATTGGTTCTATCACCTTTTTTTGATCAATTTAACCACTGTCTTAGATGCAAAATATGAAATGATACTAAATCAGCTAGCTGATCAGAAAGTTGTGTTTTCATTGGAACTATGTCCAAAGGGTAATCAAACCGTGCATACCCTTTGAACCAGCAATACCATTACTATAAGATTTACATTCCAAAGTGATCATAAAAAAGGAGAAAGAACCTATGTCTGCAAAAATACTTAAAGCAGCTCTTTTTGTGGTGCCAACGAATTAGAAATAGAGGGGATGTCCATCACTAGGGGAATGCCTGAACAAGTCATGGTACATGAACACAATGGAATATTATTGTGCTATAAGAAATGAAGAGTGGACTGGTTTCAGAAAAACGTGGACTTACATGAAGTAATGTTGAGTAACGTGAGCAAAAACAAGACAACATTGCACATAATAGCAACATTACATGATGATTAACTATGATTGACTTAGTTCTTCTCAGGAATACAATAATCCAAGACAATTCTCAAATTCTCCTGATGGAAACTGCTGTCCACATCCAGGAAAAAAAACTATGGAGTCAGAATGCAAATCATTTCCTTTTATTTGCTTGTTTTTTGTTGTTTCTCCCTTTTACGCTATTCACAACATGATTAATATGGAAATATGCTTAACATGATAGTATGCGTATAACCTATATCCTATTACTTGCAGTCTTGGGGAGATGACAGAAAAATTTGAAACTCATAATCTTTAAAAAAAATGATGAAAAGTATCTTTACATCTAATTGGGAAAATAAAATACGGTTTACAAAAAAAGTATGCTTGATTACAGTGAAAATATATGTGAAGCTGTTTTATCAAACAAAACATCTTATTTCATCAACAGCATTTACTGGAGACATGAAACACCTGATTAAACACCTGAACTGTTTTCCCTCTACCCTTTTGATTCCATTAAAAATTGATTAGAGGAAAAAAAAAAAAAGTTGATTAAAGGAAGGAAAAGGGCAAATCTAAAAGCAAAAGGTGATGTAAAAACAAAAGATGTTCATCAAAATTAATTTTAAATACTAAAAATAATTCTTTAAATTACAATTGTATTATATTAAAAATACAAAAATAAGTAGAAAATTAACGTAACCAATTATTTTAAATGCCAGAGTAATGGCTTCAAAATTGTGAACTTGACCTCCAAAGGCTTTAAATGGATAACTGACTGTCGCTTCCAGAAAAAGAGTAAATTCATCTAATCAACTGTCAGGTAGGTATACAGAATGCAGTAATTAAGTCAGACATTTACAATATTTTGTCTTGGTTACATATAAAGCTACATTCCACTATAATGAACAAACTAACCAAAAATAAAATAAAACCTAATTTTTTTTTTAACTATTACATGGTAGTCTAAAAAGATGAATCTCTCATGTGGAAATGTTTTAACATTATTGCAAGCTAATGCTCTATATTAGAAACTTGAATCTTGGGGAGGGGAAAGGAAAAGGCAGGAAAAAGAAAAAAGTTGCAAATCAAAATCTTATTTTAAAAATGAATGTTGAAAGCTATTCTTATATGTAATTGGAAAAGAAATTATGTTTAAAAAAATTTTTTCAAGTACTCATCCTAAGTACGACCTCTGACAGCTTTTCCCTGTTCCATGAGCTGTTAAAGTTCTCCCCTAAAGTTACCATTTATCTCCTCTATATATGCTGACTTAGGGACTTCTAGGGATCCATGTTGTTTCCCTAAATAAAATGTAAGCTGTTTAAGGACAAACAAATAAAGAACTGAGTTTAAGTGTTGCCTAAAGCTTCTGAACGGCAATTAAAGAAAATTCTTGATCACCAAAATTGTCATCTTGAGTACCCCAAAATTGTCATCTTGAGTACCCCAAAATTGTCATCTTGAGTACCCTTGAGGTTCAAACGTGATACTTTCAGAGAATATATATGAAAAACTCATTCAAAGATGTCAACATTCTCCAGCCAAATTTCATTTCTCTTTTAAGATCTTATTTACTACCTCTGTGACTAGACAAATCACTTAACCTAATTGCCCGGCCAAATACAACAACAAAATCTTAAGGAAGATGTTTCCCTAACCCCAAGTTATTTCAGACCAAAGGCTACTGTTAAAAGTCAAACTCAACATGCTCCTGGGTACTGTGCTACTTAAGCAATGAAATATTCTCAAAGGTAAAGTCGACCAGCACAACGGTCCCACATAAGACATCAGACAAGTGGGAACGACTTGGAATCTCTGTAGACAAAATCCAACCTTTTTAAAAAGGAATTTCTTTCTGGCTAAATTCTTAAGCATAACAATGCTGACATTACATAGCCTTCAACAATTTCTGACACTACAGATAATAGGGATAAAAGATGATAAAACACGAAAAGTCCTCTATCTACCCTATTTTTGTAATCAAGTTCTCATACAAAAAGCACCATGAAAAGCTGAGATTTTATTGTGAACATCCACTCGATTTAAGAACATTGAACATCCTAACCAGTATCTCATTTTGCTGTCTGGAACAGCTGGTTTTCATCCCACGTTCAGGTACACTACAGATGTAGGGATAAAACACGACGAGTCATGTCTACCCTATTTTTCTAATCATATTCTTTTTCAAAAAGCGCCATGAAACGTAGACTTTTTGTTGTGAACATGCACTCGATTTAAGAACATTGAATATCCTAACCAGTATCTCATTTTGCTGTCTGGAACAGCTGTTTTTCATCCCCTGTTCAGGTGAATTCCAAATTCATTTTTTACTAAAGGTCTTGTCTTCCCAGGAAGAAACCTTAACATCCTTTGTCACTAAGAATGGATGGAAAAATACAGTTTCCCAGGGGAACATGAAGCCCAGGAGGGAATTATTAAACGGTTTTGTATTACATAATCCCTCAATTGCTTCCATTTTTAATTTGCTCAATTTAAGTCTACATGGTTTCCACAACCAATTATTACGAATGCAAGCCTTGAAAACGTCATTTTTGGCCTCACGACATTTCATTCAAACCGTTCAAAAATCGAGAATCAAACGCCGAGATTTGATTTGGAGGCTTTTAGTGAGAGGTCGTTTACTGGAAACGGGTCTTGGTCGGGTCTAGTGTTAAGAGCTTTTTCCAAGGAAAACGAAAAGACGTTTTTAGAAAATAGCTCTCCTCCCCTAACAGCTTCTTTAGAGAAGGACCCCGGGGTCCCCCACCGAGAGCCTGCACCCGCGCGTCAGTTTCGGGGCACAAATGGATTCGGGCCTTTTCTGTGCAGGATCCACAGAGGCCCCGACACTCTCCCTCTGCTCTTAGACGGGGCGTGTGTAGGGTTCTTTAGGCAGACCCGTGTTACGGGAGGCAGGGGCCTTCAGGGGCGGGACTCCCCTCGGTCAGTCTCTGCCCAGAAGCATCTCACGGACCGCTCGGGCGGGGACAACTTTCGGGGGAAGTCACTTCCTCCCGCAGCGCTTTCCCACTCTCACCCGCATCGAGGGGATCTAGCTGGGACAGCGGCGCCCGCGGAGGGCCACGCGTGGGTGAGAAGCGCGCGCGGGTGGGCCGCGGGCCGCGCATGGGGCGGGCACAGGGGGGCGCAGGGGAGGGGTCTAGGAGGGGGCACCACCTTTTTTTTCCCGGCTCTTCCTGGGGATCTGGAAGTTCCTCCTAACGGGCAGCTCCTCGGGCCCGCGGGCCAGGGCTAGGACCGCCGTCACCGTCGCCGACGAGCCACCCGCCTCGGGCTCCGAGCCGAGACCGCGGCCGAGCCCCAGGCTCAGGCCCAGGCCGCGGGCCCGAGCCCGGCCCGAGGAGGCCGCCGCGTCCCCGCCGCTGCCTCCGCCATTTTGTGAGGCGGCCTCGGGCTCCGGGGCGGCCGGGCCTCTGGGCGGGGACGAGGCTCCCGCTCCCACCGCCGCCGCCGCCTCCATGGCCGGGCCGAGGGCCCCGGGGGAGGAGGGGCGGGAGCTGTCCGCTGTCGCCCGGGCCGCCGCCGCCGCTTCCGCCCGGCTCCGCCTTCCCTTCCCTTCTCCGACTCTCTGACTGACCGACTGACTGACTGACTGACTGACCGACTGACTCACGGCCGGTCGGACGGACTGACGGACGGACGCTCGCGCTCCCCGGGCCCGCCGCCGCAGAAGCCGCCGCCGCCACCGCGCCGCCGCCGCAGCCCCTCGGCGTGCTCGCGTCCGGCGCCGAGGGCGGAGCCAGCGCTAGCGGCTCAGCCAATTGCGACGCAGCGGCAGCTTCTGAAGCCGGGAGGAGCTCGTGCACGGGCCTCACGGACTCCACAGAGGGGGCGGGGCTCCGTGAGCCAGCCAAAGGGAGAGCGCGGAAGGGGCGGGGCTCCCAGGATGAGGCGGAGCGAGGCTTTCTCTGCTGGTTGGCCAAAAGGCGACCTCCCCTCTGCTCCCCCTGCAGAGAGAAGGGACCTGGGGACTCAGGGCTCGGGGTCTGCTCTCTCTGGGCGTCCCGGGCGGGCCCGAGTTCGGAAGCACAGGGAGCCCTTGGACCGAAGGCTTGGGAGTCTGCAGGGAAACGCCCCGGAGCCCTAGTGGGAAGGGAGCTCAAGGGTCTCGTGGAACCCCTGACTTTAGCGGGTCCGAGGGAGCGCTCGGGAGAGCTGAGTTCGAGTCCAGATTCTGTCTCTTCCCCCCTATGTCTCCTTGTCCGTCTCTGTCTCTATCTCTGAATCTGTCTCTACCTCTTTCTGAATCTCTTCCTCTCTGTCTCCGTCTCTATCTCTCCCTCTTTGCCTCTGTCTCTACATTCGGTCTCCGTCTCTACCTCTCTGTCTCCGTCTCTATCTCTTTGTCTCTATCTCCCCGTCTGTCCCTGTCTCCATCTCCGTCTCCGCGTCTCCAACTAGTCTCCGTCTCGGTCTCCGACTCGGTTTCCTTTCGTCTCGGCCTCGCTTCGTTTCAGTCTCCCTCTCCCCAGCCCGAACCGTCTCCGTCTCCGCGTCTCCAACTAGTCTCCGTCTCTGCCTCCCTCTCCCCATCTCTGATTCGGTCTCCGTTTCCCCGTCTCCGACTCGTTTTCCTTTCGTCTTGGTCTCTCTTCGTTTCAGTCTTTCTCCCCCAAACCGAACCCGTCTCTCTCCGTCTCGGTCTCCCTCTCCGCTTCTCCGATTAGGTCTCCCTTCTTTTCAGTCCCCCTCTCCCCAGCCCGAACCGTCTCCGTCTCCCTTCTCTCCGTCTCCTACTAGGTCTCCGTCTGGATCTTCTCTACCCCTCTCCATCTCCGTCTCCGCGTCTCCAACTAGGTTTCCATCTAGGTCTCCGTCTGCCCATCTCTGATTCGGTCTCCGTCTCCAATTAGGTTTCCGTCTCGATCTCCGTCTCCGCGTCTCCAACTAGGTTTCCGTCTAGGTCTCCGTCTGCCCATCTCTGATTCGGTCTCCGTCTCCAATTAGGTTTCCGTCTCGATCTCCGTCTCCGCGTCTCCAACTAGGTTTCCGTCTAGGTCTCCGTCTCCCCATCTCTGATTCGGTCTCCGTCTCCCCGTCTCCAACTAGGTTTCCGTCTAGGTCTCCGTCTGCCCATCTCTGATTCAGTCTCCGTCTCCCCGTCTCCAACTAGATTTCCGTCTAGGTCTCCGTCTGCCCATCTCTGATTCGGTCTCCGTCTCCAACTAGGTTTCCGTCTAGGTCTCCGTCTCCCCCGTCTCCAACTAGGTTTCCGTCTAGGTCTCCGTCTCCCCATCTCTGATTCGGTCTCCGTCTCCAACTAGGTTTCCGTCTAGGTCTCCGTCTCCCCGTCTCAAACTAGGTTTCCATCTAGGTCTCCGTCTCCCCATCTCTGATTCGGTCTCCGTCTCCAACTAGGTTTCCGTCTAGGTCTCCGTCTCCCCATCTCTGATTCGGTCTCCGTCTCCAACTAGGTTTCCGTCTAGGTCTCCGTCTCCCCCGTCTCCAACTAGGTTTCCGTCTAGGTCTCCGTCTCCCCATCTCTGATTCGGTCTCCGTCTCCAACTAGGTTTCCGTCTAGGTCTCCGTCTCCCCGTCTCCAACTAGGTTTCCATCTAGGTCTCCGTCTCCCCATCTCGATCTCCGTCTCCCTGTATCCAACTAGGTTTCCGTCTAGGTCTCCGTCTCCCCATCTGTGATTCGGTCGGTCTCCGTCTCCCTGTCTCCAACTAGGTTTCCGTCTCGATCTCCGTCTCCCGTCTCCAACTAGGTTTCCCTCTCGATCTCCGTCTCCCGTCTCCAACTAGGTTTCCGTCTCGATCTCCGTCTCCGTCTCCAACTAGGTTTCCATCTCGATCTCCGTCTCCCATCTCCAACTAGGTTTCCGTCTAGGTCTCCGTCTCCCCATCTCTGATTCGGTCTCCGTCTCCCCGTCTCCAACTAGGTTTCCCTCTCGATCTCCGTCTCTCGTCTCCAACTAGGTTTCCGTCTCGATCTTCTCTACCCCTCTCGGTCTCCGTCTCCCTGTCTCCGACTATCTCAACCCAAACCACTCCGTCCTCCCTTCAACTAGATCTCTGTCTCTCTCCCTCTTCCCATCGTCCTCTCTGCCTCTGACAGTTTCTGTCTTTTTTCCCAAGTCCAACTCTCGGTCTCTCTTCCATCTGTCTCCATTTCCGTCACTTTCTTGCGTGTCTCTCTACCTTTCTCGTCCTTCCCCTCAGTTTCCCCTCAGTGAAATGAAGACAATAATAACGAAGTTTTGGAAAAAATCAAATGAAATTACAAAAGGAAGAGATTCTAAATCTTATGAGGGTTTTCCAAAAATCTTGCAAGTTTTAAATGATCAA
The DNA here is from genome assembly GCF_048593235.1 of Sminthopsis crassicaudata. Taxonomy (NCBI): domain Eukaryota; kingdom Metazoa; phylum Chordata; class Mammalia; order Dasyuromorphia; family Dasyuridae; genus Sminthopsis; species Sminthopsis crassicaudata. Next base: position 745,217,073 of record NC_133617.1, on the reverse strand, counting down.
AGTTGGATTGTGCAGATGCTGGCTGCTATTGCTAGTAGCCTCCATAAGTGGAGCGGTAGGCGGTGAAGGGCACACAGCAGCGGAGCAGTTGCTGGATCTCAGCGCTACAGAAGACAGGGTGCGTGCCGCATTGGAATCTGCTCTCCCCGGAGCCCCGGGATGGACAGACGAGAAGAGACCCGCTTCTGCTGGCTACGCTTCATTCTCACCGAGACCATAGATGGTCATTAACCTCCTCCTTGCAGAGCCGGAATCTCCTCCTTAGCTCGGCAGTCGGAAGTCCGAAGAAAGAAGGAAAAAAAAGGCCTCTTCAAAGGCTGGAGCGTGAATGCCAAAATCTCACCTGGAATGTAATCCAATGTTCTCTCCATAGTCTTTCTTTAGGAATCAAACTTCAGCACCTTGTAATCTGTGATAGAAACAATTCTTAAATACGAAAGAAAAAAAAAAGCCCCCCCCAAGAGGCGATTTCTGAGATTCCCTTCCCTAAGGGATACGATTCAGAACAGATTTGCAAAAGCATGGCGAGCAGAAGCCACCAACCCTGCCCAACCGGCTGTAATTAAGCAGGCACCCTCCCTTACTTAAGGCGGCGTGTTTAGTGTTGGGCATCAGAAGGAAACTACTGCCCTGAGGAGCCCACAAATTCAGGAAAGGCTACGGAAGCTGCAGGTTTTCTTTTATTGCCTAAATGGTCCATTTGAAAGAAGAAAAAGATACAGATAAAAATGGTGAAGTGCTCTCTGCCTTATTTGTGATTCATTTTAACCTAACCAGTCTTACTCAAAAAAAGTCAGTGGTAGAGAGATTCTCCCAAGTTGGCAGAGGCCGGGTGACTGACCGTGTGTCCCTTCCAAGAAAAATTAGCTCCTCACCTGATTGGCCAAAAAGAGGGTCAGGGGACACGCCACAATAACTGGAAGACCATATTCTAAACTGAAGAGCCATATTGTGATGGTCCACGTTGGACAACGCAAGATCTTAAAATATTGCCATCCAGGAAAAGCTTGTATTAGCCAAACACATTATCTCCATGGAGTTCTACAATGACCCTGAGAGATATTCTTATTCCCAATTCATGGGTAAGGAAACGAAATCAAAAAGCATAAACGATTTGCCCAAAATTAAACAGCCACTATGTGTCTGGGGAGGGATTTTGAACTCAAGTCTTTGATACTATGTCAACCAGTTTTTATTAAGCACCTTCTCTGTTATCAGGCGCTGAATTCACCATTAAGGGTACAAAAAAAGAAGGAAATAATTCCTACTCGTGGTCTATCATAGGCCAGCTGCTCTTTTGGATTCTGAAGGTAAAAAATAATATTAAAAAAAAAGTTCCAGCCACTCAAGAGCTGTCACTTTTAACCTTGTACTAGGCAGTCGGCCGCCAAGTAGAGAGAGACTGCAAGTGATGAAGAAAACCATTTTAGGCATGAAGGAAAGCCGAGGAAAAGGCATCAGGCATGGCAAGAAAACTCATCTACCGGACAGAGGACCCGCAGGTCCCGTACTGCTGCTAACGCTAGAAAAGAAAAATGGGCTAGCTTTTGAATAGCGTCCAATGGCCAAGCGGAGGAGTTCAGATTGAGTCTTAGAAGTGACTGATGAGGGGAGTACCTTGAGTTTACTGAATTAAGGACCTCTGCTTCAAGAAAGCCAATTTGACAGTTACTTGGTGCACCATTCGTTATTCCATGTTTTAGCAGAACATAGGTAGGGTCAAGTGAAATTCATCCCCTTCCGCTTAGGATCCTTAACGTTCATTAATGATTCCTACACTAACAACTTTTAAAATTCAGATCCCTCAGCTTTAGCGATTAACTGATCTATTTAGTATGAGCTTTGAGCTCTCCTTTCCCTCAAATATCTCCCACTATTTTATTATTCCCTAGTTAACTATTCAGCAATTTTTCCCTTCCTCTTCTTCCAAAATGTCCCTCTACTTTATTATTTTATGGTTAATTATTCAGCGATTTTCCTCCCAAGGTTACATGCCTAATACTGCAGGTTTTCTCTGCTATCCAAGCTCCAGAAATCTCTTCACCTTGGGAATTTCCTTTCCTTAGCACTCACCCTCTGAATGTCTGCTTCCTCCTAGAACCTCCATTTTATTTTACTTTTAAAATTTTTTTTATTATAGCTTTTTATTTACAAAACATATGCATGGGTAATTTTTCAACATTGCCCCTTGCAAAACCTCTTTCAAATTTTCTCCTCCTTCCCCCCACTCCCTTCCTCCCCTAGATGGCAGGTAGACCCATACATGTTAAATATGTTAAAGTATATTTTAAATAGAATATATGTATAGATATTTATACAGTTATCTTGCTGCACAAGAAAAATCGGATTTAGAAAGAAAGTAAAAATAACCCGAGAAGGAAAACAAAAATGTAAGCAAACAATAACAGAAAAAGTGTAAATGCTATGTAGTGGTCCATACCCATTTCCCATAGTTATTTCGCTGGGTGATCTAATTCTCTTCATTACTGAACAATTGGAACTGATTTGGATCATCCCCCGTTGTTGAAGAGAGCCCCGAGCATCAGAATTGATCGTCATATAGTATTGTTGCCGTGTACAATGATCTCCTGGTTCTGCTCATTTCACTCAGCACTAATTCATGTAAGTCTCTCTAAAATCATCCTGCTGGTCATTTCTTACAGAATAATAATATTCCATAAAATTCATATACCACAATTCAGCCATTCTCCCATTGATGGGCATCCATTCAAATTCCTCCATTTTAAGGAGTGTGCCCAGGTTACCAGATCTTCGTTCCTCCCTGGGTTGCACTCCTGACTGTCTTTCAGAATTTCCCGATTTGGCCCTGGCACTACAACATTTCTGATTACTTTGATGTGTTGTCTTCCCTCATTAGAATGTTTGCTCTTTGAGGTCATCATCTGTCTATTTTCTTACATGTATTTATTTCCAGAGCCTAGAACAATTGGCCTGGTGCATAGTAGGCATTTTGAATGTTTACTGAATTATATCGAAATCTGCTTTAGAAATAGCAACAACATACTAAATACTTTCTAGCTGTGTGATCCTGGGTAAGTCACTTAACCCCAATTGCCTCAGCAAAAAATAAAAAAATAATAATAAGCATTTATATAATGTTTTAAGGTTCATGATATATAAATATTTTGTGAAAGAAACAAGTAATGATAATTTACTTTAGCTTAAAATTATAGGTTTTTTATTTAAAATTTGATTTAATTTTATGATGAATGATTAATAAAATTTGATTTAAAAAATGACTTAAACTTAATTAAGATAGGTTTTTGATTTTAAATAAGAGATTAATACACTCTTTTTTTTTTTTTTTTTTTTTTTTTTTTTGCAGAACAACACTGGCATGCCCAATGGCCTATTTAAAGTGGAGTTCCACATTTTCTGTTAGTTCCTCTCCCTTCAGCTAACACAATAATTCCATGATATTAATTATCCCATTTGTTTAATGTGTTATAACCCATCAAATAGAAGGAGAGTTTACAATTTGATTATTGTCTCTAAACTCCCCAGAACATTAGCTACCTTGTGGCTAGCTCAGTATTGCAAATTACCCAAATTCTTCAATCTTAGCTAACTCCTAACCAATCAGAAATCAATCAATACAAGTTACTAAAGATTATGTTACTTCATTGTTCCTCTTTTGCAGTTCTAAAAATAATCTCTAAACCTTCCCCATTTGAGGTTTTTGGTTCTTGAGAGGACATTGATCATTTTACTCATAATTGCTAACATTACTAATACATTGATTTTGCTGGAAATTTAGGCTCTCAACACTTGTAATGCGTGACAATTGGCAAGCCCAGGTGGGGACTGAGGGACAGAACCTCGCTTCCAGGATGGCCCTTTCCAAGGAATCTCCCTAAGAGTGCCCTGGTGAAGATTTTACACTGGGAAATGATCCCCCTGGACTCTCCTCAGCCTCAAATCCAGATTCTTCTGTACCAAGGTAAGTCATCTTATGGAGGTTCAAAAAAAGACCCCAAAAGATTGGAGTCTCAGATCTTTGGCTGAGGCAGTTCAAAAGAATTTGCAGGCTTGAACCCATTTCCAAGTCAAGGGGCAAAGATTATGGGAATTATAATGCCAGTTGAAGCGGGCTAAGTTTCAAAAGGATTTAGCCAAGAACCATTAGAAGACAAATTTATAGGAAAAGGCTGAGAGATCTGGTTCTTCAAGTCACTGATATGCTAATTTTAAGACCCAGAAGTAGAACTGGTATGCATCTCACCTTTTGTCTTAGAAACCCTTTTATCATTGACCTATACAGATGGTAATCTGGCAGCCAACTTTATCTGAGGAACTATAGCTTTGCAAAAGTCTGGTAACCTCTGGGCTACTGCCTCATTTCCCCTAGTAAAAGAATCCTCTCCTTCATTTTGTTGGGGAATATTCAATTCCATTCTTCTCTGGGGGAAAAGGCTTCTGGGGGTAATAGGGAAAGGAAGGTTTTTTAGGCTAAGGGAATCTTTATTAAAGTGGGAAGTGATTGAGTTTTTTCCTTGTATGAATGCTTCAAGTCATTCACTTCTCCCATCTAGAAGGCCCTTAGCTTTTACATTCTTAGTGTGGGAAAGGAAGATTAAGCTAAATAGTTCTGTGTTTGTGCATTTAGAGTATAGTAAATTGCCTTTCCCCAGGGCTTTTTAGAAGTTAGAATGGCATCTTGAATGGGGGAATCCATTTGGCAAAGTAGAGATTCCCTGAACCATATATGAAAATCTCTCCTGGATCTTGGCTACTCCCTGTTGCAGACAACAGAACTCCTTCTTATAAAAGCAGGATCTCAGCTTCAGGAGGAAACATTTCTCCTATGGCTGCAAGAAGTTTTGTCCCAGGTTGAAAATGTATTTATGAAGTAACATCTTAGTGTCTAGAAATCCCAGAGAAATTTAAGGTTTTCTTTATTTTAATGGTCTGCTCTGGTTTCTTTTAATGTTCTCTTTTGATTTCGTTTTCTCAGTTATATGTTCATATTTGTTTGTGTCCTTATCTTTTCTATGGTAATGTCTTAGATGATCAAATCAAATGCATAGAGAATAAATTTCTTGGCACAAATAGAGCAAGCCCTCGGACCACTAGATGAATCTTTGTCTCATACAGAGCACAGACAGGGGAGGAGAGTCTAGTCCTCCTATGAGCAATAAAGTTCCTTTTGCAGGCAAGATAATTAAGAAAATCCCTGAAGTATCTAAACCAGGAACTTGTCAAAAAGGCCTCTCACTTTATAACTCCTTAAAAGGTGTACACATTGCCTCTGAAATAGATCGATGACAAGCAGGAAAATCTCTGTGGCTTGAAAATAGCTCTAATTATTGGAGAAGAAGACTTGCTCTTAAAGCATTAGGGAAATTGTAAAATTAGGGGAAATACTAATAGCTTTCCTAGTGGGAAAAAATGATTAAGGTCTTGGGACCAGGGGAAGCCAGTGACAAAGACATGTGCCTTCAAATTATGTGAAATATAGTTTAGACTCGGAAGAGATTTGCCCAATAAATTATTTTGGCCTCAATTTGGCACTTTTGTCTACTGTACCCTGAGAAACATGAGCTAGGGAAGCACCCTACCCAAGCTGAATGAGCCATTGCTTCTTTTGGACTGATAAGTATAGTGGTCTATGCTTACCACCTAAAATGAGCCCCCTCTTCCTTCTCCACTTAGTCCAAAGGCAGTACTTTCTCCTCCAGGAAAAGCTGGTATAGGAGTGGACAGAAAGCCTAATACTTTTAATGAGTTGCCAGCTCTTTGTGTGGAAGGAGAGAGACTCCCAAATTTGAGCAGGAGGATTCTGTAACTCGCATCCATTTCAAGCCATATTTAGGGGTTATAATTCTACTGGGAGAGATATTACTTACTAATTGAATAGAAACACGTCTTTCCTCTGGAGAAAGAACTATTACTATTAAGCCTCAGTAGGATGAGCACTTCCTGTGGGTCCAAGAGCTCTTTGTAACTGGCCTTGGAACCCCAATCTTCCTGCCAGATTATTATAGGCAAGAGGAATGAAAGGCTTATGCCGTGTACCCTGATTACAAGAATAAATCCCAAGAGATCTTGGAGGAGAATGAAACTCCTTACTGCTTTTATGACAGGCTATGCAAGAATGCTAAACATTACTCTGAACTACTCACATTTAACCCAAGGGATATTGTAAGTATCTACTAAATGTAGCTCTTGTGAACCATTGCTTGTCAGAAATTCATCACTACTTCCACAATAGTTGTCCAGGATGTCATAAAAAGCTTTAGTGAGCTTAAAAGCATTGTTCTATATATTTACAAACAACAAGAAAATCAGAAAGAGAGCAAGAAAGGTAAGTTTAAGCCAGAATCCCGAACTATTTTGACTGTGACTTGATAGCCCCAGTTTCTTTCCAGACTAAATCACAGAGGAATCTAGAGTTATTGGAATGCTTTTACATCACAAAAAGGACTATCTAGTCAAATAGTGCAAAAAGTAATAGAAGAGCTCAGAGAATAAAGGAAGCAGTAAGCAGTAATCCCAAGCAGACCCTTGAAGTCTGTAGTGTAAAGGTTGAGGAAGAGGCAGAGGTCAATTCACTGCTTTATCAGTTTTACACCAAGGATCCTATCAGCCAATATTTAGCATTTCCTCTTTTGTCATTTTGGCCTTTCTGAGGAATGTAAAGTAAAACCTCAGACTTGTGATTTTCATTTCTCTTAGGGTTAGTAATTTAGAATGTGTTTTCATGTGGTTGCTGATTGCGTCATTTTTTTTATTTTGAAAACTACCGCTGAGTGAAACAAGCAGAACTAGGGGATCATTATACGCTTCAACAACAATACTGTATGAGGCTGTATTCTGATGGAAGTGGATTTCTTCAACATAGAGAAGAGCTAATCCAATTCCAATTGATCAATGATGGACAGAATCAGCTACATCCAGAGAAGGAACACTGGGAAATGAGTGTAAACTGTGAGCATTGTTTTTTTTGTTTTGTTTTGTTTCTCTTCCCAGATTATTTTTACCTTCCAAATACAATCCTTCCTTTGCAACAATAACAACAACAAAATTCGGTTCTGCGCATATATATTGTACCTAGGATATACTATAATATATTTAATATGTATGGGAATGCCTGCCATCTAGGGGAGGGGGTGGAGGGAAGGAGGGGAAAAACTTGGAACAGAAGGGAGTACAACGGATAATGTTGTTAAAAAAAATTATCTATGAATATGTACTGTCAAAGAAAATGTTATAATTATAAAAATTAATTTAAAAAAACATTTAAAAAAAGAAAACTACCTGCTCAAAGGATAATGATAAATGTTGGAAAATGTGGGAAAACTGGGAAATTAATGCATTATTGGTGGAGTTGTGAACTGATCCAACCATTCTGGAGAGCAATTTGGAATTTTGCCCAAAGGGCTATCAAACTGTGCATTTCCTTTGATTCAGCAGCTTCTCTGTATCTGTATCCAAAAGAGATCATAAAAAAGGGAAAAGGACCCAAAAATGTTTGTAGCATCCCTTTTTGTAGTGGCAAAGAACTAGAAAGTGAGCGCATGCTCATGAAGTGGAGAATGGCTGAATAAATTACCATATATGAATATCATGGAATATTATTGTTCTATTAGAAAGAATCAGCTGGATGATTTCAGAAAGGCCTGGAGAGACTTACATGAAGTGAAGTTAATAGAACCAAAAAGAACATCATACACGGCAACAAGATTATGTGATGATCAACTTTGATGAACAGGGTTCTTTTCAACAATAAAGTGATTCAGGCCAGTTCTAAGAGACTTGTAAATGGAGAGTCATTTGCATCCAGAGAGGACTGAATTTTGGATCACAATATAGTATTCTCACCTTTTCTGTTATTGTTTGCTTGCATTTTTTCTTTCTCCTTTTTTTCCCCCTTTTGATCTGATTTTTCTTGTGCAGCATGACAATTGTGGAACTATGTATAGAAGAATTGCACATATTTAACACATCGGATTACTTGCTGTATAGGAAAGGAGGTAAAGGGAAGGGAAGGAGAGAAATTTGGAATACAAGCTTTTGCAAGGTGAATGTTGAAAATTATCTTTGCATGTATTTGGAAAATAAAAAGCTGTTATTTTCAAAAAAAGAATACTCTATGCTTGTTACTACTTTTTTCTCTTATATTTCTTGTTACAAGAATTCTTCACCGAATAGATAATAAAAAGGGATGCATTCAGAAATAAAGGTGATATAATGGCAAAGGTAGCAATTAGAACAAAAACTACATATTTATATCCTTTGATCTTTTAGCCATTGAAGACTGTCTTTCATTCTTTAATATAGTCCAATTCCCAAAGCATCTTAAATATTAGAACTTGATCAGCGATAACATGCTATGAAGATTTCACCTTGCCTCAGACAGCCAGTTTCAATGCTGGATATTAAAGTCGGAGAAGCCCCAGTGATAGCAGACACCAGATTAAACTATAATGCAGAACTTTCCACCAGCCACCCCAAATATTCCACCATTTCTCAGAAGACTACCATGGCGGGAGCAATGCCCACGCTGGCTGCATGAATCGCCCACGTATTCAAGAATCTGAAGTGTATATTCCTAGTCAATAAATAATTTTAATCCGCTAAGTGGAAGGTGTGGACTTTGCGAATAGCTCAAACCTAAAGCTTAAAAATAAGTCCTACTGGACTGACCTCACTTACTCGGGTAGTACTTGGCAAGGTTAGCCAATCTTTATTTGGTCTTTGATTTGGAAAATATGATCTCCGTTGCATAGAAGATAAACAATTCCTTGGCAACCAGATAAGAAACGGGTCATGTTTGGATGATTTTATAATTTGTTCAGCTTCAGCACCTATAGCATAGTATAGTATGGTTAGAAGCAATAAACAAATTTAAAGGAAACGAGAGAAAAAGGAATATGAATCTGAATGTGAGAAATTCACAATTAACTCTCAGGGTCAAAACATTATTAACAAAAAGAGTCAAAGGAATTATTTATTCCCGGATGTAGGAATGTTTAACAGGTCGTTTTTCTCCCTTGCTTCCTTAAGCATTAGTAATTTAAAGAATTTCAATGTAGACCAAAATGGCATGAATCCATCCCTCATTTCAAATCATTACAACATTCTTAAGATTAAAATCTCAAAGACAGATTATGTGGAACAGTAGAAGGAGTGTTGGATTTGAAGTCAAATTATAGCTCCATCACTTGCAACCTAGATGACTTTAAGTAGGTAAGTGGCAATGATCTGGCTAAGTCACTGCCCTTCCTTTAAGCTTTTTCACATGAATTAAGTTAACAACCCATTCATTCCACCCCTACTGTGAGCCAAGCACTAAATACAAAGGAAAAATAAACAAACCAATCCCTTTAAGGAGCTCACAATCCAATGGGGAAAGACAGCATACAGTGCTATATATAAACAAGCTGTATATGGAAGGAACTGGAGATAATTTACAGAGGGAAGCATTGGCTTTAAAGGAGATTGGGAAAGGCTTCCTGTAGGTGGTAGGATTTCAGTGGGGGCTTACAGGTAGCCAAGGAACCTACAAGGAAAAGATAGGAGAGAATCTTCTGGTAAGGGAGATAGCCACTGAAAATACTGAGTGAGAGTTGTGAGATGGAGAGTCCAAGAGTATGTGAGGTAGGAAAGGAAAAGGAAAATAAAAGAATGAAATGTAGGAAGGGACTGGGTTTTGAAAGGTTTTAAAACCTCAAAATGGGGTTTTATATTTGATCCTGGAAGTAATAATAGAGAACCAATGCAGTTGATTAAATAGGGTTTTGGCGATCAGACCTGTGCTTTAGGAAGGCCAATCTGATGGCTGAGCAGAGGATCACTGGAATGAGGAGATGCTTGTGTCAAGGAGAGCCACCAGCAGTTGCTGCAATATTCTGGGTTTGAGGTGAGGAGGTTCTGCACCCAAGTGATGATGACAATGGGAAAGGAAAGAAAGGAACAAAAGAGAGAGACATTATAAGGGTAAAATCAGCAGGACGTGATAACAGATTGAATGTGGTAGATTAGAATGAGGAGTTGAAAATGCTACCTCAGTTGCTCCAAATCACTATTGACCAGAAAAATGCGAATTAAAACAACTCTGAGATACCACTATACACATATCTCAGACTGCTAAGATGACAGGAAAAGATAATGACGATATTGGAGGAGATGTGGGTAACTGGGACACTGATACATTGTTGGTGGAACTGTGAAAGAATCCAACCATTCTGGGAGAGCAGTTTGGAACTATGTTAAAAAAGTTATCAAACTGTGCATCCCCTTTGATCCAGCAGTGTTACTGCTGGGCTTATATCCCAAAGAGATCGTAAAGGAGGGAAAGGGACCCACATGTGCAAAACTGTGGCAGCCCTTTGTAGTGGTGAGAAACTGGAAAATGAATGGATGCCCATCGATTGGAGAATGACTGAATAAATTGTGGTATATGAATATTATGGAATATTATTGTTCTGTAAGAAATGGTCAACAAGTTGATTTCAGAGAGGCCTGGAGAGACTAACAGGAATGGTTGCCAAGTGAAGTGATCAAAACCAGGAGCTCATTGTACACAGCAGCAGCAAAATTATATGATGATCAATTCTGATGAACGTGGCTCTCTTCAACAATGAGAGGATCCAAACCAGTTCCAATTGTTCAGTGATGAAGACAGTCATTTACACACAGAGAACTGTGGGAGCTAAAAATGTGATTCACAACTTATCATTTTCACTCTTTTCATTGTTGCTTACTTGCATTTTATTCTGCTTCCTTTTTTTTTTTTAAAGGTTTGAGTTGGTTTTTCTTGTGCAGCATAATAATTGTATAAATATGTATTGGATTTAAATCCAATATATTGGATTTAACATTTCTGCCATGTTTAACATATTTTGGACTACTTGCCATCTAGGGGAAGGGAAGGAAAATTGGAACACAAGGTTTTGCAAGGGCTAATGTTAAAGAATTATACACTCATATATTTTGAAAAATAAAAAGTTTTAATTTTAAAAAATGCTACCTCAAACTATGGGGACTGCATGTGGATCACAACATAGTATTTTCACCTTTTTTGTTGTTGTTTGCTTGTTTGGTTTTTTCTCTCATTTTTTTTTTTCCTTTTTGACCTGATTTTTCTTGTGCACTATGATAAATGTTGGAATATGTTTAGAAGAATTGCACATGTTTAATCTCTAGTGAATTACTTGCTGTCTAGGGAAAGTGGGAGATAGGGCGGGAGAGAGAAAATATGGAACACAAGGTTTTGCAGGAGTGAATGTTGAAAACTATCTTTGCATGTATCTTGAAAAATAAAGAACTATTATTTTTAAAAAATGCTACTTTGAGTATGAACCTTGATGCTCATGACAGTAACAGGAAGATTAGGACAATAAGAAGGCCTGGGGAAAAAGAAAATAAGTAAGTTCCATTTTGAGACATTTGAATTCAAGATTTCTGTGGCAAATCCTGTTTGCAATGTCTAATACAGTGCTAATAATGAAAGTTAAAGAAGTTGGAGCTGGATGAGTAGATCTGAGAATCAGCATAGGGATAATAATGGAATCCATGAGAATTGATGAGATGATTGAGTAAAAGACAGAAAAAGAAAAGAACAGAGAGTCTAGGACAGACTCTCTACAACCGGCAAAGGTCAAAGAATGAGTAGTTAGAATGTTAGGAGGAAAATAACCGGAAGGAGGAAAGAATATCAAGGAGAAGATAATCAATAGTGTCAAAGTACAGTGAAGTCAAGAACAGTGAGGATTGAGAAAAGGTCATTAGATTTGGCAAGTAAAAGGTCACTGGTATTTTTAGAGTGACTGGTTTCAGTTGCTTAAGTTCAGAAGCCTGAATATAAAGTATTAAAAAGACAGGAAATGAAGTCACTGATTAAAAAATTGTTTTCTCAAGAACTTTTGCCACAAGAGGAGAGTTACAGGGTGAGATATCTCTAGCAGTCTGCTGAAGGAGAGGGGAAGCAATAAGATGACTCACACTTGATAGGAGAAAGAAGGGCCACTTCTTTGTGTGAGTCAGGGTAGAGGGAGGACATAATGGTGAAGGACATCTGAATGATGTAAGGTGTAATGTCCAGGCTAGCTTTCTGGAGGTCCTTCAGACGGGCCTTGGGCTCAGCAGGATAGACACCACAAGAATGGTCAGGAATAGAGGCGAGAGTCTTGATCTTAGTGCAGGAGGCAGGAGAGCTACGAGGAGGATGATCAAAAATGGAATGTCCCCTTTCCAGTCCTTCTCAGCCCTTATATACCTTAGTACAATGATATCATTACAACATACTGAATATGTGTAAACTAGAGAACCCTTACCTCACCATACTAAGTATAAAGGGGAACTAAAGAAACATCATCTCTTCAATTCCACTGAGTTAGCACCTTGTTTCAAGTATACTTGTCCAAAGTTCTGGCCCTCCAAAGTAAGGTGAGGAAGGGAAGAAGGAGTTCTGGCTGAAAAGCCTCCATTTTTCCTTTTTTTCTTTTTTCTTTTTTTTAAATTATAGCTTTTTATTTATAAGATATATGTATTTATAAGATTTATATATAAGATATATAAGATATATGATATATTTATAAGATATATGTATATGTACATATGTACATATGTATATGTAATTTTATAGCATTGACCATTGCCAAGCCTTTTGTTCTAATTTTCCCCCTCCTTTCCCCCCACCCCCTCCCCCAGATAGCATGTTGACGTATGTTAAAGTATAAATTAAATACAATACATGTATACATGTCCAAACAGTTATTTTGCTGTACAAAAAAAAAAAAATTAGACTTTGAAATAATGTACATTTAGCCTGTAAAGGAAATCCAAAATGCAAAGTCTCCATGTTTTCAGTGATGTTTCTCAGCTGAGTTAGGGGAGGGAGAAGCCATGAGAGGTTTAAGGATAGAGGCAAAGTGTTATAAAGCTGCTGTGTTGAATAGAATTCAATTGGGGAAGTATAAAAGTGAAGAGCCAATCAAGACCAAGCCACATACATTTACAATGGACCTTTTCAGCATGATTTTGAGATTTTTTTTTCCACCTTTGTTCAGTCATGTGTGAGTAGGAACAAAGATGATGGGATGATCCAGAGCTGAGGCTTGCCAGAGTAAGCTAGGGAACATGATAAGGAGACCAGGAAATCAAAAGGAGAAATGAGATAGAGTGAACCTGGGTCTCCAAGGGATCAAGATGGGAAAGGGAGGAGAGAATAGCCAATGTTATGGGTGATGGTCTGGAATAGAAGCGAAGGGATGGAAGCTGGATAAACAATAAGGTTAGGAGTTGCAAGGTTAAAAAGAAAAGCAGAATGATAATAGAATGATCAACTCTAGGAACTTCATGAACATGGAAGTGGAAAATGTGTGGGTGATAGCAGGATCAAAGATAGCTTAGTGTGTGGTTAATATGGGGTGGAGGAAGTTATGAGAAATGAGTAAGCTGAGGAATGGGCAGGGGAGCTTCTTAGAGGAGTCCCCTTGAATGAAGGCAGGACGTGGATGGGAGAGAGACTCCTTGAGGAAAGAGGAGTTCCCTGAAGTTGTTTCTCCTTCCTTTTCATTCTGGACAATGACCATGACATCAGGGAGGTGAAACCATGACAGACAAGTGACTTGGATTTGAGTGAGGAGGGCTGGGCAAGGTCTCCTGCCTCACTGTCCCCTCCAGAACTTTCTGGGTCCTCTAGCCAGATAGAGACCAGGAACACTGGGAATGGCTCTGATGCAAGGGGAGACTTCGACCTTTTGTACAGGTCTCAATGTGACTGAGGCTGCCCCCATTCAGTGATTAAGGCTGAGTGGTTGGTGGTTGTCTTGAGGAAGACCATAAGGACATCACCGTGTTAGAATTACAGTGTCCGACTGGCTGATAAAATAAAAGCTCAAGACGCACTGCCACAGGTTGGACACTCTTGTCCCTATGAACATTTGGGATGGATCCTTCTGAGCTAAATCAATTCTGCTTTGCTCATAGTGGCAACTGAGGCAAAGAATCTCAAAAGAAGAGAAAAACTGTATTGGGCACCAAGCTTCTGGAGGAAAGGGGAGGATCCTAGAGACCATAGATAAAAGCTTCCAGAGTCTGTGGCTGGGTGACAAATATGAATTGCGGCAGCTCAAAGGAGAGATTTCCAAGAGGAAGTCTGACAGAGGAAGTATTCTGACTCTTCCACCTCGTCCAGTGAAGATTATGGGTGAAAGTACAACCAGTGGTGGAAAGGGTGGCCAGGGAAGCTGCACTATTGGGATGGAGCCAAGTTTCAGGGAGCAAAAGAATACAGAAATGAAGGGAGTATGGAATTAAAAGGTTTAAGATAAAATCTGATTTCTTATCTCTGCAGGAAACATTCCAGAGTAGTAGGACTGGGTGGCTTTAGATCAGATCTTTGCAGGGGAGGATTGTGGGATTGAGGTAGATGGTAATAAGAGATGAGTCAGTGGGGGGGAGAGAATAGGAAGTTCCAAATCTCAGGGAAGGCTGAGGATGTGTTCATCAATGAGGCATGAGTTCAGTTAGCTTTTCATCATCCCTAGGAGTTTCAGCTTCCTGATGGAAACCTCCCAGAGTATATAGCAGCAGTGCCAGATAGAATAACTGGCCCTGGAAGGTTAGGATTGCGATACTGCCCTTCTTCTCTGACCAGCATTTTCCTGTGGGCTCAGACTGAGGATTTTTGGATGTAAGTGGATCTCAGAAATTTTATGTGTTAGTTGCCAGTCCAGTTCAAAAGAATATAATAACTTGTTAGGGGCAGGTGGGGCTTTCCCATGCTATGCACCTTACTTTGGGGAATTTCCAGGAGTTCTTGGGGGTGTAGCTCATCTTACTTTACAGGCTCATAACAAGGTATTAACAGAGTGTGAAATAATAGCTCAAAAGATATGAGCCAAAGAGAGAAATCAATCCTTCAGAAAGAGAGACCCACAGGAAAAAAAATTTCAGATGTGTACTAAATCAAAAATAATTTAATTTAACTCATCAGATACTAGGAGCTTACTTCAAGTACTGAAGATACAAACCCCAAATCAACATGGTTTGGGTCTTCAAGGAGACTACACACACTTTCAAATACATACATATAGACCAACAAATCTATGTCCTTACCATGATGCTCTGTGATCTTGTCAACAATTTCTCATCAGTGCGGATGCTTCCTTCCCAGGTTCAGATCGCAACCCATCCTTATATCCTTGTCCTTTGGGATTCTGCCCAAAGTTCTGGGCCTTTCTTCTGACTCTTCACACGATGTGGAACTAATGGACATAAACATCGTTTATCTTTTCTTTTTATTAAACAATGGGCCCACCCATCTTTGAATTTTTAAAAAATAATAATGAAATTTTCTTTTCATGGTGAACTTTGTCATCAAGTACAGATATGCCGCTGTACAAAGAACAAAATAGGCTTGCATTGTAATGCTGGAGAAACTGAAGCAAGATAGAGATTAGAGAGTTTTAATCTTTTATTTATTGGAGAGCTTAATTGATTGACTGGACTCTCGTCTCAAAGTATCCAGTGATGAATATGAGTTCTCAATGACATATATACACACATGGCTCAGCTACAGGGGTAGACCAAGGCAGGGGTGGAGTCAGAACATTGAAAGTGGGACTATCAATCTGGTTCTGACAGGGCGGTGGGAGGCACCAGACATTCTGGTAAATTGGGATAAAGAAGAACTATGACAGGATAGGGGGTAGGAACATAAATTCCTGATGACAGAAGGAGTTAGGAGCCAGGAAGTCTGAACTCCCCCTTATCTTGAGTCTTATATTGACAATTTATAACCTTAGAGTAAGTGGCCCTCAGTCTTAATGAACAAGACTAGGGTTTTGCAACTAAGGAGATCGAGGCAGAACAATTAAGGAAACTGAGACAGAACAATTAAGGAAACTGAGGCAGAACAATTTAGGGAAACTGAGGCAGAACAATTAAGGAAAATGAGGCAGAACAATTAAGGAAAATGAGGCAGAACAATTTAGGGAAACTGAGTCAGGACAATTAGAAGAGAACTGTGACACAACAGCATGAGAAACTTCTATTATGACTGAAATTTTCCTATTATGTCCATATTGATGTGCCCAGGAATTAATTCTTTTAATTTAGATCCAATAATTAAAAGCGCAAAAAACTCAAAAACCAAGGACAAATACATACTTTATAAGACAATACACAATTTGCCAAGGTACCTGGAAGGACCCATGAGAGCTAAAAGCCAGCCAAATGCAGAACATCAACTGAAATGAAATGCACTTGGCTCTGGGGGACAGTTGATGAAATGCATTTCCCTCCTGTTGGCAGAAAGCAAGAACTTGATTGACAGATGTTACCTGCTCTAACAGATCAGCTCTGTGTTGGTTGGCTTCCTTTAGTTTCCCCCCTCATTAACACTGGTTAACTGACTAAGATCTCCCATCAGGAAATGCCTGAGGTAAAAAAAACTCAAAATGACCTCAATAAAACTTAAACAAGTGGGAGAAATCTGAGGTCATTATTGGCCCTTGTCTGGTTTGCCCAAAGGCATTCTGGCTCTTACCCGGACAGGCTGGGTCCAGCTGGGGGTCCTTCCCACAGTGTGTGCTGTGGCCGAGGTGCTGGAGGAGGCTGGCCTTCTGATTGCATTTCACAGATCACACAAGAAGAATTCTTCACTCATTTTCATTTTTGATAGTTATTTTTTAGCTTGAAGTCTCCCATCTCTACACATTTGGCTAGTTTTTCCCCACGCCTTTAATGGTTTGCTTCTTTACTTTTCTTAAAATTAGCCTCTCTCAGATTCACCAGGAATTACCCAACTGCCCCAAGCCAGGACTTCACAGATTGGCTCTCATTGTACAGGTTTTCTCTTCCTCCAGTCTATGGGACTGTGCAAGTTCCTGTATGTCTTTGTTCAGGGCTGGACTCCATGGCTGGAGGGCATTCTTTGTCATCTCCCTACTTGGAACCCAGGACATCTAAATCCTAACATTTTTTCATGGCTGTGCTTAGAAAGTCCCATTTCCTCGGTGATACCTTTCAGAATCCCTGCTCCTGACGAGGGGAACCCCGAAACTCTCTCTCTCTCTCTCATTTTGGGAGGGAACCAGCAGCTCTGACTTTGGCTCACTGTGACTGTCATCCATTTTATTCAATTATTATTCACAAGTTATTCATTTTATTTCATTATTATTCATAATAATAATAGAGTAGTATTTACATAACCCTTCAAAGTCTGCCATTTTTAATAGATAATAATAATAAAGGTAAAATATATTCACTTGATCCTCAAAGAGGTTCAGGAGAGTGGAAATCAAGGTAAACAGAGAATAAGTGACAGTCCAGCTCACATAGTGAATTATTGTTTACTGGATTTGAACTCTTCCATACCCTTGAAGTAGGGTAGCTGCTAGGGAGGATGCAGCGATAACCCTAAGACTACCCGACCTCGGGAGTGCCACAAACAATGCTGGCTGTCAGATAACAAACAGTTGGTCAATAATAAAGTTTCTGAGAGTTCATTAGTGGGGTGCAGCTTCACCTCAATGCAATGACCCTCCAGACTCCACTTCTAGGCCCTAGAATTCAATACTCCTCTAGACCACCCTTCAATTTTACCTCTTAGCCTTAGAATTCCTTAATGAGTGCAATCCTCTAAGCCATAAAATTAGCATGTCAATAACTTGAAGAACTTGATCTTTGTTTCTTTTTCCCATAAAATTATCTTCTAGCTCCCAATTCTTTGCTAGATTCCCTTGGAACTTAGCCAGCTGTCTCTAGCGAAATACATCTTTGCCCCCTAACTAGGAGACAAACTGAGTTTGTGAACTCTGGCCGTACCTCAATATCGACCTGGAGACCCTAATATTGTTGGGGTGTCTTCCACCTGCACTTCTCAGTTAGTCAAAACACATTTATCAAGCCCCTACTACACTTTAGGCAGGGTCAGTTGGAGCAATGGATAGAGTACTTGGTCTGGATTCAAAAAGACCTGATTTGAAACCCAGGCTCAGACACTTCCTAGCTGTGTGACCCTGTGCAAGTCATATCACCCTGCTTGCCTCAGTTTCCTCATCTGTAAAATGAGCTGAAGAACAAAACGGGGGGGGGGGGGGGGGGGGGGGGGGTCTGGAAGAATCCCGAACTACAAAAACACATAAGCATTAAGTGAAATAAGCTGAACAACAAAAAACCTAAGCACTATGGGAAATGCTAGGAATACAAATGCAAATAAAAACCCTGCCCTCAAGAAATTTCCACTTTAATTGAGGAAGACACAAAGGAAGCTGAAAGAAGGGGAAAGAGGTGGGGGAGGCATCCAGATGGAGAGTTACTGAAAAGTTCCCCAAACAATAAAGGGGGGGATTGCTGAGCCCCTCTCCCACTCTACTTCTGGAAATGGTCCTAGGTCAACACTGATTGGTTGTTTGTTCTTGAAAAGGATCAAAATGACATCACTCTAGCTGAATTGAAATACATGCTACGGAGACGAGTTGGGAGTGCTCTGCTCCAGGTAATCCATGTGGATATTTGGGGTGGAGGAATCTGGAAATTGGGTATCTCGCGTTTCTTTTTCGTTACTGCAATTCTGCTTTGTTCTTAGAGCACAGGGCCTTCTCTGATAGGGGCACTCCACACCGGGCCAACCGGTGCCAGAGTCCCCCAGGTAGAAATCAGTTCCAAAGTTCTTCAGAGACGTTGAGAGTGTTCTTGCCTCCGTTTTGAGAGTTCTTGCCTCCATTTTGATCACCATGTGAGCGCTCATCCTGTGGGAATTCTCCATAAAAGAGTCTTTTAGGCAAGTGTACGTTTGGCATTGGAACGGGGGGAGCCCATGAGAGTTGCATCCTGGGCAGTGGAGTTTGAATGCTTGCCACTTTGGTTGAGAAATGTCCAGTACCTGATCCTGGGTGGGACCCACTTAAGCCCCTCATCGCCAGCAGAAGGCCAAAGACCTGGACCGGCCAAGCAGAGATGATTTTGATAAGGTCAAGATAGCAAGGTAGTTCGAAAGAAAAGGGGGGGAAGGGGGGCAGCTAGATGGTGCAGTGGTTAGAGCACCAGCCCTGAAGTCAACACTTCTTATCTGTGTGACCCCGAGCAAGTCACTTAACCCCAATTGCCAAGAAAAAGAAAGAAACAAAGAAACAAAAAAGAAAAGAAACAAAGAAACAAAGAAAGAAAAGAAACAAAGAAATAAGTAAAAAAAAACAAAGAAAGAAAAGAAAGAAAGAAACAAAGAAAGAGAGACAAATTCACAATGTTCATCCTCTTTGCCAAAAGACAAGTTTATTAAAGAGAAGAGGTTATACACAAAATGGAAAGGTAAAATAAGCATCAGGAGTCAACATGAAATAGAGGTGGAAGAGCAATCGGGTTATCAAGGAAAGGAGTCTGGGAGAATCGATTGAAGGAATATGCCATGAGGCACAGCACACATAGTAGACTAATCGGAGTTAGTAAGGAGAAAGGCACCATTAAAAGGGAGCCCCTTTGAAGGGGACGGAAAGAGTAACTTGTGGATTTGTGTGGAGTAGAGATAAAGAGGAGAAGTTACAAGAATGTTTAAATTCCTTTTCTATATTTTATTTTCTCTAGGTCTCTGTGACCTGCAAAAGTATTATTATTAAAAAGTAGTATTATTAAAAAGAGTATTAGCCAATATTTATTTAGATTTTAGATATATGTATTTAACCCAAAATGATGACATTTATCTCTGTTCAAGTTATCAATATTTAGACAACTAGTTGCCTGATGTATGAATCCTCCCGGAACCAGGGAATCTGCTGTTTTGGGCATGAATAACATCCAATTAAGGTGGGGGGCACCTATCCCTTTATGTTCCCCAACCCATGATGTAATTCTTTGTAATTAAAACCTATAAAAACTGTATAACTTCTCCTAGTTCTTTAGCCCTTCTACCATGAGCTTTCTCTCTTTCCCTCCTCAGGATGGAAGTTTTCATTCTCGTGAGAATTTATTAAATAAACAACTTTTCTGCTTTTTACTTCGAGAGGTTTCTGAGTAGTCATCATTTTGGGAAAGGATTTTCTATCCTCACAGACTTAATTTTTTTTTTTAATTATAGCTTTTTATTGACAGTACACATGCATGGGTAATTTTTCAACATTGTCCCTTGTACTTACTTCTGTTCCAATTTTTCCCTTCCCTCCCTCCACCTTCTCCCCTAGATGGCAGGCAGTCCCATACATGTTAAATATGTTAAGGTACATCTTAAATACAACATATATGTGCAGATCAGTACAGTTCTCTTGTTGCACAAGAAAAATCGGATTCAGAAGGTAAAAATAACGTGGGAAGGAAACCACAAATGCAAGCAGTGTTCTGAACTTGATCTTGAAAAGGATTTAGCAAAGATCATCATGAACAGATCGTTGATAGGAGAAAGGGGGAGAAGAATTCAGTAGGTCAGAGGGAAGGATCAGGGAGGAGCTAGCTGGAACACCTGGCAGAGCAGGTCCCAGCCCTGTCTAAAGACATGATAATCAATATGAATCATTATACAGAATTCCCAATCCCTCTAATTTTGTCTGCCTGCATTTTTGATTTCCTTCTCAGGCTAATTGTACAATGTTTCGAAGTCCGATTCTTTTTATACAGCAAAACAACTGTTTGGAAATGTATACATATATTGTATTTAATTCGTACTCTAACATATTTAACATGTATTGGTCAACCTTCCATCTGGGGGGAAGGAGGGAAAAAATTAGAACAAAAGGTTTGGCAATTGTCAATGTTGTAAAATTGCCCATGCATATATCTGGTAAATAAAACTATTAAAATAAAAATAAATAAATAAATTGAGTCTCTGAAGCCAAAGTTGAACTGAAAAAAACAAAACAAAACAAAAAAAAAAAACATGCTAATCAAAATAAATGTATGGATATGTATACATATATTGTATTTAACGTATTTAACATGTATTGGTCAACCTGCCATCTGGGGGGAGGGGGTGGGGGAAAGGAGGGGAAAAATTGGAACAAAAGGTTTTGCAATTGTCTGTGCTGAAAAATTACCCATGCATAGAGCTTGTAAATAAAAAGCTATCATAAAAATAATAATAATAATTTAAAAATAAAGACCTGCTAATCAACATCTCAAAATGTTGTTTAAGGATACCCAGAGGATGAGGAGGATAGACAATGGAGTTTGATAAAGAGTTCCATCCTAACAATCATTCTCAACCAACAGGAGACACTGGGACTTGGTTGGGTTTCTTCCTGACAAGGAAAGACATTACTTCCACTTCAGTTTGAGCCCTTCTGGACTGACATACCAACAATCCTTTGCGATGATGTCTGAGTGAGCCCTGCTGCCAGTAATCAAAGACCGGAATAAGCTTGCACAGACATCCTGAGTCAGGGATACTTCTTCACTTTAGGAAAACGGCAATCTTGGCTGACTGTAGGGCAGACATCCTGAATCAGGAGCACTTCCTTACTTGGGGGCTTTGTAATCCTTCTCACCTAAGCCTTTTGCAAATTCAGTCTGCCCTTTCCTATGCTTGCCACCCGCTTGAGAGAAATGAAGCAAGCATGCAACCTAATACCGTTTTGTCTTTCTTAGATCTAACTCTGGGACTGCCATCAGCCAGGAATGTGAATTCTAAAACCAGCTTATTCTCTGCCCTTGTCAGGAAATGTTAAAAAGGCCCATGCCATCCGGGAACTTAGTTTCCTAGACAGTCTTATTACCATAGCTAAGGCAGCCCTAATGTACCCAGACTGCCTTATTAGCATCTTTAAACAACCTTTGAAATCTTGATTAGGTCTGGGACCAGCTCTGCCAGGTGGATTCCACCTGGCTCCTTCTCCATCCTTCCCTTTGGGCTCCCAAACTCTTCCCTGGTTCCTCCTCTTGCTTCATTGATCCTGCCTCCTCTCCCCAGAGACTTGAAATTGTGGACCTTCAAAATGCAAACTGGTCATTTATTTATGATTCTGTGTTGGAACTGCTGGAGCCTCTCAGGTAAATAAATAGCAGCCCTTTCCTTGCTAACTCCTCCACGGGACCATCCCCGCTATGAGGTGCCCTTTCTCTCCCATCTATCCTTTAACAGCTTCTTCCTCCTGGTTAATTGTGAGTTCCACTAGGGCCCTTGTCTTTCCTTTATTAATTCATATAATAAATAGCATAACTTTGTAATCTGTGATGGATTTCTTGTCATGGCTGTGAATTTTTAGGGGACATTCTTTTATAATTTATTACTCTCCTGAATCTATTTCTATTTACCTTCTCCAGCCACCATCTCTAGATCTTCCTAATCTTAAAACTCTTTATGTGTCCATCACTCCCATTTTTGTGTTCTAGCCCCACAGTCAGTAATTTCCTGTGGGCAGGAAAACTTGTTTTGTTTGTAATGCTGGAGAAACTGAGGCAAGATAGAGATTAGAGAGTTTTAGTATTTTATTTATTGGAGAGCTTAATTGATTGATTGGACAGGACTCTCATCTCAAAGTACCTAGCCAGGAATGTGAGACTCCAAAGGTTTTTTTTTTTAGAGGATTGTAGTAAGTAAGAAGAGAAACAAAGGCAGGAAGCAAAGAGCGGGAATTTTCAGAGATGGACCATAAATTCGGTTCTGGCAGGATGGGGGTGAAAGCAATAAATTCTTACTAGGCCAGAGTCAGGAAGTCTAAACAAATAGAAGTAAAGATGTCAATTAGGTATCTGAGATAGTCTTATCTTTTGGAATGTTTAGAGTGGGTAGTACAGCCCTAATGGACAGGAAAAAGGGGGAGGTTGCATACTAACTTATAATTCAGGGAAACTGAGGTAGAACAGTTCAAGGAGACTGTGGCATAACGTGTTTTATTTTGTTTTTTTTGCATTTGAATCCTAGCTCTTAACCTAGAGCTTTTGCCCTAGCAGGTGTTTAATACTTTAATTCATATCTTGTTCCCTTATTTTCAAATTCTTATTGCTCAGGAATTCACTCTTGCTTTTTCTCTTTTTTGGCTTCACTTTCCAGTCCCTAAGGGTGATTTTCTCAGCCCTGATTTTCCCAGGAGAGATAAGAAAGACTGGGTCCTCTTCCTTGCCATTGGTTTAGTTTGTGCTAGCCCAGGAGAACATTCTCTGGAGATGTGGTCAAGCATAGTGACTGGTTCGAGTCTTCCTGTCACCAGGATGGATACTTTTTCCATTTAGACTTTCAAGAGGGAAGGGGAGGGATAGAGGGGATGAGTTACTGGGATAGAGGATCCCGATTGCAAATAGTGCATTTCTCAGTGTCTATCTGGGGGATCTAAAAGTGCTGGAGGATATAATAATAACAGCAAACATATACACAGCACGTACTCTGTGCCAGGCGCTGTGCTGTGTGTTTTACAAATATGTCATTTGATCCACACTGCAACCCTGGGAGGTAAGCCCCATTGTTGGGGAATCGAGACAAATTTAGATTGAGTGTCTTGCCCAGGGTCACTGAGCTAGTATATGTCTGAAGCTGGATTTGAGCCCAGAGCGCTAGACACTGCACTTCCTAGCTAAGGAGAGTCTAGCCTTACCGTGGAGAAAGGTCACCAGTTTCTGGGACACTGAAGAAGAAAGGGGTGATGTAGAGAGGCTTCCAGGTGTGAAGGAAGGAAGAACAAAGTTAGGGACATTTGGTTTCTATTTTCTGCTGAGAGAGAGGGGGGTGAGTGTAGGAGAGACTAGGGGACTTGAAGAGAGTTGGAGGGGTTTGGAATGGGGGCCACTGGGTATGTGGGGGCTCTTGTTAATTAAAGAAGAAGAATTGCCAGGGAGGCCCAGTTGAGATTAAATCACTAAGGGTTAAATTGTAACAAGGTTTTAAGGAGCAGTCTTCTGTAATTCCTTACTCCTGCCAAGAACAGGTGCGTACACTGGAACCTAAACAGATTGTTCTGCCAATATTATGCCAACATTATTGATGGCTGTAGGTCAGGATGATCTTACCAATGGAGAAATAACGGGATGACAGTTCTGAGAAATGGTTGTATAGAAATAGATTCTGAGAATTAGTCGTATTAGACATGACTTATTTTTAAGAGTACTCTAGTTCATTTTGTAGTTTCTCAACGACTACCTCTCTGGCCTGAATGCTCCCATTTCCCTCTTTTCTATAAATTCTCTATTATATCTCCATATAGGTTCATTTCAACCCCCAAATTTGTCAGGGTTCTCCAATTCTGGAGAGGAAGTAAACAAATTCCCTGTGAATAAGTCACTTTCTAGGACATAAAAGGCCTAGAGTTTCTACTAAGTCTCCCTACCGTATGTGAAGAAATTGGACACTAGGTATTGTAAAATTCCACAGCTCTAAAAGAGATTCCACACCAGCTTCTGGAATAAAAACTCCCCACTGGACAAAAATTGCTGGGGCAAGTGAAAATAATACAGCAGAAACTAGGCACAGATCAACATCTCATATACTATGCCAAGATGAGGTTGAAATGAGTTCATGATTTAAACATAAATAATCATACCATAAACAAATTAGGAGAACAGGGAATAGTGTGGGTCAGATCTTTGGAGAAGGGAGGAATTTATGACCAAATAAGAAATAAAGAACATTATGAAATACAAAGTGGATATTTTTGATTACATTACATTAAGAAGCTTTTACACAAACAAAACCAATGCAGCCAAGGTTAGAAAGGAAGCAAAAAGCTGGGAAACAATATTTACAAACAATGTTTCTATATTTCTAAAATATAGAGAGAGCTGAATCAAACTTATAACAAGTCATTCTGTAATTGATAAGTGATGGAAGGATTTGAACAGAGAGTTTTCAGATAAAAAAAAATTAAAGCCATCTATAGTCATGTGAAAAAATATTCTAAATCATTGATTAGAGAAATGCAAATTAAAATAACTCAGGTACTACCTCCTACCTCTCAGATTGGCTAAGATGACAGAAGAAGATAATAGACAAATGTTGGAGGGAATGTGGGGAAACTGGGACACTAATACACTGTTAATGGAGTCATGAACTGATCCAACCATTCTAGAGAGAAATTTGGAACTCTGCCCAAAGGTTTATCAAACTGTACATCCCTTTTGATCCAGCAGTGCAACTACTGGGCCTGTATCCCAAGGAGGTCATAAAAGAGGAATAGGACCCATGTGCAAATTGTTTGTAGCAACTCTTTTTGTAGTGGTAAGAAACTGAAAACTGAGTGAATACCAATCAATTGGTGAATGGCTAAATAAGCTGTGGCATATGAATGTAATGGAATACCATTGTTCTAAAAAAAAAAAAAAAAAAGATGAGCAGGTTAATTTTAGAAAAAGCCTGGAAAGACTTATATGAACTGATGCCCAGTGAAATAAGCAGAACCAGAACTTTATACACAAGTAACAGCAACATTGTGCAATAATCAACTATGAAAGACTTAGCTCTTCTCAACAATAGTGACCCGAGTCATTCCGATAGAGTTGAGGTGGAAAATTCATATCCAGAGAGCTCTATGTTGATTACATGTGGATTGAAGCATCCTATTTTTACATTTTTGATTTGTTTTTTTCTTTCTCTTTTTTTAAAATTTGTTTTTCTGATTTTTCTTTCCTAACATGACTAATATGGAAATTAGCAATATCAGTTTGATTATTTTGGGGGGAAGGAGGAAGGAAAAAACTCAAAATCTTACAAAATGAATGTTGAATGTTTCTACATGTAATTAGAAAAATAAAGCAATATTAAAATGAAAAAAAAATTAGGGTTTCTACCTGAGTTTCCAATGGCTAAGATGTTGTGGAAATTTGGAAAATATATTGTCCACAGGTCTCTTTATCTTCCCAGGAGCATTTATACTTAGAAAAGCCAAATTTGCCATGGCTGCTGGAGGGTCATATAAAGAATGCAAGCTGGTTTCTCTAAGGGGATTTTTAGTAACTGTATACAAAGCAAATAGATTATTAATAACTTTGAGAAGGATACTATACCTCCAGCAAATTTAAGAATGATTTGGAATGTCAGTCAGAGAGAAAAAAATACCAAAAGAAAATGGAAGAAAAGGAGAAACAATGTCCCTCTATCCATATCCTCCATTCAAAAAGGACTGAAAATTTAACTGAAATTTGTTAGTTTTTTTTACATTCCCCTGATTCATTAATTAATCTGCTGGGAAGAGACCCACTGGGTAAATTAAGGGCTATCATATTCTCTACCCCAGAGGAGTAAGAAAAGAAGGCAAATTTAAAAAAGAAAGTCAATTTATGTTTTGGTTTGTTCAAAATTTAAGAACGATAAATAACACTTATACCTACAGTGTCTATTGTTCCTCCTCCTACAGTTATTATAACTTGTGCAACTCTAACCATGGTTCATTTAGTAACTAATCTATATTCCATGTTCTTTCTCATTCCATTAACTGAAGAATCTAAATTCTTGTTAGTTTTTCCTTATGGGGGATCCCAGTACATATAGCATAAAATCTCCCAAGCATTCTACAATTTACTTCCCATTTTTTCTAGAAGTTTGAGGGAAATTTTAAAGGTGTTTATTCCATCCAAGGGAAGTGTCTTAGTTCAATATATAGACAATTTGTTAATAGTTTCTGGAACTGATGAACAAAATTAGGTGGATACTCTTGCTTTGCTAAGTTCAAAGGATCTTTGGACTGACTAGTTGCAGTATTCCCTGCCAGAGGTAAAATAGGTAGAACTCCTCCTCTCAGATGATGGAAAAAAGATGTTAACCAATTCCAAGAATAAGCCTTTCTCATTCTAAGAAACAGTTGTGCTAATTTCTTATTTTGGTTTTGTGCTAATTTCTTATTTTGGTAGGCTGTTATAGACCATGGATTCTTGCCTTGATTGAAATTACTGGACCTTCAACTTTGTCGTTTCATGATAATTTCTTTCGTGCCTCAGAAAGGGAAGAAAAATCTGAATGTGAATTTTTAACTTGGAGGAAGTCATTGCCTCCTGCTCCAGTATTAGGTAGGCCCAATTTGAATCAACTTTCCCATTTATTTTGCTCTGAGAAAGAAGAAGAGATAAGTGGAGTCTCCACCCAAAACTTGGGACTAGAATACTATTGACCCATAACATATTTTTTCCACTTCAACTGGATCCTCTGGCCTTGGAGATACCAGACTGTCTTCTAGCAGTGACAGTGAAGGAAACACAGCCTTTGCCTTAGGATCCAAAGACTGTATCACAAGTCCATTAGATCTAAGCTTCTATAAGACATCCAACTTTTAACAAACAAGCCCTACTTGTTGAGTTCCGCATCCTCACAGTTCTACTACTTTGCTTCCAGAGAAGAGGATCTGCAGTTCATGATTGCCTAGTAACAACTGAGGAAGATTTCTATGTGGGTAAAACTATTATGCTATTTGGAGACGTGCTATTTCCTCCTCAGAGAAAGTTAATTTGAGATAACTTAGGATCTCTCTGCTTTATTTCACTGATTTTGACATGCTTGTTGATGTAGAAAAGTAGCTAGATTTCTAATAACATTTAAAATTGAGCAATTTAAGAGTTGGATTTATATTGGATTTTGATTTTTAAAATTATTTTTATATTATATAATAACTGGTATATAAATGTATTTTATAATATAATTTCTATATCATAGATATTTTATATATATATTTCATGTGTTATATTTATTTATTACGGGCATTCTTCTTCTATACTACTTGATTTGGTGATCTGGTCAGCTCCTGGAGATTAATTACCACTCTATGCTAATGATTCTTCTCCACTCTACTTATGCTGACCCAACACTGCCCTGCCTCTGGACCTTCAGTCTCACATCCGCCTCCGCTGCCTTATGTACATCTGTTATTGTATGACTTAAACTCATTGTGTCCAAAACAGAACTCACCATCTTCCTAAAGCTTCATGATAGAGGGAACACAGTCCTCCCAGTCCCTCGGCCTTGCAGTCAAGGAGCTGCCTTCAACTCCCGCCCTCTCTCACCTACCCCAGCCCCAATTCTAATCTGTTGCCAAGGTCTGTCTACAACATTTCTTGTCTACACCCCCTTCTCTCACAGCCACCACTCTAGTGCCCGCTTGCAAACCCCCACGCCTGGATTATTGCAGTTGCTGCTGGTGAGCTCTACCTTCCCCAAGTCTCTCCCCACTTCAATCCATCCTTCGTTCAGTTACTAAAATGATTTTCCTAAAGTGCATCTCACTCCTCCCCTCATCCTACTCAATAAACTCCAGTAGCTCCCTATTGCCCCCAAATTCAAAATCTTCTATTTGGAATTTAAGTCCTTCATCCTCCTCCTGCTCCTTACCTTTCTGATCTCACCCCTTAGAGGGCAGCTCCTGGCAAATAGAATGAGGAGAAAGAGAAGCAGTATCAGATTCCATAGTCTTGGGTTCAAAGATCATTGCAGACGAGGGCTGCAACTATGAAATGAAAAGACGCTCTGGAAAATCCCGACTGCAGATTAAAAAGCAGAGTCGGCACTTTACTGACAAAGGTCCGCAGAGGCAAAGTTCTTATTTTTCCAATAACAGTATATGACTGAAAGTTGGACTATAAGAAAAGCTGAGCGGCGGGCAGGACTAACGCTTTCAAATTGTGCTGTGAGAGATGATTCTTCCTTAAGACCCTTACTCAAATTCCAATCAGCATTAGTCAGTTCAGTGACTTCTGTAAGGAGCAATTATTTCATTTTTTTTTTTTTTCTTCTGAGGCTGGGGTTAAGTGACTTGCCCAGGGTCACACAGCTAGGACGTGTTAAGTTATCTGAGACCAGATTTGAACTCCGGTCCTTCTGAATTCAGGGCTGGTGCTCTAGCCACTGCGCCACCTAGCTGCCCCCAATTATTTCATTTTTAAGTGATCCCCTCATTTACTAATATATATTTAGCCAGTCATCTGACAACAATGGAAAAATAAACGTACAGTTGACATAAATCACACAGCAATAAGTAGATAGGAAAGACTTTTAGAGGAGGCCTCAGAACTGTAAGGTTTAATGTCTGCGTTTCCTGGTTCAGAAGCGCGCTTGCTCAGCTGCAAGAATGCTGACAAATATATCTCCATCCTGTTTTGTTCAGAGTTCATGTCTAAGCTAAGCGTGGGCAGCATGGTATGGAGAGTCTCCCAATTTGTTCTGCTGTCTCTGTACTACTTATACCATATCCTCTTGTTCAATAGGGGAACCTATTCAACTTACAAACTATTAATCATCAGAGACAGGCTGGGCGTTGTCCAACCCATGCCCCTGGCTGGTGCATCGTTTTTTGGCCCTCAAAATAAGGTCTATCGGCTAATGGGATTTTATTTTTGTGTGTAGATCCTCCAGAGTGTTAAAATACTAAACACAATATCAAACCCCAAAACACAAGGTCCTGGGGATCTGGCATCTCAGACTAAAGGAGGTCTAGGGTTACTGTGTGTGGGGGGGTAAGAGGCAGGTCCCTTTAATAAAGTGCCATTGGTGTACAGCTCAGCCTCAGTTTCTCTTTTTGTACTTTGGGGTTTAGGCCCCTCAGTGTGATTGAAGAAGACTTTTCAGAGTCCATTGGATAGCAAGGAGATCAGACAGTTGATATTTAAAGAAATTAATTCAGGCTATTCACTTGAAAGTCAAATACTGAAGTTGAAACTTAAATATTTTGTTCATATAATGAGAAGATAGGAATCATTGGGAAAGACCCTGACATTGGGGAAAGATTGAAGGCAAGAAGGAAAGAGGATGATAGAGTATGAGATGGGCAGAGAATGTCCCGGAGGCATGAACTTGTTCAGGTGGTAGAGGACCATGTTGTGATTCACGGGGGCATAAAGAGTCAAAACACAACTAATTGTCTGAACAGCCACAAGACTTACTCCTTGAGCAATCTGGAATTATGCCCAAAAAGTTGTCAAACTGTGCATACCCTTTGACCCAGCATTGCTGTTATTGGGATTATATCCCAAAGAAATACTAAAGAGTGGAAAAGGACCTGTATGTGCCAAAATGTTTGTGGCAGCCCTCTTTGTAGTGGCCAGAAACTGGAAGATGAATGGATGCCCATCAATTGGAGAATGGTTGGGTAAATTGTGGTATATGAAGGTTATGGAATATTATTGTTCTGTAAGAAATGACCAGCAGGAGGAATACAGAGAGGCCTGGAGAGACTTAAATCAACTGATGCTGAGTGAAATGAGCAGAACCAGAAGATCACTGTACACTTCAGCAACAATGCTGTACGAGGATGTATTCTTTTTTTTTTTTTTTTTTTTTTTTAATTTTGGAAGCTTTTCTCTTCTATATTTATCAGCATATAAAAACCAGCGTATCATATTTGTCTTAATGTCTAGGATCTTTGAACTTAAAACATGAAAATGACATTTTCTTATAGGTGCAAAAAACCTATTGCACTGTTGATACTTGACTGATTCCTCTTTCTTGGTCTTCCTTACTATTTGATTTTCTGTCAATTTTCTTTCTTTTTTTTTTTATTAATAATTTTTTATTATATATATATTTTTTATAATATTATCCCTTGTATTCATTTTTCCAAATTACCCCCCCTCCCTCTATTCCCTCCCCCCGATGACAGGCAATCCCATACATTTTACATGTGTTATAATATAGTCTAGGTACAATACATGTGTGTGAATATCATTTTCTTGTTGCACAATAAACATTAGAATCCGAAGGTACATGTAACCTGGGCAGACAGATATTAGTGCTAACAATTTACATTCACTTCCCAGTGTTTCTTCTCTGGGTGTAGCTACCTCTGTCCATCATTGATCAACTGGAAGTGAGTTGGTTTTTCTTTATGTTGAAGATATGAAGAGGTATTCTGATGGAAGTGGAAATCTTCAACATAAAGAAGATCCAACTCACTTCCAGTTGATCAATGATGGACAGAGGTAGCTACACCCAGAGAAGGAACACTGGGAAGTGAATGCAAATTGTTAGCACTACTGTCTATCTACCCAGGTTACTTATACCTTCGGAAGCTAATAATTAATGTGCAACAAGAAAATGGTATTTACACACACATATTGTATCTAGGTTATATTGTAACACATGTAAAATGTATGGGATTGCCTGCCATGGGGGGGGGGGGGAGGGAGTGGAGGGAGGGAGGAGATAATTGGGAAAAATGAATAAAAAAAAAAAAAAGACTTACTCCTTGACATGTATTCTTCCATCACCCCTGGTTATTCCACCAACAAGACCCTCCATCTTTCTACCCTGAATGAGCCCATTTCAGGGATGCTCTTCCTCCTAGATGGCTTCCTTCAAGACCTAGCTAAAATATACCATTTACAGGAAACTGTTTCCCCCCCTCCTTAATTCTAGTACCTTCTCCATTGATTATTTCTTGATAGTCCTAGCATCTGGAAACGTCTTTCACTTTTTAATGCTCAAAATCTCTATTGGTTAGGGAAGGTTTCACACCTCTCAGTTTGGCTAAGAAAAGATAAGGATTAGGGTTGTTGGGGATGGGGAGAAATAAACTGGGTTACTAATACATTGTGGATGGAGTAGGGCCTGTTCTGCAGAGCAAATAGGAACCATGCCCACAGGCTTATAAAATTGTGCATATTCTTTGATCCATCAGTGTCTACTGGGTCTGTATCCCAAAGAGACTACAAAAAAGAGAAGAGAACCACATGTGCAAAACATGTTTGTAGTAGCCCTTTTATAGTGGCCAGGAACTAAAAATTGAGTGGATATTCATCAGTTGAGGAATGGTTGAGTAAGTTATGGTATATGATGTAATGGAATATTTTTGTTCTATAAGAGATGATAAGCAGGATGATTTCAGAAAGGCCTGCAGAAACTAATATCAACTGAATGAAATGAGTAGGACGACCAAGAGAACACTGGACACAGCAACAACATGATTATGCAATGATCAACTGTGATGGACATGGCTCTTTTCAACAATGAGGTGATTCAAAACAATTCCAATAAACTTGTGATGGAGAGAACCATCTGCATCCAGAGAGAGGACTATGGAGACTGAATGTGGATCACAACATTATATTTTTACTAATTTTTTTTGTTGTTGTTTGCTTGTTTTTTTCTTTCTCATTTTTCCTCTTTTGATCTGATTTTTCTTCTGCACATGATAAATGTGGATATATGTTAGAAAAATTGCACGTATTTAGCCTAGATTGGGTTACTTGCTGTCTAGGGGAGGGAGGGAGAAAAATTTGGAACACAAGGTTTCACAAGGGTGAGTGTCTAAAACTATCTTTGCATGTGTTTTGAAAAATAAAAAGCTATTATTTAAAACAAGAAAAGAAAATCTACCCAAAAAAGTAACATTTTTATATCAGGGATGATCCCACTTTGGAGTTCCCTGAGGAAGGCTCTTTCAACCTACATAAATAAGTCTCCTTGTGAGGAAACATCCTCACCAGATGGAGGCTTCTTTTCTCTGGCATTAGTTGACAACTAAAAAGAAAATTCAGTTTATTCTTTGCAGCTGTGAGGAAAATGAGTGGAGGCTAAAATTGGAGGTGACTAGCCTTAGAACTCAATTGGAGAAGAGGCCTGTTATCAGATGGCAGAGAAGGCCTGATAAAGCAGCCTCTAGCACTTCAGATCTGCTTCTTCTACCCCATACTCCAGGATAAAACAAAAGCCAAAACGATGGGCGATAGGCCAGGGTGCAGTGGCTGACCTTGACGTCCTTGGTGTTTGACCTTAAATGCTTCACAGCACCTGCTTCTTCACCTTCATGGCCATTGGAACAAATTGTTCCCAAGTACTCATTTCACCTACGTGGGAAGGACACCCTCTGACTCACCAGTGACATCCAGACCCATCACTTACCTTCCACCTGGTTTAGTTCATCTGCCCAGGCAGTTTCCCAAGCTATGGCCACTGTGTAGGTCACAGGTTCTCGGAGTCACAGGTGAGAGTTGGGTGAAGGGGAGCTGCCAATGGTGGACAAGCAGCTCTGGAAAGGGCCCAGCAAGTCCTCACACCACAGGTGCCAGTCCTAAACACTCCCCCACGTTTACTCCACACTCTAAAGGCTTTCTACTAATCTACTACAGGCAGATACCCATAAAGCCCTAATCAGCATTGGGGGGAGGCACCCAGCAGGAAATCTTAGAAGTTGTCTTGAGGGTTTTGAATAGGAGAAGTCTAAAAAAAGGAAAAAAGGGAAGAAGAGAAAAAGGAAGACACTTTTTATGGTACCGGTTATAATAGAAAGGTTTGTCTCCCTTTCCCCAGAGGAGGCCCATGGAAGGGAGGGGTGAGTGTGCTTACCCACCCCTCCCCAGCAGCCTGGGCTTGTAAGCAGAAGGGAATTGGAAAATGAGTGTCCCCTCTGGAGAAGGGATAATAGACCACGTCCAGCCCTTAAGAAAAGCAGATAGAGGCCCTCACACTTTCCAAAAGGAGGGGAAAACTCTCTGTTTCTACTGGACACAGGTGCCACTGGATCTGTGGTCCATGAGGCTGATTTCCCTGCCACGCCACTTTCCAATGATTCTTTCTTGGCTGGTGGAGTTGGGAGCCCGCCTATCCCACCTCCAGCCTCCCCGCTCTTGAATGGGATGTACAGGTCCAGTTCCTTATGAGTTCCACTGTCCCTTTTAATTTGCTGGGTCACAAACTTCCTCTGTTAGCCAGGTTGCCATATTCAGTGTAAGCTTTTACTCCACATAATGGATTGTTTTTGCAGATCCCTTCA
The DNA here is from genome assembly GCF_048593235.1 of Sminthopsis crassicaudata. Lineage (NCBI taxonomy): Eukaryota > Metazoa > Chordata > Mammalia > Dasyuromorphia > Dasyuridae > Sminthopsis > Sminthopsis crassicaudata. The sequence goes on along the minus strand of NC_133617.1, from coordinate 745,183,498 downwards.
GATGTAATATGAATTTTCTCACTGACAGAAGAAAAGGAAGGACAGAGAGGGAGGGAGGCAGGAAAGGGACTGCCCACTGGTGGAGAGGGGCGGCTAGCACTTGGTTCAAGGACAGAGAAGTGAAAACAGGAGGAGGAGGAACATGGAGGGCCAAGCCCAGTCAAGTGGGGCCTGGTTCAGACAGAGGAAGAAGTAGAGAGGGGATACAGATGAGCTGTCTGGACACATAGGCAGGTGGCTTAAGTGGGGCAAGGGTCTCCCTTCTTTGTGGGTGATGAGAGGCCACTGAGGGACAAGAGAAGGAGCAGGAACAAGCAAGAAGAAGCGCAATACTGAGCATCAAACTGAATAAAGGGATTTGTGAATGCAAATTTCTCTTTTTTTTTCCTTTTTTAAAAGCTTTTTATTTTCAGAACATATGCATAGTTTTTCAACATTTACCCTTGCAAAACCTTGTATTTCAATTTTTTTTCTCCCTCTCTTCACCCCCTTCTTCCCCTAGATGGCAAGTAATCCAATATAGGTTAAACATGTGCAATTCTTCAATATCATTATTGTGCTGCACAAGAAAAATTAAATCAAAAAATGGAAAAAATGAGAAAGAAAGCAAAATGCAAGCAAACAAAAACAAAACGAGTAAGAATGCTCTGTTGTCATCCACCCTCAGTCCCCACAGCCTCTCTCTGGATGCAGATGGCTCTCTCCATCACAAGATCATTAGAACTGGCCTGAATCATCTCATTGTGAAAAGAGCCACATCCCTCAGATTATCACATAATCTTCTTGTTGCCATGTACCACGATCTCCTGGTTCTCAGCTCCTGTCAGTCTCTCCAGGCTGCTCTGAAATCCTCCTGCTGATCGTTTCTTATAGAACAATAATATTCCATGAGATTGAATGTACATTTCTTTCAGAATTCTTTATATCAAGTTGCATTTGAATGGATAAAAAAGCAAGTACTGTCTTAGTAAGAAGGCTCGAAACTGACAACACTGGATCTCCCCACCCCTTTGCTTTCCTTTTGATGAGGATTCCTTGGATGTCTCCTGGTACCATGCAGTGCCCACCTGTCTCTGGGCCTGTGTCCAAGGAGATCCTATTGTCATCCCCCCCAAAACCACCAGACTTTCCCTCAGCAGCCGGATCCTTTACCCCCTGAGGCAGAGGAGAGCATAGGGCCTCATCACCCAGAGGATTAGATTCCTCTGCAATACCCAGCCTTACCAGTCCCCAAACCAGGGAAGCTTACAGCAGAAATGAAACAAGTTGTTTTTTTTTAATTATTTTACTCTAGATCTCAGGTTCACTAATTCCTTTCTGGTGATACTCCCTCCCTCCCACAAAGCCTGCAGTCCTCCTTCCCTTCACAATTCTCAGTGTTCTTCCCCTGGATGCATCCTAATTTTCAGCTATTGATTTGTGCTCTGCCTTTTTTGGCCTTCTCTGCCCATCCATCCAGCTGATCTGGGCTTCCTTTCACCTCTAAAGGGGAGCAGTCTACCTGAACCCATCTCCCTGAGGATTCCTGAGATTCCCCTCTTATCTTTTCCTCCTCCTTCCAATGAGATATCCACCTCCTTCCACTCTCTTTGAAGAGCACTCAGAGCCTGTAAGTGAATGACCTTGAATGGAAAAAGTCTGCTATTTCTTCAAAAGGAAACCTAAATTAACCAGCTATAGAAGCAGGTTCCTGTTTCTCCTTCCTTTTCTTCCTAAGATATGGATGGACAGAGCAGTTCTGGGAACATACAGAACAAACTGATCTAGCCCTTATCTACCCAGCCCATACGCTGAGAATATATATCTTAGGGTCAGCAAAAGACATCTTTCTTTAAATTCGAATTTCTGTGTGGTTTCCCCATTTCCCACTGCTCTAGCACCTGTTTTTCCAGCCAGTGTCAGATTGTTTTAATGATTGATGCTTCCTAATATAGGTTTAAAAAACAGCTTCCCTGCTTAGAATGCAAGGCCACCTTCTCAGCCAACAAGGATGAGCCAGCAAGGGGGAGGGGAGGGGTTAACATTGCGTCAGGGAACATATATTGGTTATGTGCTTATGCTCAGGGCCTAGCTTTTACCTATTGTGTAGTGAGAGAGGAAAACGACTCTTTCTTTGCACCTTGAGAGATCTCTAAAATTTGTTGGGTGGGTTATGTTCCCCATCACCTCTTGCTTTGTTCTCTTGACCTGACCGTCTGTCAGGGAGATAACATAGCCCTGTTCATTTATTTACAGAACTAGGAGAGAAGGAGAGCAGCTGGAGGAAGCCTTTCGTTCAATTCATTACCTGGCTTTTACCATTTCTCAAGGTCAGGGATGCTTCCGGCCAGATGGAGTACAAGGTATGGTCAGTTTGTAGCTCCAGAGAAAGGCCCTTTGGGGAAGGGTGGTCTATGGATCCCTTAGGATTCTGCCACTTAGAGAAATGGAGCACTGAGAGTGTCCCCAGAGGCACCCCTGCAGAACCCCCTCCTAGCTGCTCCTGCCCTCAGGCTCTCTAATTACAACAAGCCCTTCAGGCTCTTTTGTCAGGACCAGTGGAGGTTTGCCTCGGGGTACAGGAGTGCTGGCTTATTTTTATAAATGTTTAGTCATTTGGATTTTTGGTTGGTTTTTTTTAGTCCCATCCCACTCTCTGTCCACTGGGAATTTTCTTGACAGAGATACTGAGGGGGTTTTCTATTCCTTCTTTAACTCATTTTACACTTGAGGAAACTGAGGCAAGCAGCATGACCTGACTTGCCCAGAATCACACAGCTAGTGTCTGAGGCCACATTTAAAGTCTGTTTTTTTCCTGATTTCCAGGTCTAGTGCTCTCTCTGTTGCCCAGGAACCCTGGTATTTGGCTCCAACTGCTACCAGTCTGGTAGAAAAAGTCCAATTACTTCTGGTACTTGGGCCCTCCCCCAGGGGATGTCTCACTCATGACTCTGCATGAGACCACCTTTCTACTGCTCCTCCTCATGGACAACATCCCTTTCCTAGTGATCTGTCTTCAAGTCTATGATCCTTTTCCAGATGCCCTCAGACCCTAAGAGCATCTTTCCTGATCAGAGCTGCCTTTGTCCACTGTGCCTCCTGATCTCTTCGATATTGCCCTTAATGAGCTGGCCTACATCCTGTTTGCTGATGGCTCCTGCCTTAGGGATGAGAAAGGGAACCTCTGCTCTCAGTTTGCTGCCTTTTTACCTTTTTTGTTGTTGTTTGCTTGTTTTTTTTCCTCTTATTTTTCCTTTTTGATCTGACTTTTCTTGTGCAGCTTGATAAATGTAGAAAGATGTATAGAAGAATTGCACATGTTTAAACTATATTAGATTACTTGCTGTCTAAGGGAAGGGAAGGAACAAGGGTGAATGTTGAAAACTATCTTTGTGTATATTTTGAAAATAAAAAGCTATTTTTAAAAATAATTACTTAATCTGACAACAATTCCTACATGCATATAATACAACCTAAGGATTAGAATTAAGACTACCTCCTTCCTCCCCAGCCCACCCTGTACCTTAGGGACCCTTTGTTAACAACCTCCTAGGGAAGGATCCTAGATATGGTGTAATCTCTCAGTTTCTCTGTCTTAGTTTCCCTGAATTATTACCTTGAATAAATATTATGGCCACCCCTCCTTTTCCTTACCCCATTAAACTCTGATCACTCACATTCCAGTGAGCCATAAAACTCCAGGTGGCTTATCTCAAATACCTGAGTAGTGCTCACTATCTTCTTGCCCCTGACTCTCTGATTCCTGTTCTCTACTTTCTTGACCCCCAACTTGTCAGAACCAAAAAGTTATGATCCTTCCTGAAATTATGACTCGTTCACTCACCCAGTGTTCTGCTTCTTCCCCCCCTCCCTTGCCTTTGTTTCCTTGATTGCTAGAGCCCTATAAAAGTCTCTGGAATTAATTGCTCTCTGCTGGATGCTTTGAGGCCCATTCAGCTGGCTAGGGGTCAGACATGAGTCCTTTTCGATTGCTAGTCCAAATTCTCCACTATTGAAATATTAAAAACCTAATCTCTGTCTCGCCTCAGTTTCTCCAGCATTACAATGATAGACATTCTCAAAATAGATGGTAACCTTTCCATACAGAAAGACCAAGGTCACTACCATCATAAAGAAATTGCTTATGGGACTCCTCTGCACGCTTAGAGTTCTATTCCTCATAAATTCAGACAGGAGGGTGCATTTTAAAGGTCAGTCTCTCAGGCAAAAATAGCACGGATATATAACAAATGCTACCCTGTGGCTATCACCCTAGTTAAGGAAAAAATGGAAAACCAACTGAACTGCATATTACAAACCAAACTATTGGAGTCTCTTTTGACTATACCTATGTGCATTTTGCCACCAGAGGGTTCCTTCTGTGTATTGAGATGTTTTGTACCTATATAACAGCAAGTAGCACTGGAGGGCCCTGAGCTTTAAGGAGCTTCTAGCAATCCTCCCTTATCCCAGTGGAGGCAACGATACCATACTCAGGCAAAAAAAGGACTCCCTCACCATTCTCTGAGAGCTGTGGAGATGAAGTCTTGCAAAGTCTTCTCTCTCACTGGCACATCAGGCTTAAGCTTGACCAATCTCCCACGTATCTTGGTTAAATGCATTGATCTCACATCCACCATGATTTCAGCAATGAAAACAGAATTAAGGAAGGTTAAACTGCATGTTTTAGAGAACAGGGTTGCCATTGATTACCTTTTGCTTCTGTATAACTATGGTAACCAAGACTTTCGGAGTGTGCATTGCTTTAAATTTTCTTTTCTCCCCCCATTTTTGAATTAAAGCTTTTTATTTGCAAAACATATGCAGGGGTAATTTTTCAACATTGACCTTTATAAAATCTTGTGTTCCAATTTTCCCCTCATCCCTTCCCCTTGATGGCAGGTAATCTAATGCATGTTAAATATATTAAAATATATGTTAAATCCAATATATGTATACATTTTTATACAGTTATCTTGCTGCAAAGAAAAATCAGATGAAGAAGGAAAAAAATAACTGAGAAAGAAAACAAAATGCAAATAAAACAACAGAAAGAGTGAAAATGGTCCACTTTTTAAAACTTCCAACAGTCATCTTATTAAAGTCCACGTTATGGGACATTCAGAAGTTGATTCTAAGTGTCCAACAATCTTCCCCTGGTGATTCTTGGAAAACTTGATTTTAGCCATATCTACCTAGTACAGGATGGCGCAAACAGATTCAGACAGGGTTTGTAATAATTGTGCTAATATGAAGCCTTGTTTGTTTGTTCTCTGTTGCTTTCTATGCTTGAGAAATCTCCCTGTATCATGTGGTATACTTTTCTGGTACAAGTCTAAGCTTCTTGACTTACTGCCCCTAATACTTACTCAGTTTGAGCCTTTTGACCACAACTTGTTGGGCAAAATTTGCCATCAGTCAGGTCCCTCACTTCAGAGGAATTTTATGAAGTTCTTGTTAAATGGTCAATTAGGGGTCTGCCTCCACTGACTCAAGTAAGTCATTTCAATGGACTCCCTGCTAAACTTAAACTGAGCTCTCTTTTTTGTGCTTCTGTAACTATGATTTTGCAAGTAGAAGAATATTGGGTTTTAAGAATCTCAAAGGGGAGAAATCGTGGGAAAAATTTGCTGCTTCATTCCTTTGTTTGAACTCTCAATAATGAGCAATCCTGAGAGGTTGAAGGATGTTAACCATCCAGTCCAGATCTCTGCTAAAACTTTTTTTCAGACAAATTACTTTTTAGATTAGCCATTGACTTGCCTTTTGGTTATGTGTGTGTGAGCATGTATATATGTGTATATATATGTATATAAATAATATAATATATAATATAATATATATGTATATACTATATATTATATTTATTATAAATATTATTATATTTATAATAAATATAATATTATATATTATATATATGTATATATAATATATAAATAATATAATATATATTCATGTATAAGATCATGTCTATCCAATATTATATGTTAAGTGACTGTTCTGAGAATAATATCCTCAAAGGGGAGAAAGGATAAACATCTGATATGATATATGATGAGCTTGAGGTTCAGCACCTCAAATCTTTGAGATTGTAGAGAGCAATTGGTACTGAATGTTAGGGTTTGACATGAAATGTTGGGGTTTGGTCATGTGACTAATTCATAATTGCTTTTCTCTTTGGCAAAAGGTAAGTTTATTTATGAAAAGAAGTTGTACAATGAGATGATTCAGACCAGTTCTGATGATCTTGTGATGGAGAGAGCCATCTGCACCCAGAGAGAGACTATGAGAACTGAACATGGACCACAACATAGCATTTTCACTCTTTTTGTTGCTATTTGCTTGCATGTTGTTTTTTTTCTCGTTTTGTTTCTTTTTGATCTGATTTTTCTTGTGCAGCTAGATAATTGTGGAAATATGTAGAGAAGAATTGCACATTTTTAACATATATTTGATTACTTTCTATCTAGGGAAGGGGGAGGGGAAGAGAGGAAAAAAATTTGGAACACAAGATTTTGCAAAGGTGAATGTTGAAAATTATCTATGCATATATTTTGAAAATATAAAACTTTAATTAAAAAAAAGAGAGAGAGAGAGAGAGAGAAAAGAGGTTGCAGACAAAACAGAGATAAAATAGACACCAGGAGTGATAAGTGTGAAATAGATCTGGGAGAGCATATAATTAGCAAGGAAAGGGGTTCCCTAGTAAAGCTCATAATTAAGCAGGAAAAGGGGGGTACTCCATGAGGTGGAAGTGGGCCATTAACCAGTTGGTTAAATCCACAGAGGCATTTAGTACACTAAATAAGTTAGTTAGCTATATATCACAAGGAGAAGGAAATCAGGAGGTATGAAGAAGGTCATGGGAAGAAAGGTAGAAAGTGTGATGGGCTAACCCAAAAGAGATTCAGCAAAAATAACTTGGTCCATGGACAGATTTATAGGGGAAATTTAATCTCAGGAATTTGCTAAAGTAAAGTGGAGTTACCCAAAACCTCCACAAGGGAAGGGCCTGTAAAGCTGATCTCCATCAGTATCCTTCCCTGCTTGCCTCAAAGGAATAAATCTTATCAGTATTTTAGGCTTTCTCTGCCATCCCCACCTAATAACCCAGGACCTTATCAATATAAATGTGATCTGTGTGATTTTTTTATTGTATTGGTAAACTTCATTTTGAGAAAAGGACCAAGGTCAGGATGTTTTCACTTGAAAATTAGGGGCTATGTGACTGTCTTTCAATTGTTTTAATTGGGTAAAAGAATATATGCTAAGGACTTGCAATAGCTATAATTGTATCAGTAGTCTTAGAGCTTCTGTTGTATCAGTGAAAACCATTAAAAAAAGACAAATCTGAATGCAGATTAAAAAATACTTCTCTTTTTACTTTATTTTTCTTGAAGTCTTTTTTTTTTTTGGTGGGGGGAGTAGAGATCTATGTTGTTTTTTTTTCTCACTATGACTTTTATGCAAATGTTTTGTAGAACTTCACATGTGCCTTCTCAAGGAAGAGAATGGGGAGGAAGGAAAGGAGAGAATCTGGAACTCAAGGTTTTATAAATAAATATTAAAAATTATTTTACATGTAATGGAAAAATCAAATATTAAATAAATGCAAAAATAAAAAAAAGAGAGAGGAGAAAAAGACAAGTAAAAAGAATGGTTCTAAATGACGTGTATTAAGATTTTATCCTGAGAGTCATAGGGACCTACTGAACTTCTCTAAGATTCATCTGAATGTGGATAGATGCCAATGTATACAAATGCCTAAGTATACAGGCCTTGGGCGTGGGTAAATTTTTTTTTTAGTGAGGCTTTCACATATAGAATAGTTTTAACTAGTTAACAAGAAACTTAATGGTTTTTAGAAAATGTAAAGGTAAAGAGGAAATAAATGATAATTGTTTTATGACTTATTCACAAAACAACTTAAAATACTTGAAATACCTTTAAAGTGGCTGATATAGCAAAGGAAATGGCCCTAAGTGATGTGCTTTAGAAGCACCAAATGTTGGGTTATGTGAAGAATTCACAGTGGCCATTCTCTTTGACAAAAGATAGGTTTAAATGTATTGGTCTACCTGTTATCTCAGGGAGGAGGTGGGGGAAGGAGGGGAAAAATTGGAATAAAAGGCTTGGCAATTGTCAGTGCTGTAAAATTACCCATGCATAGAGCTTGTAAATAAAAAGCTATAATAAAAAAAATATTTTTTATTTTAAAAAATGGTAGGTTTATTTAGGAGAAGAGATTACACATGAGGAATAGTAAATATGAAATAGAGATGGGAGAGCATAGAAAGGGGTTTTAATAATCAATGATGGAAAAGGCAAGTTCCGTAGTGGAATTTACAATTACCCAGGAGAAGGAACATGCTATAAGATTGGGGCGTGCCCTTAGCTGGCACGCTATATCCTAAAAGAGATTTAGCATCTAAAGAGGGGTCTGAGAGGAGAAACATCATGGAGCATGGTGGCGTTAGGGGCCTTGCAAAGCACGGGGAAGAGGTAAGGGGAAAGATACCTCTAGGCAGAGTTTCCATGGCAACCGATCCAAAGGAGTGCAGCATCACAGCCTTGGGCCATAAGCAATTTTATAGGGAAAATTTAGTCTCAGGAACTTGACATAACTTGTATTTCTGACTGGATTACCTCCACTAAACTAACATGATCTTTAGCAGAGCTTTCTTCCAGACTGCCACAGGGAATTATTTTATCAAAACTTGAAGTTCTCTCTTCCAGTCACCATTCAGGACCTCATCACCTGGAGATACTTGCCATATATGTGTGTGTGTGTGTGTGTGTGTGTGTGTGTGTGTGTGTGTACGAATATATATATATGTATACATATGTTAGGAAAAAAGGTTTGTGTTTTCTTAATGATCAGAAATAGAGCACCTTCTCAAAATATGTAATAAGTCAAGATGGAGTTCATTGAGATTTTTAAAGCATTAATTTAATAGTTAACATTAAATTAACAGGTTTTTGAGGGGAAAGATAACTTGGTTGTTGTTTGAGAGAACAAACTCCAAAATCTAAAATCGATTTGGAAAGAATTTATTAAGCTGTTTGGTAGAGAATAAATTTTAAAAGGAGGTGTGATTCCCTTTCTTCCAGAGCTGATAGATTTGCTTTATATAGGATTTAAACTAGGGTGAGGCAGAGGACCATGCATATGGTGAAGCAATTTTGCCCTCACAGCAACTTGAGAGTCTGGTAGTTAGAGGCAGAAATGAGGAAATGTAAATATTCAATCAAATTTGGGTGAACCCAAAACTCAAAGGAGTCCAAAACATAATGTTAGGCTACCTTGGAAGTGGGGATCCAAAACAAGAATGCTTTAAGTAGACCCAGGACCTGGAGGACTCCCAAATATCTTGTAGTAATCTTTAGTTTTCCTAGAGAATCACTGAGGTCAGGCAGAATCATTTTCTCACACAATAAAATACTGTTGTTCTCCATAGGCAATATATTTTTAAAATTTTGCAAATAGCTAAAAATCCAATATCTTATCTGTCTAAAGAAATTCATACATAGTAAATAGAGTTCAATATTTTCCTTTAGTTAGTAGAAATTGTTGCTTGAGCAAAAAATATAAAAAAAATTCAACTTAAAATAATTATAAATAATTATAAACAATATGAAATAGTTGTTAGAATCCCTGACAAGACAACCCAGGAACTATATGAATACCATTACAAAACATTTTTCACATAAATAAAGTCAGATCTAAACAATTGGAAAAAATATTAATTGCTCATGGCAAGGCCTAGACAATATAATAAAAATGACAATTCTACTTAATTTATTTTTTCAGTAACATAGCAATCAAACTACCAAAAATTATTTTGTAGAGCTTAAAAAAATGATCAAAATTCACTTGGAGGAATAAAAGATTAAGAATGTCAAAGGGAAGGGCAGCTAGGTGGCGCAGTGGATAGAGCACCAAGCCTGAAGTCAAGAGGATCTGAGTTCAAATGTGGTCTCAGACACTTAACACTTCCTAGCTGTGTGACCCTGGGCAAGTCACTTAACCCCAGCCTCAGGGGAAAAAAAAAAAAAGAATGTCAAAGGGATCAATGAAAAAAGTAGAAGAAAATCTCAAACTGTGGTACAAAGTAGTAATTATCAAAAAAATTTTGTATTAAGGAAGAAGAGGAGGAGAAGAAGAAGGGGAGAAATAGAAAAAGGAGGAGGAGAAAGAAGAAGAAGAAGAAATATGTGGTAAAATCTAATCACTTGGTTAAAAAGTCAGGTTTCAAATTAGGACAAGATGGAAGAGTTACTGATAATACAGAATGGGTTTTAATATTGTAGATAATTTTTACTCTAGTTTCATTCACATCATTAAAGAAAACATTTTGTATCTCCTTTTATGAACTTAACTCAAATGAAAGACGGATTTTTTTCCTTTTCTAAGTTCTCTCTCTCTCTTCTTTGCTCTGTCTCTATCTCTCTCTTCCTTTCTTTCTCCTAATATCAAGAGACAGAAGGGCTTATTTTACAGGGATTCTTTATAAAAAGATTCTTTTTAAAGATTCCTCTTCTAGCCTGATAGGATTCAAGAAAAAGTAGAAAAAAATTAATGGCATGTAAGAACCAAAACTTTCCAAATTTTCAAATGAATTACAGGTAACTTAATTTAATATTCTTAGAGCTTTGAGTTTGATTTTTATAAGACTTGCACTGGTTTTCATCATACAAATTGGAAGGTCAGTGCAATTAAGTTTTGTCAGGCCCTGTTAGACTGTACAAAGCCTTATTACTAGCAGATTTATACATCATTAAAATGGTTTGGAACTTGGAAAGTAAGTTTATTGGAGGGAACCCCTCTGTAAATCTGGGATATATTTCTCTGAGTTTGAGAAGACCAAAGAGAACAATCTGTGGACAGTGGTCAAGGAGAGACTCCTTGAAACAGAAATTTCCAAGGGAAAATGTTTCCTCAAATCAGAAAACATCATGAAGTAAAAAGCTAAGCCCAATATGACAGAATAAGAAGCTTCTTATTTCAGGGGCCATTAAATAAATGTTGCACACACATTTGCCCAAGTCCTTAATGCTATAAACTACCTGAATTGCATTGGGGAATTATGAAAAGTATATTTGAAGGGATAATTTTCTAATCCATACTATTGTATTAGTTTTGTTAGTTCCAGTACTCTGGACATGTTGGTTACAAGAACCCGTAAGCCCTGTACAATCACAAGTCAACCGAACTCTTGAGAAGATTCTAATTGTCTAAGTTTGTGATAGTGTGGAATAAGTGACGGTTTAATTGTAACACAGCATGGTCCCAAGGCAGTTTAACTGTAAAGTTGCACAATTTTAAGAGATAAGCCCACCAAGGACATGGACATGTCCTAGATCCAATCCTAAAGAGATTGTTCTACCAATTTTATTGATGGCCTATGTCATGATAAACTCAGCAGTGGGGAAATAATAAAAGTTAGTTCTGTGTGGTACATAATCTACCCAATAAATTTCAGAGATCTCTCAAGGTGTAAAGAAAAACTTTTATTCGTTTCTTATGAGAAGTGGGCATCATTCTCAGCATAAAAGCAAGGCCCTGAGCAAAAGAATCATAAGCAATATATATGTTCCCTGATGCAATATTTAACACTACCTTGCTGGCTCGTCCTCATTGGCTTATAATGTGGCTTTATATTTTAAGCATGAAAGCTAACTTTTTAAAACTATATTAGCAAGCATCAGTCATTAAAACAATCTGACACTGACTAGAAGATCAGTGGGAAATGGGGAAAGAACACAGAAATTCAAATTAAAGAAAGACATGTCTTTTGTGGACCCTGAGATATGTGTTCTCAACATATGGGATGGGTAAATATGGACAAGGTCAGTTTGTTCTATATATTCCCAGAATTGTTCTGTCCACCCATATCCTGGGAATTGTTTGTCAGGGAGGAAAGGCAGGGGACAATGGGAACCTGATCCTATAGCTTGGCTATTTTACAGTTTCCTTTTGAAGAAATATCAAACTTTTTCCATTCAGTTCCAAAATATAACTGTATTTCAATAAGTTCTGAGAACGAACTATATGACATGAACTATTTTTAGATAACTGCATAAAAAAGAATGTTCTTGGTTTTCTTCATAGTCTTTCCCAAGCTATCTTCATGCTCTAGATGTTCCTCTTTTCTCCTTTTCAATGAACTCTTTATAATTTCAAGGACTGTTTTCATAAAGGTCCACTCCCATATTATAATGATATGAATTTGTGTAGAATTGTAGAATAAGCAACATTCTCTAGCCACAGAAGAGAAGCAGAAAAGGAAAATGAATTTGAAGATTAATGAAAAGTACGTAAAAGTTCAACTAGGGGCCCAAGGAATCAAGGGTAAGCATTAGAGGAAGTACATAGTTCAAATGGCTAACCACAGAGTCAAGTTTGTGAAAGGCAAATAGTGACATCAGACTGGGAAAACAAGGAGAGATGGAAGGACTATGGGGCACAGTGGAGACAAATACTGCATTCAGCAAGTGTAAGAAATGGATGGTCAAGTTCCTGTGATCTTGTGATCAAAACAGCCATCTACACCCAGAGAGGGAACTCTGTGGCAACTGAGTGTGGTTCACAACAAAGTGTTCTCACTTTTTTTGTTGCTGTTTGCTTATATTTTATTTTCTTCATCATTTTCTTTCCTGGTTTGATTTGATTTTTCTTGTGCAGCACAATAATTATATAAATATGTATGCATATATTGGATTTAACCTATATTTCTACCATGTTTAATATATATTGGACTACTTGCCATCTAGGGGAGGGGGGGAAAAAGGGGGGAAAACTGGAACATAAGAGTTTGCAAGGGCTAATGTTGCAGAATTATCTATGCATTTGTTTTGAAAAATAAAAAGCTTAAAAAAAACCTTATGCCTCTGAAAGCATCTTCCATAATGAAACCAACTGTATAATTCTAGAATACACATACTCTCTGTGTGGAAAGGTAAAGAATTTACAGATTAAGCACATATTGATCAGAGACTGTTAGCTAAAGTAGATCAGGCCTATAGGCCCCAGTCAAGGCCTAGGCTGCATTCCATTGTCCAAAGAAGGCATTAAGTGACCAGAAGTTATAAATCACCTTGTCAACTGCATTCCACTGACCAAATAGGGGAATACAGACTTATATGACCAATCACAACATATAGAGGGTGGGATTTTGGAGGTTCTTTGTCTGAAATGTATAAAAGCTGTGAACATTTTCAAGGGAGTGGCTCTCTCCTGCTGTGAATGTGGCTCACAGACCAGAATGGGATCTATAGTAATAATAATATGAGTGATCTCTGAGTAGTCAATTTGGATAGGTCTTTTTGTCCCAAACACTCTCCTACTGTAAAAAGAAAAGAAAAAAAGAAAAGAAAAAGAAATGGACGGTCATTTGGTTTCCACAGTTATGAAAATTAAATTGGAGAAGCTTAAATTAGAAAATTGAAACCCACAAGGACATCAGAGAATAATTAAAGGTGAACATTATCTTCCTCCAAAAGAAAGTAAGCTCCTTGGGGGCAGGGATTGACTTTTGTAATCAGGGGTGGTGGCTTGAAATTTGAAAAGAATCTTTTGTTCTTTGTCCTTAGTCTTCCTCTTGTTACCTTCCTCCTTCCAGAATGAAAGCTCCTTTGGGATTGGGACCAGCTGTGTAATGAGGGGTGGAGACACCCATCGTGTGACTTTGGTAACATCCAATTAGTGGGGAATCAGGGGGAGGAGGGACTTATGCTTCAGGATGGGAAATAAAATGCTGCCTTTGGAGTTTCAGAGGTGTGACTATTCACCTATACCCCCATTCTTGCCAGGATATAAAAGAAATCTTTCCTGCATTCAACAATGAGTCAGTAGAGCTCTAGGCAACATAATTTGTTTCTTACATCCGGCTTGAAGCAAAAGGAGACATGGGAAAGACCAGATTTTGAGCAGAGAGCAGAATGTTAGAAGCCAAGATATTGGAGGTGGCAGAAATGTTAAGACAAGACAGGGCAACAAGCATTCATTAAGTACTTATGTGCCTGGAACTGTGCTAAGCATCAGGGATACAAATTCATGCAAAAAGGTAATCCCTGCTTTTAAGGAACTTTCATTTTAATTCTGGCCGATGACACAAATGGGAACTGAAAAGGGGAGGGGATAGGAAAATGGTGCAAGGTCATAATGTCAGTACAGGAGAATGAGGTTTGGATGGTTCCCAAAATGGAGGGTACGGAAGGAACGGGGGCTAGTACCGGCAGAGTGCTGTTCCAGAGTGAGGAGGCCCCAGGTACCGATGGCTATTTCAGGGTGAGGAGGTTCCAGGTCCTGAGAGAAGTTCCACAGTGAGGTGAGAGCTGAAGCATGGTGGGTCAAAGGTGGGAAAGTCAAAAGCAGAGCTGAAGAAGGGAATGGGGAAATCTCCTCAGAGGATAAAAACGACATGTAAAACTGGATGAAAAAATTGCAGTTCAACGGTGAGGACCCAGTATAGAGTAGAAAACTATTTGTAGCAGACTCAGGTGTCCCAGTGTGATTTGCATTCTTGTTCAACAGATCTGAGCAAAGATGCCTTATCTCCTAGGTTTATAATATTTCATATTCACGGCAACCTTCATTTTTCTCACACAAGCAATGCATTAATTTAAACACTGTAAGTCAGATAAAGTGCTAAGCATTAAAGAACTTAAGAGTTGTCCTTTAATCATTGAAAAGAATTCTCTTTCCTTTTCCAGTGAGCTCCCACCTTTCTCTGGTCCATAAGGGTTCCCCTTTAAGAAGAAAGCATAGAATGGAAGTCAGGTCTTCCTCCATGTAGTAAATTTATTTAATTCACTGAGAAAAGCATTGTACTTCCCTCCCTTTCTGTAGGAGAACCGGGGGCACTGCCCCGATTCCCTTCTCTTTCTAGAAGGCAAGACCTGAAACTTTCATCTCCTCTTCCATCTCCTCTTCTCTGTTATTATATTTAATATATAGTATATTATATTATATGTGTCAGTTCAGCCACATAATTCTTTCTTTTACTGGTATTGACCCCCATCCCCTTCCCACACATCCCCTTGCCTGTGACAGGTTGGTGCAAGACCTCCTTCCCAATTAACTAATCAGAGATGTCTTCAGGCACAAAGAGAAAGCATTTATTTAATCCCTGCAGGGAGAGGCCCAGACACACCTGGGAGCCACCCCATCTCCACCATGTGCTCCTGGAACCTGGCTAGCTTCTGGCTTGTCCAGGGTTTAAAAGCAGAAGACCTGAGCCTTCTCATTGGATAGACTAAAAGGACAAAGACTGGAACCACCCTTGATCAATGGTCACCAATGTTGGCTGCCTCTCACAGGTCACTTCCTGTATCCCAAGGGACAAAGTTCATCCTTCCAGAGAACATATGACCTCTCCAGGGTCCCAACTCTAGGAACAGGGATCATGTGACTCAATACTGAGAAATACTTCATCCAATCCATCCCATTCACCCTCCATGGCTATCTTCCACAGCTGCTATCCCTCTCCAGGGCTGCCATGTCTGGGGCTGGTGGTCCTGGTGTTAGATTCAGGGCTGTACTACTATGGAAATCCCACCCCATCTCCCAAGCCCAGAGTCTAGCTCTCTAGTGTGTCCAGCTTTCTTTGAATCTCTCTGACTAAATGCATCCAACATACAAAATCCAGATTTCTTCACAAGACCGACCAAGGAGTGTTTATTTCCTAATGAAAGCAATCACCCGATTTGACCTTGGAGGGAGTGACTGAAAAACCACAATGGAGAAATAAGCCCATTTAATTAAAAGCAACAGTAATAGAGAGATTTCCAATGAAATTCCTTTAGGGATTTTCATTCAAAGGATATGGGTCCTAATGCTGGTTCTGGGCAACTTTAGATATTTCTTCCCTCTCCGGGGCCCAGTTTTCTCTCTAAATAATGAAAGGATTGGACTCCAGCTCTGTGGCCATACACCATACGCAGCTAAGGTGATAATGGCTGGGCCTGCTTGGGGCTGAGGATCTCACAGAGAAGCACCTGGTCCCTCGTTTACTCCATCTTCAGGGGAAAATCCAGGTTGGGAATACTTCAGAACTATGTTTTCTGGACTTCCCAAGATCCCAAAGTTCTTGTGCTTCCTATAAATGGGAAGGGCATGGTGGCCAGTCAGAATTAGGCCAGGGGTGAATTGTATCAGGATGACCTATTCACAAAGAGCCAGATTATGCAAAGGTTTCCACTGGAAAGGGGATTGTTGGCTCCCACTGGATGCTCTTGCTATTAAATCAAATCAATACAATTTGCATTTTAAAAAATTATTTATTTCCTTTTAGCATTCATTAAAAAGAAGGTCAGGGTCCAAGTTCTCTCCTTCCCTCCAGTCCTACCCCTGAGCATTTGAAAAGGCAAGCAACATGACTTACAGTTTGTATTTTTGAAGTTCCTACTAGAGAGTAAACCCTCCATTTAGTTTTGGAAGCCCCTTCCAATCTGGCCCTTTTATGATCTTGTGAGCAGGGATAATTTCTTTCCTTGTATTCTCAGTATTCACATATTAACCACCAGAGAAATGTTGTTTACTGACTTTAATTAAAGTCACAGGCTGAACTAGTTTGAGGGAGAGGGAGAGGGGGGGGGGATCAAGTGCCAAGAGAAAAGGCATTAGAATTTTGGCTCCCTTTCAGAGAGATCCAGTTCTTGCCCAGCTCCAGAAGCCTGTTACTTTGACCTTTGAGTAATCTGATGCTTGCCTGGGAATATTCCCACAATCCATCCCTTCATCAAGCCCTAATTAAGGGCTAGTTACCATGCTAGGTACTGGGGATGCAAAGCAGAAGCAAAAACAGATCCTGCCCTCATAAAGCTTCCATTTTACTGTAGCAAGTCAAAGCAACTTTGTACATATGGGGTAATACAAATGTATTACAATACAATGTACATAGGATGTAAATACAAAATTACTTCGGGAGAGGTAGGGAAAACATTAACAACTGAGAGGATCAAGAGGAGATTTTGGGGGCCAGCTAAAGATTCTAAATCACCTCTAAGATCTAGCCTAGAATAGCTCCAGGAAGTAGTTAATAAGTGCTTCCTCGGTTCATTGATTGAATGATCAATCTAGTGACTTTATTTTTCCAGCCAAAGAAATGGGCTCAGAGGGGTCACATAGGGATTGGCTAAACTGACATTTGAACCTAACCTTCTAGTTTCAGATCTAACACTTTACCTAGCACACCCCAGCTAGGTAGTCAAAGTTGATTATCTGGTAAACATTGGTTCCAGACCTAGAAAACACTAATTGAATCCAACTTCCTCATTTTACTGTTGAGTAAACTGAGGTCTTGAAAAAGGAACTGAATGAAGTGAACTGTGAAAGTTCTCTCAAGATGGAGACAAGTGCTCCGAAGATTGAGTGAAGGTCGCCTTTCTTTCTCCAGAGATCACGTGGTTTACCAGGCCTGGGACCATATATTCCTTTCCTTTGTGAGACTAAGTTGGGGCCACCTTGGCAGTGAAACTCCCAAATAAGGTAATTTCGTAATCCTACAGATGTGGTTGGGTTAGAAGTGTTTCCTCATTTATGACTTAGAATGTGAGATCATTTGTCCCGACTAATCAGGGCAAAGGTCCAGCCTAGAGGGAGTGTTAACCCAGACCCTATATAATCCTTGTCTGTTAACTATACCTTGGCTCTCCTTGCCTGACTGCCTGTTGGGAGGGAGATGTCCTTTCTCCAGGGATCCTAATAAAATTCCTTTCTACTTTTACCTCGAGAAATGTCCTTGACATATTTGAGCCGGTGGTCTTTGTCTCACCCAGAACCAACTTCCCCTCTCCCCCAAATTTAGGGAGCTGCTTCTTGTATTTTTATCAATATTTTCCCCCAGACTTTTGCATACAAAGATCCCCAACCATCTTTTTTCCTCTGCTTACCCATTTGACAATAGAGAAATATGATCAGGGCCCAAAGGCTTTGTGTGCCCTCCAGTAGCTCCCAGAACTGGGATAATTAATCCTTTTTTTTTTTTTTTTTCTTCCTTTGAAATCTTCAAGGACTCGGCCAAATTCCAGTGGGGTAATCGGTGGGTTTATGGTTGTGATTTACATAAATTACAGAAACATAACACCAGTGACATTTATCTCAAAGTGAAAAATGCAGCTTTCTTTTATCTGGAGACCTTGGGATTGGTGCCATTTACAGAGTCAACCACTCTCTTGAGGAGGTAAATGAGTTTCCTTGGGATAGAGGAGATTTGAGGAAATTAATTTTGCTTCTTTTCCCAATAGTTAAAAGGATCTACGAGTTCCACAGGGAAGCCACATTTCTGGAATTTTTAAAAGAAATGGGAAGGGGCTGCAACTTGAAGGGTCAATAGATTATTTTAGTACAGCCTGGACAAGTAATGGAATGAGTGGAGACAGGGTCAGGAGAGACCTTGTATTGAAACTCAGCTCTCACATTGACTTTATTTGTTTTAAAGAAATTAAATATTTTAATAGAACTCAAAGGAAGGGAGGCAGAGCTAAGACGGCAGGGTGCGGTGAGCTCTCCCAATCTCTCTCTCAAAACAACTTAAAAAAAAATTTAACAATCATTTACAATTTTATTTTTATTCTTAATTTTACAGAAAGGCAAATGTTCCTATACACAGAATAGAATAGAAAAAGGTGAATATGTGTAAAATATTTTTTTTGCTCCATATAGTTTGGTTTTTTAAAGTATATAGTAAATTCAATATGTTACTTTCTTTTTTTTAAATTTCTTTTGGACTTATGTTTTTCTTTTTTAAATTGTTACTATTACAGGGGCCACTAGGGGGCGCAGTGGATAGAGCACCAGCCCTGAATTCAGGAGGACCTGAGTTCAAATTTGTCTCAGACACTTAACACTTCCTACCTGTGTGACCCTGGGCAAGTCACTTAACCCCAGCCTCAAAAAAAAAAAAAAAATTCTTACTATTACAGCTTTTTATTTACAAAACATTTGCATGAGTAATTTTTCAACATTGACCCTTGCAAAACCTTCTGTTCCAGCTTTTCCCTTCCTTCCCTCCAACCCCTCCCCTAGTGGCAGGTAGTCCAACACAACATATTACTTTCAAAGCTTGTCTGTCAAAACAACTTTAAAAGACATGTTAATCTCTCATGTTGGCCAAGATGACAGGAAAAGATAATGATAAATGTTGGAGGAGATGTAGAAAAGCTGGAATACTAATGCATTGTTGGTGGAGTTGTGAAATGATCCAACCATTTGGAGAGCAATTTGGAACTGAACTTGTAGCTTGGGAGAGGGGGGAAATATAGCAATAACCCTAAGGCTACTTGGCCTTTGGAGTGTCACAATGCTGGCTATCTGATAACAATCTGTTGGTCAGTAATAACAAAATTTCTGAGAATTCAATAGTTTTTGCAATTCTACCTCTAAGCCATAGGCTTCAATAACAGATGCAGCCCCACCCCTATCACTCTTCAATTTTACCTCTAAGCCATAGAAGTAGCATATCAATGACTTGAAGAACCTCATCTTTATTTCTTTTTCCTATAAAATTATTTACTCGGCTCTCTTCTGACTCTTTGCTAAATTCCTTTGGAACTTACCCTGATGTTACCAGCATCCCTTAAATTTGAGAAAAAACTGAGTTTGTGAATTCTTTCACTTTGCCCTTGACACCAACCTAGGGACCCTAACATTATTGGGGTATCTTTCACTTCAACAGAACTGTGGCCAAAGGGCTACAAAAGTGTATAGTTTTGATTCAGCAGTGTCTATGCTGGGTCTGTATCCTAAAGAGATCACACATGTGCAAAAATATTTGTAGCAGCTCTTTTTATTTTATTTTGCTTTATTTTTTATTATAGCTTTTTTATTTACAAAACACATGCATGGGTAATTTTTTAACATTGACCCTTGTGAAATCTTCTGTTCCAACTTTTCTCCTCCTTCTCTCCACCCCTAGGGGACGCCCTAGATGGCAGATAATCCAATACATGTTAAATTTGTTAAAGTATATGTGAAGTACAATGTATGTCTACATATTTATACAGTTTTCTCGAGCAGCTCTTTTTATAGTGGTGATGTGGTTAGTGGCAGTGCAGAGAGTTGAGGTGTGAGTAGCCCCTTCTGGTTGGCACTGGTTCAACGTGAAAGAATTCATGAACCTGAAAAGTTTGACTGACAAAAGGAAAGTTTTGTTGGCACTGAGAAGTCAATCCTGGCAGAGAGATAAAGGTCCTGGCAGAGAAATAAACAGAGGTGTTAACACTGAGAAGAGGGCAGGGGTCCTGGTAGGCAGCTGGGTCACTTTGGACCTCTGCAAATTATGAGTTTAAAATTGTGTTCTTTTATAGAAAATCAGAGATTGAAGTTTCAATTGAATGAGATTACTGCCCCCAGGCCTAGATTTCCAGTAGAATGAGACCATTTAAGTTCCAGTTACTAGGAGTGGTCCTGGACTAATTTCCAACTCAACAGAAGGTGCAGCTAGTCCCACCAAGATAACAGAAGACTTTACCTTGATTCCCTGAGGCAGATCTCTCCCAAGAGGAGAGTTTCTCAAGAGTTCACCCATGGCTTCTTCCCCAAAGTCAGAGGACAGTGCTAAAGCCCTGGAAATTGAATGGAGGCCCAAAAGTTGGGGAATGGATGAATAAAGTTATGGTAGTTGATGGCAACAACAAGATTATATGATGCTCAATTCTGATGGACATGGTTTTTTCCAATAGTGAGATGATTCAGGCCAATTCCAATGATCTTGTGATGAAGAAAGCCGTCTACATACAGAGAAGATGGTGGCAACTGAATGGGGATCACAACGTAGCATTTTTACTCTTTTTGTTGTTGTTTACTTGCATTTTATTTTCTTTCTCATTTTGTTTTCCTTTTTTTTTTTCCCTGAGGCAATTGGTGTTAAGTGACTTGCCCAGGGTCATACAGCTAGGAAGTGTTAAATGTCTGAATCCAGATTTGAATTCAGGTCCTCCTGATTTCAGGGTTAGTGCTCTATCCACTGATCCACCTAGCTGCCCCTTGTTTCCCTTTTTTTGATCTGATTTTTCTTGTGCAGCAAGATAATTGTAAAAATATATATGCATATATTGGATTTAACATATTTTTTTTACCATATTTAATATATGTTGAATTACTTGCCATCTAGGGGTGGAGGGAAAGGGAGAGGATTGGAACACAAGGTTTTGCAAGGGTCAATTTGAAAAATTATTCATGCTTATGTTTTGAAAACAAAAAAAAAACTTTAATAAAAATATAAATAAATTAAGTTATGGTATGTGAATGTAATTAAATATTATTTTTCTTTAAGAAGTGAACAGGCTGATTTTAGAAAAGCCCGGAGAGACTTACATTAACTAATGTTAAATGAAGTGAGCAGAACCAAGAGAACATCATTCACAGTAACAAGAAGATTATATGATCATCAACTGTGATGGATAGACTTGTCTCTTTTCAACAATAAGATAATTCAAGGCAATTCCAATATGCTTGTGTTTTTTCCCCTACAATCTATTTTATTTCTTTTGTTTTTTTAAACAAATTGTTTTGTGAACCATGTTAAGAGAAAAGTCAGAGCAAAATGGAAAGACAATGGGAGAGATTTTTTAAAATGAAAAAAGAAGTAAACATAGAATGTGTTGATTTATATTCCATCTCCTTAGTTCTTTTTTTCTGGATGGATTTGAATAGATTTGGGATGGAAAATGCCATCCCAAATCCAGCGAGACCTTTGGAAACTGATTGCTTGTTTTATTTATTTTATTTTCTTGCATGTTTTTCCCCTTTTGAGCTGATTTTTATTGCATGGCCTGATGAATTTGGAAATATGTTTAGAACAAGCACATGTGTTTAACCTATGTCAGATTGCTTGCTCTCTTGGGGAGAGAAGAGGGGGGAAGAGAGAGGGAAAAATTTGGAACACAAGATTTTGCAAAGATGAATGTTGAAAACTATCTTTGCTTATATTTGGAAAAATAAAATATTATTTTTTTTAAGTGTGTTGAACCAAATTCTAAGGATAACAACATAACATTTCAATCTTTTTGTTGTGGTTTGCTTGAATTTTATTTTCTTTCTCATTTTTATGATAGCAACAACAAAAACAAAAACTCGTAATGAGACATGTTTTAACCTGGAACAGCTTAGAAAGACAGAAAAAAAACCCCACCAGGCAGCTTTTTTTTTTTTTTTTTTTTTTTGGCCAATTACTTATTTCCAGGTTGCCATTCTAGCAGAGATGAACTGTTGTGGTCAAAAGTTGTTTTTTTTTTTTTTTTTTTTTTTGTTTTTGTTTTTTCTTTTTTTCTTTATTTTGTTGAAGTTTTTTATTTTCAAAACATCTTCAAGAATAATTTTTTCAACACTGATCTTTGAAAAGCCTTGTGCTCCAATTCTTCCTCCTTTCTCCCCACCCCTTCCACTAGATGACATGTAATCCAATGTATGTTAAACATGGTATGTTAAATCCAAAATAGGCACATACATAAATATACAATTATCTTGTTGCATAAGAAAAATCAGATTTAAAAAATGAAAAAGAAAATAAAATTCAAACAAACCACAACAAAAAGGGTGAAATGCTATGTTGTGGTCCACCTTCAGTTCCCACAATCCTCTTTCTGGGTGTAGATGGCTCTCTCCATCACTGAACAAGAGGAACTGGTTTGAATCATGTCATTGTTGAAGAGAGCCATGTCCATCAGAATTGATCATTTGATCATCATATAGATTGTTGTTGAAGTATATAATGATCTCCTGGTCCTGCTCATTTCACTTGGCATCAGTTCGTGAAAGTCTCCCCAGGCCTCTCTGAAATCATCCTGCTGGTCATTTCTTACAGAACAATAATATTCCATAACATTCATATACCACAACTTATTCAGTCATTCGCTAACTGATGGGCATCCACTCAGTTTCTATTTTCTTGCCACTACCAAAAGGGCTGCACATTCTTGCACATACAGGTCCCTTTCCCTCTTTTAGTATCTCTTTGGGATATAAGCCCACTAGTAGCACTGCTGGATCAAAGGGTATGCACAGTTTGATAACTTTTGGAGCAAAGTTCCAAATCGTTCTCCAGAATGTTCACAGTTCCACCAACAATGCATCAGTGTCCCAGTTTTCCCACATCCCCTCCAACATTCTTCATTTTTTCCTGTCACCTTAGCCAATCTGAGAGATGTGTAGTAGTATCTCCGAGTTGTCTTAATTTGCATTTCTCAGATAAATAGTGACTTAGAGCACCTTTTCATATGACTACAAATAGTTTCACTTTCTTCATCTGAAAATTGTCTGTTCATGTCTTTTGACTATTTATCAATTGGAGAATGGTTTGAATTCTTACAAACTTGAATCAACTCTCTATATATTTTAGAAATGAGGCCTTTATCAGAACCCTTGAATGTAAAAATGCTTTCCCAATTTATTGCTTCCCTTCTAAATTTGTCTGCATTACTTTTGTTTGTATAAAAACTTTTAAACTTAATATAATCAAAATGATTTATTCTATGTTCAATAATGATCTCTAGTTCTGTGGTCACAAATTCCTTCCTTCTCCACAGATCTGAGAGGTAAACTCTCCTCTGTTCTTCTAATTTGCTTATAATGCCACTCTTTATGTCTAAACCATGAACCCATTTTGACTTTATTTCAATATATGGTGTTACCTGTGGGAAAATGCCTACTCTAAAGTTTTGAGGGAACAGAGACTCTAGGTGGATAAGGATCAGAGCAGAGACCAGGAGATTAGTGACCAGAACTCTCTTCAAGTGACACCATCTTGCAAGTTCTGTAAACCTACAAATAGCCCAAATCTAGCCAAGATGCTCAAGTTAGTCATGTTCTTTCAGAGATGAGCAGAGCTCAAATCCAACATAAAAAGTTCAAAGTCAAGAAATAGTTTAGGACACAAACCACAAAAAAAGAACATAACTATTAAAAAAAAAAAAAACTACTATGGTGACAGGCAAGCTCAAGACAAACTGAAAAGAAGAAAATAACTTGAAAATTTCTCTAAACAAGGCCTAAAAGAAATATATATATATATATATATATATATATATATATATATATATATAAAACTAGGTGGTGCAGTAGTTAGAGGACCAGCCCTGAAATCAGGACCTGAGTTCAAATCTGGTCTCAGACACTTAATACTTTCTAGCTGTGTG
The DNA here is from genome assembly GCF_048593235.1 of Sminthopsis crassicaudata. Taxonomy (NCBI): domain Eukaryota; kingdom Metazoa; phylum Chordata; class Mammalia; order Dasyuromorphia; family Dasyuridae; genus Sminthopsis; species Sminthopsis crassicaudata. The sequence continues at coordinate 745,159,381 of NC_133617.1, read as the reverse complement.
ACCCTGGGCAAGTCACTTAACTCCAATTGCCTCAGCAAAGCAAACAAAGAAACAAAAGCAAAGTTAATTTATCAATCAAAAAACTTTTATTCAACAGTTATTAAGTGTCAGGTATTATGTTAGGTGCCCTGGGTATGAGGAAAAGAGAGAAATATGACCTATCTTTAAGGAATTCACGTTCTAATGGGGCAGACAACATGCCCACAATCATGATGTAAGAGATTTATACAGAATAAATGGAATGAAATCTCCCAGGAAAGGGACTGACAGAAAGTATTACTAGGGAAAGCCTCCTGCCGAAGGTGGAATGGGAGCCAGAGATGATAGGCCCACACAGGGTTTGGTGAAGTGTGGAAAATGAAAGTCAGAATTACTCACAGTTTCCTTCTCAGTGTCATATTTCAGTCAGAACTAGGATGTGGCCACTATTACCAGATCACAGTTTTTCCCTAGAATTCCGTCTTCTACAGAAAGATTTCCCCAACTGCTTGCCTTTCTTAATTATTTCCCATGATCCCGGTTTAGCGTACTTGGCCACATTTGGTTGCTCTTTGCCTTCTCCATTAGATTGGGAGCTCCTTGAGGGAAGGGTTGTCTTTTACCCCTTTGTGGGCTCTTCGTTCTCCTTCCCCCTTCCCTCCCCAATATGGCACATAGAAGGCACTTCAAAGTGTTGCTTGACTGGCTGTCTAGTAAGCATGACTGTCTCTGAAATGCCTGGGGCTCTATATCAATTGAATGTGATTAGTCAAGACTCAAAAATCTAGAGTTAACTAGCCCTGGATCATATGAGTCATCTGTTTTATAAGAAGCTCCTTTTAATGAAATCAAAACCATCAGATTCTTCCTCTTTGGCCCAACCTCCAGCTAGAGGGAAGAAAAAACACCTTAAGTTTTGAATTCATTTTTGGTCTTCTGTCCTGTTTGGTTCTGTGTGTTCTAAGCTAGCCATTGGCTTCCTCCCGGCCAATCTCCCTTTTGAACAGCTATAAAGCCCAGAACAATTATCATCAGTCATAGTTTGTATGAGACAAAAATCAGGAATTAGAAACGTTTAAAGAAATGGAAAAGCAGGGCAGTGGATAGAGCACCAGCCCTGAAGTCAGGAGGACCTGAGTTCAAATCTGGCCTCTGACACTTAATACTTCCTGTGTAACCCTGAGCAAGTCACTTAACCCCAACTGCTTCAGCAAAAAAATTAAAAAAAAAAAAATCCTGGAGAGAGCTTTGCTAGCTATAGGCCTAAGGAAAGGGAGAGGAGAAATAAACTTTTCTTCTCCTCTTGCTGATCTCAAGGAGCAGCAATAGCCAGGGAGAGGTGAGGCAGGAGGGACATCTTAGACAAAGAACGAGAGAGCATGCTGTGCGTTAGTGTAATGCTGGAGAAACTGAGGCAAGATAGAGATCAGAGAGTATTTAATGATTTATTTAATGGGAGAGATTTACTGGGACCAAATGGGTCCATGGTTTGGTCCCAGGGCTGAATGAGACTATTGTCTCCAAGAATCCAGCCCACAATGTGAGTTCTCAATGATCTATAGAGACGTGGCTCAGCCTCAGGGGGTAGACTGAGGCAGGGGAGGAGTCAGGGTGCTGAGAGTGGGACTCTGACAGGGTGGGGAGAGCCACAGAAAATGGGGATGACATAATGGGGGGAGGCACCCTGGAGATGAGAAGCATCTTGATAAGAAGGTGTCTGATATTCTGATAGCTTGGGATGGGGAGAAGCATTCTAACATTCTAACCTGTAAGATCTTTTATCCTTATCAAATATCCTGATTAAGAGGGAGGGATGGTTTTGCAAGATTGATCAGAACAATTAGGGAAACTGAGTCATGACACTAGAAGAGAACTGTGGCATAACATTAGGAACAGCCAGAGAGTCCAAATGACCAGATCAGTGAATAGATTGAAGGTGTCTGATGTGAGGAGGTTCAAGGGAGGGGAACGCAACTAGGTGGAAAGTGAACAGAGCGCTGGACGTGGTCAGGAAGCCCCGAGTTCAAATGTGCCCCAGACACTTTACTAGCCGGGGGATTCCGTTCGCCTCAGTTTCCTCATCTGTAAAACTAGCTGCAGAAGGAAACGGCCACCGCTCCGATATACTGGCCAAGAAAACCCAAAAGAGCTTCAGGAGAGTCAAACATGACTGAACATCCGCCATGCATAACAAGACCGGAAAGGCGAGTTGAAGGCAGGTTGTGAAGGGCTTTGCCAAACACGCAAGTTTATATTTAATCCTGGAGGTCAGAGAACCAGGGGAGCCTTGGGAGCAGCAGAGGGGCCCGCTTAGACCTGGCCCCAGGAAGATCTCCTTGGCAGCTGAGCAGGAGAGGCGGGTGTGTTGTTCTTTCCACTGCGCTCTCCTGCCTCCGACATCTTTCCTCCCTCCCCATAAAGGAGGAAGATTTGTCCAAAGGGCATCCTGGCCTCTGAGAGCGCTTCCCTTAAAGGACAGAGTTTGGGAAATGCAGCAAGTCATGGGACACATGACCCCCTCCCAGGAGATGGCCCTCTCCCCCAGTCGGAGAGTCCCAGGTTCCACAGAGCCCACCTAGCGCCTCCATAACACACTGGACGAATGGTCATCCAGGCTCTGCATGGAGGCCTCCAGGAGGCAGAACCAAACAGCTGCCCAGCCCCCTGGGCTGCTCAGGGCAGTTCTCCTCAGAGGAAGCCAGGCTTGACCTGGAGTCCAAGCTGATCTCTTTGTGACTTCTCGCCATGGCAGCTCCTGTTTCTGCCCTCCAGTCAAATGGAACAGGTTCCGTATCACAGCCCTTCACCAACGTGAAGGAAGCAATGGAGCTCTCTGAATTCTGTCACCAGCAAGTTCTTCAGTACAGCCTTTTATGACATGGAGGCCAGTCCTTTCACCATTCTCTGAATGCTCCCCAGCTTCTCAAAGTCCTTCCTAAAACATTGGGAATGGGCTTAATAATAATATCCATTGCTTGGGCAGCTAGATGGCAGAGCAGATAGAACATGGGCACTGAAGTCTGGAGGACCCGAGTTCAAATCTGGCCTAAGACACTTAACATTTCCAGCTGTGTGACGCTGGGCAAGTCACTTAACCCCAATTGCCTCCTTAGAAAATAAAATAATAATAATAGCCACGGCCCTTACTCTGTTGTTGTTATGATGAGATGACAACCTATAGTTGTCAGATTGTGACTCTAAAGGGCTGTAGAAATGCTTTAAAAAAAAAATAAACTAAAACCCTTTAAAATTTTTTTCATTTTTGCTGAGGTCATTGACCAATGTCATTTTCCTGCCTCTGTTTCTGATACCGTCATCAGCTCTAAGGGCTGACTAGCAAGGTCAATGTGTGTGTGTGTATGTGTGTGTGTGGTGTGTGGTGTGTGTGTGTGTGGTGTGTGGTGTGTGTGTGTGTGTGGTGTGTGGTGTGTGGTGTGTGTGTGTGTGTGTGGTGTGTGTGTGTGTGTGTGTGTGTGTGTGTGTGTGTGGTGTGTGGTGTGTGTGTGTGGTGTGTGGTGTGTGTGTGTGTATGTGTGTGTGTGGTGTGTGGTGTGTGTGTGTGTGGTGTGTGGTGTGTGTGTGTGTGTATGTGTGGTGTGTGTGTGGTGTGTGGTATGTGTGGTGTGTGTGTGTGTGTGTGTGGTGTGTGTGTATGTGTGTGTGGTGTGTGTGTGTGTGGTGTGTGGTGTGTGTGTATGTGTGTTTAGTGTGTGTGTGTCTGTGTGGTGTGTGGTGTGTGTGTGTATGTGTGTGTGGTGCGTGTGTGTGTGTGTGTGGTGTGTGTGTGTGTGGTGGGTGTGTGTGTGTGTGGTGTGTGGTGTGTGTGTGTGTGTGTGTGTGGTGTGTGGTGTGTGGTGTGTGTGTGGTATGTGTGTGTGTATGTGTGTGTGGTGTGTGTGTGTATGTGTGGTGTGTGTGTGTGTGTGTGTGTGTGTGGTGTGTGTGTGTGTGTGTGTGTGGTGTGTGTGTGTATGTGTGGTGTGTGTGTGTGTGTGTGTGTGTGTGTGTGTGTGTGTGCATGCCCATTTGGACACAAGCTCTTCATGAATGGGAATTGTTTCGTCCTTTATCTTTACAGCTTTTCTCTCTGCCTGACACTTAGTAGGTGTTAATAAATACTTGTTGAAATAAGATGATTCAGCCCGGTTCCAATGATTCAGGCCAGTTCCAATTATCGAGATGAGGAGAGCCATCTGTACCCACAGAGAGGCCTGTGGGAACTGAGAGTGGATCACAACACAACATTCTCCCTCTTATTTTGTTGTTTGCTTGCGTTTTGTTTTTTTCCTCATCTTTATTCCATTTTGATTTGACCTTTCTTGTGCAGCACGATAATTGTATCAATTTGTACGCATGTTTTAGATTTAATGTATATTTCTACCATGTTTAACATATAGTGGACTACTTGCCACCCATCTAGGGGAGGGCGTGGGGAAAGGGGAAAAATTGGAACACAAGGTTTTGCAAGGGCGAATGTCAAAGAATTGTTCATGCATATGTTTGGGAAAAAAAGTTTTAATAATAAATAAATACTGCTGATACATAAATAAACCTTAAAGATCTCTATAAAAATTACTTGGTATTACTATGATTACTCTTATTCATCACTACCAATGCTCTAGTGCCTCCTCTCTCTTTCCCTTTCATGCTCTTATGGAAGTTTCACTGTAGATTTTCTTTTTTTTTTATTTAGAATTTTTTTCCCACAGTATATATGCATGAGTAATTTTTAATAATATTATCCCTTGTATTCATTTTTCCAAATTATCCCTCCTCCCTCCTCTCCCTCCCCCCGATGACAGGCAATCCCATACATTTTACATGTGTTACAATAAAACCTAGATACAATATATGTCACTGTAGATTTTCAAGGAAGGCAGAAGTTCTTCTTGATAAATAATGAAAGTCTTATTTTTGCTATTTTGCAGATAAGGAAACTGGAACTCTGAGAAACTGGGGTCCCAGAATCCAGAGATGAAAGGTAGAAAGAGAAGCTCTCCATGCTAAGCAAGTGTCCAGAGCATCTTCCTTTTTCTGTTCATGATGGCCAACATTATCTGCACTTTTCCTAGTAGGATGCCTCATTATGACATGGAGGTCACCCTCTTTCTATCAAAAGAAGCGCTGGCTCTGGTAGCTCTTTTTTTTTTTTAAACTATAACAAGAACTTTTTTATTTTTTATTTTTTTATTTATTTATTTATTTTAAAAAAAAAAATTTTTTTATTATATATATATATATATATATATTTATAATATTATCCCTTGTATTCATTTTTCCAAATTACCCCCCCTCCCTCTATTCCCTCCCCCCGATGACAGGCAATCCCATACATTTTACATGTGTTACAATATAGTCTAGGTACAATACATGTGTGTGAATATCATTTTCTTGTTGCACAATAAACATTAGAATCCGAAGGTACATGCAACCTGGGCAGACAGATATTAGTGCTAACAATTTACATTCCCCTCCCAGTGTTTCTTCTCTGGGTGTAGTTGTTTCTGTCCATCATTGATCAACTGGAAGTGAGTTGGATCTTCTTTATGTTGAAGATTTCCACTTCCATCAGAATATATCTTCATACAGTATTGTTGTTGAAGTGTACAGCGATCTTCTGGTTCTGCTCATTTCACTCAGCATCAGTTGATTTAAGTCTCTCCAGACCTCTCTGTATTCCTCCTGCTGGTCATTTCTTACAGAGCAATAATATTCCATAACCTTCATATACCACAATTTACCCAACCATTCTCCAACTGATGGACATCCATTCATCTTCCAGTTTCTAGCTACAACAAAAAGAGCTGCCACAAACATTTTGGCACATATATGTCTCTTTCCGCTCTTTAGTATTTCTTTGGGATATAATCCCAGTAGTAGCGCTGCTGGGTCAAAGGGTATGCACCGTTTGATGACTTTTTGGGCATAGTTCCAAATTGCTCTCCAGAATGGCTGGATTCTTTCACAACTCCACCAGCAATGTATTAGTGTCCCAATTTTCCCACATCCCCTCCAACATTCATCATTATTTGTTCCTGTCATCTTAGCCAATCTGACAGGTGTGTAGTGGTATCTCAGAGTGGTCTTAATTTGCATTTCTCTGATCAGTAGTGATTTGGAACACTCTTTCATGTGAGTGGATATAGTTTCAATTTCTTCCTCTGAGAATTGTCTGTTCATATCCTTTGACCATTTATCAATTGGAGAATGGTTCGGTTTCTTATAAATTATGGTCAGTTCTCTATATATTTTGGAAATGAGACCTTTGTCAGAACCTTTGTTTTTAAAAATATTTTCCCAATTTGTTACTTCCCTTCTAATCTTGTTTGCATTAGTATTATTTGTACAGAAACTTTTTAGTTTGATGTAATCAAAATCTTCTATTTTGTGATCAATAATGATCTCTAGTTCTCCTCTGGTCATAAATTCCTTCCTCCTCCACAAGTCTGAGAGGTAGATTATCCTCTGTTCCTCTAATCTATTTATTATCTCCCTCTTTATGCCTAAATCATGGACCCATTTTGATCTTATCTTGGTATATGGTGTTAAGTGTGGATCCATATCTAATTTCTGCCATACTAATTTCCAGTTTTCCCAACAGTTTTTTCCGAATAATGAATTTTTATCCCTAATGTTGGAATCTTTGGGTTTGTCAAAGATTAGATTGCTATAGATGTACCCTTTTTTGTCCTTTGTATCTAATCTGTTCCACTGATCTACCGGTCTATTTCTTAGCCAATACCAAATGGTTTTGGTGACTGCTGCTATATAATATAGCTTTAGATCAGGTACACTTAGACCACCTTCCTCTGGGTTTTTTTTCATTAGTTCCCTTGCAATTCTCGACCTTTTATTCTTCCATATGAATTTTGTTGTTATTTTTTCTAGGTCATTGAGAACTTTTTTATTTTTCCCCAAATATATGCAAAGATAATTTTCCCAACATTCACTCTTGCAAAACCTTGTGTTCCAAATTTTTCTCCTTTCCTCCTCTCCTCCCATCCCCTAGACTGCAAACAATCCAACACAAGTTAAACATGCACAATTCTTCTAAACATATTTCCATATTCATATCACACAATAAAAATCAGATCAAAAGGAGAAAGAAAAAAACAAACAAAAACAAAAAAGATGCAAACATTATGTTGTGATCCACATTCATTGTCCATACTCCTCTCTGATGCAGATGGCTCTCTCCATCACAAGTCTATTGGAATTGGTCTGAATCACTTCATTGTTGAAAAGAGCCAAGTTCTGGTTGCTTTTAATTGGATGGGAAGGCCAGGCTGGGCCCAGCAACAGATGCCCCTTTGTGTTATCTGAGGACCAGTGTAGCTTAGATTATAGAAGTTTATCCCCAGGAAGACGGCCTGCATGTGAAGATACTTTTATTTCAACCAGCCAGCCATTTATTTATTTATGCATTTATTCTTCATTCATTTATATATGTGTGTGTACACACACACACATAATCTGAGGGATTATGGTTGACTTTAGCAAAAGCACCACCCACACTATTTCAAAATGTTTTGACAATGTGAGCAGTCCAACAGTGGAGGGGACTGTCTTAGGGAAGACTAGGTTCCTCCTCCTCAGAGCTTCCCATTGGCCAATGTCATCTTCCTGCCTCTGTTTCTGATACCGTCTTCAGCTCTAAGGGCTGACTGTAGCAAGGTCAATGTGTGGGTGTGTATGTATATGTGTGTGCGTGCGTGTGTGAGTGTGTGTGTGTGTGTGTGTGCACGCCCATTTGGACACAAGCTCTTCGTGAATGGGAATGCTGGATGACACTGGTCTGTGTACATTGGAAAGGGAATTCCTTCCTTTGCACTACATGGCCACTGAGGTCCCCTTTCATTTCTCCCATTCGCTGTGACCAATGACATTAAAGATATTTCAAAGAACCTTGCCAAGAAGTTGGTTCTTCTTTCAAACTGGATTGTGAATATGAGGACATGGGGGGAGTCACCTTTCCCTTTGAGAAGTCAAGGCTGAGCAAGTAGCCGGGGCGGGAGTCTGGACTTCAAACTTGTTCTGGTAGGAGTAGCAACAAGGGTCCTAAGGAACGTGAGGGGCAGTCAACAGAAACACAGGCTCTCAGAGTTGGGAAGGACCTCAGCCTCTTCTAGGCCATTCTGCACCTGCACAAGAATACTCTCTCCAACAAACTCATAGGCTGGACATCTGGCTTCTACCCGGAGGCTAAGGATAGAATGTTCACGACCTACCAAGGCTGCCCAGTGTAGCTTTGCGCTACTTGAACTTTTAGGAATTTTCTCCAGATTTTGCTGCCTCATAATTTCCCCCCACACTCTTCTCTTCCTATGGCCTCCTTCTCCCAACTGTGAGCTCTTCCCAGATCCATCATCCCAACTGTGAGCTTTTCTCAGATCCACCATTTTGAATTTGGGCTCAAGGGGGTCATCCCTCTTTCCTCTCCCAAATCTGCTTTCAGACTCTACAGCCTTTAGCAATAAGCCCTTGCTTGGGCCCCTTTCCTAGCTCCTTTTTAAAGTGTGTTGTCTTCTTTCTGCAAAATTAAAATTCGGCATCTGTTTGTGTAAGTTTCTGGCCTTTCTAAAATAAATTTGTTCATCATTTTTTAATAGAACAATCATATTCCATTACTATGGAATCCGTGATCACAACTTCTTCTGGATGCTATGAATCTCATGAATACAACCCAACATTTCCTTAACCCTTTACATACCCAATCATAGGTCTAGTTTCTCCTTCTCAAATACATCTTCTCAAATGACCAGCTGGAGGATTTCAGAGAGTCCTAGAGAGACTGACAGGAACTGATGCTGCGTGAAACGAGCAGGACCGGGAGATCATTATACCCGGCAACAAGAAGACTATACAATGATCAATTCTGATGGATGTGGCTCTCTTCAACAATGAGATGATTCCATTTGTTCAGTGATGAAGGGGAGCCATGCACAAGAGAGAACCATGGGAACAGAGTATGGACCACAACACAGCATTCTCACTCTTTCTGTTATTTGCTTGCATTTTGTTTTCTCAGTTTTTTCTTCCTTTTTGATCTGATTTTTCTGGTACAGCAAGATAATTGTACAAATATATATATATATATATAATATATATATATATAATATATATGTATAGTATTTAACATATACTTTAACATATTTAACATGTATTGGACTACCTGCCAGCTAGGGGAGAGGGTGAGGGGAAGGAGGAGAAATTTGGAACAAAATGTTATGCAAGGGTCAATGTTGAAAAATTACCCATGGATGTGTTTTGTAAATAAAAAGCTTTAATAAAAATATTTTTTAAAAAAGAAAAAAAATAAAATATATCTTCTCCTGCCTCAAATTATCTGATCAATTCAATATTTCTTTATTGAATAGCAGGACCCTCCCTTGACAGTTCCAATGCAATACTTGACCAAGTTTTTTTCAGCAATACTATGACACATGTCATTCAGGTATCATTATTCTGTTTTACAGTTGGGGAAACTAGGCTCAGGCTTGTTCACTGATCACAAATTTAGAGATGGTGGGGGACTTCAGAGCCCCAGTGTTCACATTCTTTAGGTCTGACCCGTGGCAAGGAAAAAGGAGGGTTAGATACTATATATTACTGATTATATGGTAGTTTTTAATGGTATAAACTTAGTCAGACCAGCTGAATCAAAATTAAAATGTACATGTAAAAAAATGAGTTAGAGAAAGGGAGGGAGACAGCGAGAGGTGGGAGAGAAGGAAACTGAGGCATGAAAAAGTAGAGATTTGCCCAGCATATCACATTTTGGAAATCAAATTCTAGACTTCTTTGTCCTTTTCTTTTTACTTTTAGTGTCTGGTATTAGCCCTGTAAAGGGCAGTGGGCCAACACGACATTACTACCCTGAAAAAGTACTATTGTTATTTTTTTTTTTCCTTTTTTAGAAACCTAAAAAATTATAAGAAATTTTCTTCTCCTGGAAAAAACTTGCTGCCTTTTGGACAACAGAAATCAGCTAGAAACGACTAGGGAGCATCAGAGTATTGGATCTGGAGTAAAGGAAATGAGTTTTCCTGAGTTCAAATCCCATCTCAGAACCTTTAAAGCTATATGACCCTCAGTAAGTCACTTTATACTGTCTGCCTCAGTTTCTTCCTCTGTAAAATGGACTGCTCCAGTATTTTTGCCAAGAAAACCCAAATGGGGTCATGAAGAACCAGACACGAGTGGACAACAAACCACATCTGCTCACTTTGCTGCAATTAATTACCCTATTGTAGCTCTTTCCCCCTTATATTTTATTTTTTCCCCAAATGCTTTTTTCAATTACTCCTTTTTGTTGTCTAACACTATTCTTTCCTCATTTTCCTCTTTAAAAAAATCTCTCTAAAAGCTTTAGGTTTGAGGGAAAACTTTGGTAGTGAAGTCAGGACTTAGGGGATATATTTTATAATATATTTTAGAGCTGAAACAGACTGTAGCAATCACAGGGTCATAGACAGAGAGCTGGAAAGAACACTCAGAGTTCAGTGGCTGAAAGTGGACAGACGTCCACGGAAAACCGAGCCTAAGAAACCAGTGGATCTGGTCATGTTAGAGAGCACCAGTTCCTGAGAGAAGCCCAGAGGTCAGCAACCTGCCTGGCCCCTCGCAGCAGCAGCAGCAGCAGGAGCCCCTGAGTGTCCTGATCAATCCCAATCAAAAGCAGACTGGCCTGTCCAGCCGAGACACCCTAACCCTAAGAGAAGCAAGTTCAGGTGAATCAAAAGTCCAGCTGAACAAAATAACTGCATGGACATGTATACATATATTTTGTTTAACATATACTTTAACATATTTAACATGTATTGGTCAACCTGCCATCTGGGGGGAAGGAGGAGAAAAATTGGAACAAAATAATAATAATAATAAATACTATAATAAAAATATATAATAATATAATAAAATATAATAAAAATAAGAAAATTATAATATAATATAATATAATAAATAACAATAAAATATAATTTAAAAAAAGAAAAATTAATTTTAGAAAAAGAGAGAGAAAGAGAAAAAAAAAGTCCAGCTGAATAGCAGAATAACTTATCCTGAATTTCCAGAAGACCTGGAGAAAGAAGGGATATCAAGGCCCTGCCATTCTGAAGGTCACTTGCTTTGTATGTTCTCTACCTGTGTGCCTCACTATTATTGTCCCCTAAATTCATGCTTACGCTCCCTCCTTGAATGAGTGGATTTGCTGGAGAGCTCCCTCTTAACAGCTGGGGAGGGAATACTTTATCAGTATTGCTCCTGATCTGCTATTTCATTGAAATGTCTTTGTTAAAGAGTTCGATCTAGTGACTGATTGTTAAAGGGAAGCGTATTGGTGGGGGCTTATGGACTAATATTTAGCAGAAGACCCCCTTTTCTATCCACCAGTCTTCTATCTGTGGATAATAACAGGCCCTTTTGGGAACCCAACCAGCCAATGGTGGTGTGAGAGCGCCCCAAGAGGATATGAGTTAGGAGTGCATTTTAAAATATTTTATTGACTCAAAAAAAAAATAAAAGTTTGCATCTTATAACCATTCCCTCCTTATTTTACAGATCAAGAACCGAGGTTCAAGGTTTATAAGTGACTTGCCCGGGGTTACATCTGGTAGTGAGAACTGAACCCAAGTCTTCTGAATTTCCACTGTGAGAAGGTTAGCTAATCTCCCTCATGGTTAACAAGTGTATGTAAAATTGATTATTGATTATGAATTGATAAACAGTTGAGATTTCATTAATCACAGCAATAACCATCGTAACCAGTTTCTAAAGGCTCAGATTTAAAACAATTTTGTATAGGTCTTGGAAGTGTGATACGTATAGGAGACCACTTACGTAACTCTGAACATATAATACTTGATGGGAAACTAGACTCCTTACTTTGGGGGAGGGTACCTCTTGAAAGAGATAAAGAAGATGAATGGAGGATGTTTCCAACATCATGGGATGTTTCTCCAAGCACTGGCTTTCTTCAGTACAGGGAAGGGAGAGGTTGGAGACTTTCTAGGAGTATTGACTCTGCCTTCCTTGGGCCCCCTTTTGTGTCAGCATAATTATGAATCAGTCATAGTCTTAGTTTCATTGGGACCAGTTGACATCATATAATGAACGCATATAACCAGACTGTATAAAAAGATGCTCTGATTATATGGCTGGGTCTTTGATCACTGAGGGGTCATTGACCTCTATTATTGACCATTGCTAACCTTACCGATAAATGGATTTTGCGTGGACTTTTGCGCCTCGGTTGCTCTTTATTTATCACGACACGTAGGAGTCAAGATTCAGATCCACCATTTTCCCTCCTTAGGAGATGATTATCTCATTTGAGAAACAAACATGTACGGATAAGATATTGAAATTTAGGCCATTTCTTTGTAGTGGCCAGAAACTGGAAACTAAGAGGATGCCCATCAATTGGAGAATGGCTGAATAAATGATTGTTCTGTAAGAAATGACCAGCAGGATGATTTCAGAGAGGCTTGGAGAGATTGACGGGAACTGATGCTGAGGGAAATGAGCAGGACCAGGAGATCCTTGTACATTTCAACAACAATACTGTATGAGGATCAATCCTGATGGACAAGGCCCTCTCCAACGGTGAGATGAACCAAATCAGTTCCAATGGTTCAGTGATGAATAGAACCAGCTACACCCAGCGAAAGAACTCTGGGAAATAAATGCGAACCACCACGTAAAATTCCCAATCCCTCTATTTTTGTCCGCCTGCATTTTTTATTTCCTTCCCAGGCTAATGGTACACTGTTTCAAAGTCTGATTCTTTTTGTAGAGCAAAACAACTGTTTGGACATGTGTACATATATTGTATTTAATTTATACTCTAACATATTTAACTTGTATGGGTCAACCTGCCATCTGGGGGAGGGGGGAAGGAAGGGAAAAATTAGAACAAAAGGTTAGGCAATTGTCAATGCTGTAAAATTACCCATGCATAAAATTTTTGTAAAAATTAAATTAATTAATTAAAAAGAAAAAGCAATTCAGGCCATTCAGATATCAGGGACTCTTAACATTGTCTAATTTTTCTCAGTCATTTCCCCCATTTTTGCTGTCCTGAGAGAGAGGCTGTTTTGCATGAAAAGCCCAGCAGAGGGCAGCCACAGCCTGTGTGTAATTCAAGTAGGAGTTTTCTCTGAGCAACAGGGAATTCCAGCAGAAGAAGAGGGCCATGGAGGCCATCCATCCTTGGGATTAACTAAGGACTCCCTCTCCCACATCCGGCCCAGAGGTGGCTCCTCCAGCCCCTGCCTGCGGGTCTCCAGCTATGGAGAGCTGCCCACGAGCGCCCGAGACATCGGCATGCTCCTCTGCCATGCCTCGCACCTTGCTGCCTGGTTTGGCCCTGGGTCAAATTTTAGCCCAAATCTGCCACTTTACAGCGAGCAACACACGTTAAAGAGACCAATTCCCAGCGAGGGACTTGTTTTTCCAAGCTTTTCCATATAGGACACGCTCTGGGGCATAGAGTGAGCATGTAATGAATGCTTGTTGATTGCCTGGAAATATCCAGGAAAATGTTTTTTATTGTGGTTTAGTTTTCCTGTTCTTTTTTTTTTATTAAAGCTTTTTATTTTCAAAATACATACATGGATAATTTTTGACATTCACCCCTACAAAACCCTACATTCTAATTTTTTCCCTCCCTTCCCTACACCCCCTCCCACTGTCAGCAAGCAATCCAATATAGGTTAAACATGTGCAATTCTTTTTTTTTTTTTTTTTTTTGAGGCTGGGGTTAAGTGACTTGCCCAGGGTCACACAGCTAGGAAATGTTAAGTGTCTGAGGCCAGATTTGAACTCGGGTTCTCCTGAATTCAGGGCTGGTGCTCTCTCCACTGCGCCCCCTAGCGGCCCCATGTGCAATTTTTCTATCCATATTTCCACAATTATCTTGCTGCACAAGAAAAATCAGATCACAAAAGAAAAAGTGAGAAAGAAAACAAAATGCAAGCAAACAACAACAAAGAGTGAAAATGTCATGTTGTGATCCCCCCTCAGTGCCCACGGTCTCTCTCTGGGTGCAGATGGCTCTCCAGCACAAGAGCATTGGCCTGAGTCACTTCCTTGTTGAGAAGAGCCGCGTCCTTCAGAACTGATCGACATATAATCTTGCTGTTGCTGACTACAGTGATTTCCTGGTTCTGCTCATTTCACTCAGCATCAGTTCACAGAAGTCTCTCCAGGTCTCTCTGAAATCACAGGAATATTTCTTCATTAAGTCAGGAGCTAAAGAAGGCCTTGGACAGCAGAGCTCCAGGAGGCGAGGGCGTCCAGCCCTTTGGCTCAGTCATGGGCTCGGTGCATGTTCCTCCACCCCAGATGTATAGCTTCTGCAGCCGTGGGCCCATGCTGGCTTCCTGGGGGTCTTCCTCTTGTAAGTTCCCATGGGACTCCAACAGAGCTCACTTGCTTGTCCTGGATCCATTTTGTCGTATTTGCCTTCAGCATAAAATTCCCTGATCCCGGATTTGCGCAATAGAAGGGTTGTAGTAAGAAGAAAGCTCTTTGCTGGGCCAGGGATGAAGGCCCACTTGGCTTAAGGGGCAGACTTCATGAACCAGAAAGGGAATGGAAAGAACTGAGGCTATTTGGCCTGGCAAAGAAAAGCCTTTGGAAGAATCCACAATGGCTGCCTTCAGAGGCATGAAGGGCAGTCGTGAGAGTGAGGACCAGGCCCATCTTTTTTTGGATGGGTAAGAGCAAGGGGTTCAAAATGCCGACACTTTGGATTTTGGTTGGATGTCAGGAAAACATCCTAAGCATCAGAGCTATCCCAGAGTGGAAGGAGCCCCTGAGAGGTGATGGGCTTCCCTCCTGGCTCTGAGATGCAGGGGGAGGGGGGGGAACCACGTCAGTGACTGAGGTTATCTTCAACAGGCTTTGATCTTGTCCAGCCAAAAGGCAACCAGGTGAACCAGAGGGAAGAGATGAAGCAGCCTCAGAGCAGAGGGATCAGCAGGTGGCAGCAATGAGACAGCTCGGAGCAGCTCACCATGGCAGCCTTCCTGCCCAAGGCCATCTTGGGGGCTCCAGAGTGGGAGAAGAAGGTTCCCTCTGGCCTGGGAGAACCTGGAACTCTGCACATCCCAGAGGCTGAGCGTGGCCCAGTTTGGAAGTCAAGCTCTGCTTGGTCTTCTCGAGGTTCCTAAGGATGCTCTTTCCTTCTCCCTTTCCCAAAGAACTTTATTTCTTCTCTGATGTTGTATGTGACCCGTATGTTTGCGAGGGACCAGGAGAGACCCCGACTATAACCAGACTCACCATGTTCTCTGCCTTTGAAACTGTGGAACAAGCGAGGATGCAAAATGTAAGCTCCTTGAGGTTAGGGATGGACTCTTTGTGTTTTATTTATTTGTTTGTTTATTTACTATGTATGTATGTATGTATGTCTGTATTTATTTATTTATTTATTTTATCAGAGGTACCTAATTGTCTCAAGACACTCAATAAATATTTCTTGGAAGAGTGAACTGAATAAGCAGGAATGTGCTGAATTATTCTCTGATGGAAAGACCACAGCTTTGGAGTCAGAGGATCTGGGTTCAAGTCCCACCTGATAAAGCCCCTGTGTAAGCCATTTAGCCCCTCTGGGAAGCAAGATTTGGGCCCTCGCAGGCCCCTTTCAACTCTGATGATTTCAACACTTCATTCTTTTCTTTTTGAAGTTTTAACATTTTCTTTTCTTTTTTTTTTATCACCTACATTTTTCCCTCTATTCCCTTCCTTTCCTTTTCCATGGAGCCATCCCTTATAACAAAGAACTTTTTAAACTTTTACAAATTCAACAAAAAAGCCAACATTATGGATAGATAGATGAAAAATAGACAGTATAGATGGTTGATAAATAGTTGGAGAGAGGATAGATAAATGGATAGTGTTATAATCCCACATTGTCATTTCTCTTCTTCCATCTCAGCATTTTGTCACTATGACTTCATATCATTTAATTTTAATTGTTTGTCATAGACAATTTTTTTTTTAGGTTGGGGTTAAGTGACTTGCCCAGGGTCACACAGCCAGGAAGTGTTAAGCGTCTGAGACCAGTTTGAACTCCTGACTTCAGGACTGGTGCTCTACCCACTGCGCCTCCTAGCTGCCCCTCCTAGCTGCCCCTCATTGACAATTCTTAAAAAAAAAACCAAACAATTAAAACAACCCCATTAGTGTGTTTACCCACAACAAAATTCCTTGAACCAACCTTTCCAATGGCTCACCCAAGCCCCTTCTTTTACCTCGGAGCCACGCTGCCCATGTGGGCCATCAACGGCCCGTCCTCTCCATTTGGGCCTACTAAGTTCTCAATCCTCGCCTGTGCTTGCTCTTTTTCTCTGTAGATCGCGAGGCTTTCTTTGGCGACCTCTTTCTTCTGCATTCTGTGTTTCTTGCCGGATTGAGGTCCTCCTTCCCTATTATTGGTCTCTTTTACTTTCCACTCTTTGCCTTCCCTATAATCTTGCTTTTCACTACCTCTGCTGCTTAATGACAAATGGCAAGCTCATTAAGCTAATAGGGTGTTCCTTCTTAGTGCTTGTTTTCTTATTTTGCTTCCAACATTAAATCGAATTAAGCTTGGCTGGGGAAACCTGCCCTTCTAGCAGCAAACCCATTAGAGCTCTCAATTAAGCTCAATCAAACTTAATACATTTCATTATGGCCAGAAGGAAGGTCAATCAGAAATGAGGCTGCTTGTTTATTTGTGCATTGTTAACCAGTAATGCAAGACTATGGTCACATCACTAGAAATCTCTTTAGGGGGTGTGTGGGGGAAAATATCTTTATTTTGGGGGCAGGTAGAACCAATCTGTTTCATAGAATCTCCAAGAAGAAAAGGCCCTCGGCAGCCAGCTGGTCCCATTGGTCCCCAAACTAGACTCTTCTCTGCAATTTTCTCATTGGTGGATCCATAGCCTTGGCTTGGACTCTCACAGTAAAGAGCAGCTTCTGCCCCCCTCAGAGAACCATTCCTTTTGGAGAAGTCTGATCTTCAGAATGATCTAGATGGGGGCTGAATGCTTCCTCCTGGCAACTTTCACTCACTGTTCCATGTTCTGCCCTCAGGGCTAAGCACAACCAAGCTAAAGATTTGTGCACAACGTCAGCTGTCTGCCCCCCCTCCAGTCTCACAGCCCAGATTCCTTCCATCAGTGTTCTCCTGGCAGGATCCAGTGCTCCCGACATCCTGGTGACTCTCATCAGTGGTACGGATGGCTTCCGGCTTAGCAATGTTCTCCCCCAAATCAGCTCATAAAAATGATGCTGATCATCATCATAGCTAGCATTAAGGTTTGCAAAGCGCTTTACATACGTTATCTCATTTGATCTCCACAACAGCCTTAGCTATTATTATATTACTTTTCTGCCTCAGTTACAGATGAAGAAACTGAGGCTGAGGGAAACTGTGACTCACTCCCTGTCACCTAGCGAGTGATTGAGGCAGACTCGAACCCAAGTTTTTCTGATTCCAAGCCTAGCACGCTCCACTGGACCATAATGCATCCCTAATGCAAATATAGAAACGAGAACGAGCATTTCTTCACAGAGAGTTGTGTGTGTGTCTTTGTGTCCGTACACGTCTAAATAATCTCTGCCACAATTATTTAACGCCTTTTTTTGCTTATTTCAGTCATCTTCTGGACTGAACTTCACTTGTAACAAAAAAAAAGCTAAATAAAGTGACCAAGACTAACATATGCCACGTTCCTCACCCGTATCCTCTACGTCTCCACAAGAGAGATGAGCTGTTCGTGACATTTATGCTTTCTGGGTTTATTTGAATTTTTAAAGATTTTTTTTTCTATTTTTGGTTTCCACAGAACTTTCAGTTCACAGCTCACGGGGGAGTCCACGTCCTGTCTCCAAATGCGTGGCTGTGATGCCGTGATTCTCTTCCTTAGTACAGAGTAATTATCTCTTCCAGAAATGGAAGATACTAAAATGAATCTACAAACCCACTCCCCCTCCTTGAGTGTCTATAGTCCAAGCTCCTGCAGAACTGGCTCATCTCCTGTTGTAGCATCTACAGTCATTTCATGGCAATGGAAACAGCCTTGGAACAAGCCACCCAATATCCCCATCCCAGGAAGGAATAATACTAATAGCTAGCAAATATATCTATGTAGATTTTTGGAGGAGTGTTTTATATACATACACTCACACATATACCATCACTGAGGTTTGCAAAGCACCCTGCATACATTGTCTTGCTCAAACCTCACAATGATTCAGTGATTCAGCTGCTAGTTATCCTTTTTTTTTTGCTGAGGCAGTTGGGGTTAAGTGACTTGCCCAGGGTCACCCAGCTGGGAAGTGTTAAGTATCTGAGGTTGGATTTGAACTCAGCTCCTCCTGACTTCAGGGCTTGTGCTCTATCCAGTGTACCACCTAGCTGCCCCTATTCCCTCCCCCCCCTTTTTTTTTTTAAAAGATGAGGCAACTGAGACCCAGGGTCACATGGCTGAGAGTCTGATGCTGGATTTGAACTTGGGTTTCCTTAAATAGTTCTGTACTGCACTGATTGGCCATCTGCACTCCGTGTTGTCCAGCCTTAACTACCTAGTTTTTATGGGGAAGACCACTCTGTGTTTGAACCATTTTTAATTACTAAAAACTTCTTTATTGGTTAAAATCAAGCTTAAATTTGATTCCCATAGCTCTGTGTTCTATTAAGGCCCATGTGACAGCCCTTTGGCCACAGAGCTTCCATCTCCTCCCAAAACCATCTCCTTTGGGCTAAAGATCCTTTTTTCTTTTTATTATGATGTTTGTCCCATTTTCTCTCCTTTGGATAAACTTCATTTAGTCAATGTCTCCTTTCAAGAACCTAGAAGTAAACAGGACAAATATGGCACAGAGTAAGACAGCACTCACCGTGTTCCGGACACCACGCCTCTTTTCACAAGATGGCAGAGGGGATGCAGACAGGGTGTTTGCTTTGAGTCAGGAACACCTGACTTCAAATCTAGAATCAGCTGTGTTACCCTGGGTAAGTCACTTACTGCCTCAGTGAAATGAGGCTGAGAAGGAAATGGCCAACCAGGCCAGTATCTCTGCCAAGAAAACCCCAACGGGCTCACGGGGAGTTGGACATAATTAAAATGACTGAACCACAAACACGAAGAGGGCATGAGCTCTGCTGGTTCTGTCCCACCGCTGACTCACTGAGCTTCTTATAGCTGAAATCCTTAAGTCAACTTGTCTAATCATGTCTTCCACATCCTGTGCTGGGGTGGTTGCTTTTGTTTTTCTCTTGATCAACTAATGTAGAGCTTGTTTTTTTCTTACTAGATTTGGCCCCTTATTCTAGGTTCACAAGATCTTTGGGCTATTGGATAACTGTGTGACCCTGGGTCACTTGGGTAGCTAAGGGCACCGAGGTGCTTAGCGTCAGGAAGACTCGTGGATTAAAATGCAGCTTCAGACACTTCCTAGCAGTGTGACCCCGGGCAAGGAACGTCACCCCGTTTACCTCAGTTTCCTCATTTGTGAAACGATCTGGAGAGGGAAATGGCCAAGATCTGCCAGGAAAAGCCCACGTGGCGTCACAAAAAATCAGACACAACTGAAATGACTCCATCACAACAATCCTGCATATGGTCTACACAAATATCATGGAAGGGTTGACAAGGTGGCTTGCTGAAGATGTGTCTACAGCAACATTCCCTTCATCTACCAGTCAGATGATCTTGTCTTGTTCATTTGCCATGATTTGTTCTTAGGGAACCCAAGATGGTTCTTAGTGATCGACCACATTTTCTCCCTCCTACATGCTCACAAACCATTAATAAAATAATCTGCTCTGCAATCATGTGGAAGATGACATGACAGTCACGTCAAGTTTGCCAATCTAATTTTTTTATAGAATCTAATTTATCCCTGTCTATTTTCACTTGAGATTTTGAGAGTTTTTATGTCAGTGAGTTCAGAGAAAAAATAGATAAGATATGGTGGTCCAAAATTCTATATGAGAAGTCTCTCTACAGGAGAGATGTAGAAGTTCTCATGACATGTTCGAAGACACAAAGAAAAATAATTCAGATAAGGAGTCGGAAAAGATAAAGGAGCTGGGGCCAAAATGGGATGGACTTCCCCATGAGGTGACGGAGGATACTAACACTCGGTCAGGGATGTACAGTGGATTCTTACACAGCTTGGGATGTAGGAACAATAAGGATATATAGAGAACTCACCGACTTATATTTATTTTTTAATTCAATTTTAATTTGTTCTCTTCTTTCCTCTCCCTCTCTTGGTCATTGAGAAGGCAAGAAAAATAGATTGTGTGACAAATACATAGAGATATGCAAAATAAATGTTCATATTACCGATACACAAGGTAAAATACATAAGGAAAAAACCAAATAGAAGAAAATATGTTTCAATCTACCCTCTTAATTTATCAACTATCTGGAGGTAGGTATTATTTGGTATGGGTACCCCAATTTGGTATTGTGGTGGGGAATTGTGTTGATCAGAGACACTAAGTCTTTTAAAGTTGGTTATTTTTACAATATTACTTTTACTGTATAAATTGTTCTCCTGGATCTGTTTACTTCACATTGCCAATCTTTCTGGGGTTCTCAGAAATCATTCCCTTCATCATTTCTTATAGCACAATATTATTCCATCACATGCATATACCATAACTTGTTCAGCCATTCAGACATGATCTCATTTTCTAATTCTTTGCTACCACAAAAAAAGAACTGCTATAAATATTGTTTTGAAATATGGGCTCTTTTTGCTCAGTGACTATAGCTCTATTAATGGGCATCTTTGGGTCAAAGGTTTCTAGGTCACAGTTTTGGACACAGCTCCCAAACAGTTTTCAAAATTTTGGATAGCTTTACAGTTCCACCAATAATGCATCAGTGTCCCCACTATCGTTTTCCTTTCTTGTCATCTTAGCCAATATGATGGGTGTGAAGTGGCACTTCAGAGTTGTTTTAATTTGCATTTCTCCAATTCTTAGTGATTTAGAGCATTTAAACATTTATTATTATTATTATTTTTTACTGAGTCAATTGGGGTTAAGTGACTTGCCCAGGGTCACACAGCTAGGAAGTGTTAAGTGACTGAGACCACATTTGAACTCGGGTCCTCCTGAATTCAGGGCTGGTGCTCTATTTATAGAGTATGTTTTTTAATATCATGGCTATTGATAGCTTTAATTTCCTCCTTTGAAGAATTCCTTTAGCCATTTATTATTTGGGGAATGGATTTTTTTTTCTACATGTGACTCAGTTCCCTATATATTTTAGAAATGAAATTTTTATTAGAGAAACTTAATGCAAAGATTCTCTTTTCTCCCACCCTGGACCAACACAGCAGCTTTTCTTTAAATTTTAGCTGCATTAGTTGTATTTACATAGAAACATTTCAATTTTATATAACCCAAATTATCCATTTTAGGTCCTGAAGACTTCTGCATCAAATTACCAGACCCAGGATAAAAACCTAAATATAAGACTTACTAAACCTGTGTGCAGGAAAAAAACAAAACAAACAAAGAAAGAAACAAACAAAAAAACCTCATTGCAGACAGATCTTTTCCATTTTTCTTCTTTTTATTGTTTTTTTTTCCCCATTTTTATTTTTAAATCCCTAAGAATGTTCTTTTCTTCTACTGGGAAATCTATGTTCAAAATACCTACTACAGGAGCAACTAGATGGTACAGTGACTAGAGCACCAACCCTGAGGTCCTGAGTTCAAATTTGACTCAGATACTTAACGCATCTTAGCTGTATGACCCTAGGCAAGTCACTTAATCTCAATTGCCTCAGAAAAATAAATAAATACCTATCACTTTTATAAGTTTCCTTTAAATTGATTTTGCCTCAAAGAGGAGGGAAAAGTATTCCAAGTATGGGAACAGCTTCTCAGAAAGCTCAGAAGTGGGGGGTGGACTATTGTATATAGGGGACAGCAAATAGACCAATTTGGCTGGAATATGGACTTTGTGAAGGGCATATAAATGTGTGATTAGCTTGAAGAATCAGGAGGGATCTAGGTTATAACATGTATTCCATCCTTATCAGAAGTTTATCATCTCTTTATTTTAAACCACAAGCTAGAAAACTAAATCCTAATCTCAGATGTAGAGAAAACATATTGTGATTATTGCAAAGAGAGAGGCAAAAAAGGCCATCAGCCTTTTCAGTCTTCTCCAAAGAGTCCGGCTCTTTTCATTGGTGTAGAACCGAAGAGCATGATGGGAGCAGGTGGAAAGTGGTTTCCTTATTACATTTTCCTGTAGTCCTTCTTCCATTGGAAGAGGGAAAATCACGGAATTCTTGCCCAGCCAGGGGAAAACAACGATTACTAGGAAATATTAGTTTCCAGATATGTTAGAGAAGTGAAGTGGGGGCCTGGAACGAGACTGGAGAGAGAGGACTCTTCACTTCTGGTTAATGAGAAGAGCTTCATGGCCATTGGCTAAGCACGCTCCCCATTGCACCATCTAGTGCATAGTAAGAAGGGGAAAGAGATTGTACCTAGGTGACTAAGGATTAGCTGTGAGAGGGACATGATGCCTCAGAGGTACAGACCCCACCCAGGGCAGGCCAAGGACTTCACCAGAAGCAGGAGTAGCTCTGTTGCATTGAAGGTGTGAATTGCCCATCTACAAGGGCCTCTTGGCCACAGGGGTTCCCCAAGGTGTGTATCCCAGGCCACGTGCACAATGAGCTCTTCTCACCAAAGAACTCAGAGTCTCTGGGGAGAAATGTCTTTAATTTATTACGCTAATTCATTAACTGTATTTGCTTTGAACTAAGTCTATCTTCTGGCTACCTGGTAAAAAGAAACACAAGGATGGGGGCTTGTTTTGGAGAAGGTTCTCACAAAGTACCTGGAAGTCTGGATGGCTTTCTGAGATCCTCTGGGTGAGATGGGGCTCTGGGGGCTCTCTAGGCCCATTTTCTTCTCATCTTTTCTCTCTCTAACCCAGGGGTTCTCAAACTACGACCCATGGGCCAGACGCAGCCCGCCGGGTGATGGCAAATGGGCTGAGGGGCAGAGACGGAGTGTGAGCTTTTATTTTTGCTATAGTCCGGCCCTCCCACAGTCTGAGGGACAGTGAACTGGCCCCTATTTAAAAAGTGTGAGGACCACTGCTCTAACCTGTGCTGGATGATCTGTGTGTGCACCATATGCTTGTGAACTACAGGATTATTTCTTGTGGGACAAATGGCAACTTATTTTTTTTTAGCACAACCAGCTGCCTTGTCACAGGAAGAGCCTTTGATTGGCTAGCTTCGAGCTTTCAGCAGTCCTTCCTTTTAAGGCATTGGTCCACTCACCTTTTAGCAAATTCAGAATTCTTCTCCTGCCTTTTCTTCCCTCTCCCTCTCTTCCATGCTGGGCCATGGCCTCCAATTGTGGGTGTGTCACAGGCTGCCCAGTACCCTCTTCTCTCCTTGACCTCTACTGCTTTATTTGGAGAGCTCATCAGCTCCCCTGGACTTAATGACCAGCTCCACGCAGATGATCTCAGACCTACTCTAGCCCAACCTCTCCTCCGGCCCCCACTCTCACATCTCCAATTGCCTTTACACCTTGAGCTAGTGGTCCAATAGACATCTTACACTCAACATATCCAAACCTAAACTCATTATCTCTCCCCCTAAACCTTCCTTCCTTTTCCCTTCCCTGTTACTGTTGGGGGCAACACCATCTTTTCAGTGCTCCAGGTCTCTGTTTCCTGTTGTAAAATGTACAGCACAGGGGGCAGCTACTTGGTGTAGTGGACAGAGCACCTGTCCTGAAGCCAGGAGGACCCGAGTTCAAATCTGTCCTCAGACACTTCGTAGCTGTGTGACCCTGGGCAAGTCACTTAACCCTAGTTGCTTCAGGAAAAAAATAAAAACACAAAATACGCAGAATTATAAGACAAAGCAATTATATCGAAATAGTTATCTTAATGTTTAAAAGACAAGTTTATAGAACTCGAAGACCTAATCCAAGACCTCATTTTAAAGATGAGGAAACTGAGGTCCAGAGAGGCTCACTCATTTGCTTATATCACACAGGCAGCAAGACACCAAGTAAAGATTTGAACTCAGGTCCTCTGAACCTATCCACTGTCCACTGGACGATGCTTCTTTCGTTATTCCTTTCAATTTTTACCAAATTGGGCACTAATTTTTCCCTGTCTTGCCCTGCCTTGTCTGCCAGATGATTGAAAATGTAAGCTGCTGTCCCTCTGAACCTATACTCAGTTGTATGGCTAGCAGCTATAGTGAATAGTTACTGTTTAGGAGTAAATATTCCTCATTGCTAATTACCACTTTATAAGGTGACTTTTGGCTGTTGTGGGAACGTTCTGTGCCACCGTCAGCCTCCCTGCCCACCCTTCCCAGGTGACCCCCACTCCATCTATGCCCCACTTCTCCATGGAGGTCAAGGATCTGCTGGAAGGGGGCCAGGCCAGCTCAGACCATCTCCCCAGCCCTTCCTCCTGAAGCAGGAAGGTCATTTACTTCAACTCAAAGCAGAGCAAAGAGACCAGGCTCCTTATCACAATGCTTTAAAGCACAGTGGCAGTCAGTAAGATGATTTGGAAGTACCCTTTACTTCACTGACCCATCCATTTTCCCTAACAGGTCAAGATAATTAAAGGGCCACACATTACCCAGAGGATCATGGGATCGCACAGGTCAATCAGGCCAATTCTCTTTAAAGAAATGAGCAAACTAGAGGTAGTTTTGGATGGCCTACTGTTGAGAAGACCTGAGTTCAAATCTAGCCCAGAGAGTTTGTAGCCAAATGACTCACCCACTTCCTACATCCGCTTTTACTATAAAATGGGGATCATAATAGCCCCTACCTCCCAGGACGTTGTTAGGCACTTTGTTGTTCAGTTGTTTTCAGTCATGGTTGACTCTCCATGATCCCATTGGGGATTTTCTTGGCAGAGATACTAGAGTGGTTGGCTATTTCCTTCTCCAGCTCATTTTACAAATGAGCAAACTGAGGCACACAACAGGGGTAAGTAACTTGCCCAGGATCGACATCTAGTGAGTTGAACTCACAACAATGGGTCTTCCTGACTCCAGACCAGGTGTCCTATTATGGTTATTATAACTATTACAAGATAATTAATTATAATTAGGAAACAAAGGCTCAGTTCCGTTAAATGATTTACCCCAAGGTTACACAGATAGCCAGCATCAGAGGTGGGATTCGAATTCACACTCTGAGTCTAGACAGTTTACATTTAAGGTAACAGACTGAAATTTCCTTTGACATATCGTGCATTTTGCCAAACACTGATTTTACAATTCCAATGAACCAAGAATTTCAAAATAAAACTTCCCAGGAATCCTAGTAAGTCACCTCCCCTTGGGGGGCTCTTGATATGGAATTGCATTCTGGCCCCGAGCTTCCTTTCCGATGAGGAATTTCCTCTCTCAGTTCAGGCTGACACACCTGCTCCGAGAAAGGCCTGCAGTGATGGGAAAGGAAGGGTCATGTGGCAAGGTCAGGTGCTAGCTCTGAGACTGACCCAGAATTCCAGGACATTCAAGCACAGAACCTCCAGGGAGTTCCCCAAGCCTGCCTGGCTGGCCCTCCTGGTTGGGACTTGCATCTGGGCCCATGGAGTAAACAAGAAAACCTCATGAAAAAACCACAGGACCATTTAATGTAATTTATTTGAAATGCTTCCAGAAAAGTTTAAGGCCGTCATTACACAAAAAATCTTCTTTCTCAGAGCCTTCGATGCCTTTCTTCCCCCAGGCCAAGCTGGAGCCTCCTCTTTTCCCGACAATGCTCTGGCCAGCTGGGCCCGGGCCCATAATCTCCTCAAAGGATGCATCCTTTCCTGTTCTTCTGAAAAACAGTCTCTTTGCTCCTGCCTGCTTTTATTAGTGGTAGGCTGTTACTCGACATTGACTGCTTCCCTCAAGAAACAAACCACTTTTAAATAAACTTGTAATAGAAAAAAAATTCACCTTGTTTAAAATCTATAAATACAGAAATAGGTTTACAGAGAAAAATTGAGCACAATAGTTTGTTTCTTTTTAAAATAATAATGTACTTACTTATACCTTGGGGGGGGTTTATATTGATTATCTTGTCACACAAATTCCTTTAATGCACATGGGATATGTACAAGGTAAATCGACACATTATATTTATCCCCTTTCTTTTTTGTAAACACATAAGATAAAAAACAAACAAACAAAAAAAACAACCACCCCTTTTTGGCAATAACTTAGCATTATTACTACTAGTGCTGGTGTGGGTATATTTTTGCACAGTTCAGCCTTAATATTTACACTCTAAGGGAGAATTTCAGTGTATTTAGCATACTTACTTAAAGCTCACATCCCACCCTGCCCTGCCAGCCAATGATGATGAAGACGATCACGACAATGACCACAATGGGCAAGTGGCTCTGGCCCTTAGGACAGGCCTCCATGGATTGCTGGGCCATATGTGTGAGGGACCTGATTCAAATTCGTTCAAGAATAAATTGAGTCAGGACCTGGGAAACTCCGAGACAATTCTGGTCACGGCACAGGGCGATGAAGGAGGGAGGTGGCTTCCCAGATGGAAAACGGATTCATGATTTCAATTCCAACATTCCCAACTCAAAACTTAAAGGCCGAGGAAGAGTCATTCCCCTCCTGCTCCCAAGCCTTTCCTCTCTGTCTTGTACTTGTAAACAGCCATCACCACCATCCTAAAGGGCTTTTTTTTCTTTTTAAATCAGCTTTTCATTCCCCCGTCTTGGTGTGTCCATCTAGAGGTACAAAGGGGCCAAGGACAAGGCCCACTCGATGCTCACTACATTCACTCATTGGAAAATTCATTACCCAGGATCCCCAGTGGTCTGGTCATTTCTATGGCCCAAGACCATGGTGTTGACCCGAGGTTAATCCAAGTTATTGAGTCTTCCTGTCTTTGTTCTCAGATGTTATCATGAGCTTCCATAAGGGGACTCCTTGAGACACCTGGGAAATTCATCACCTCCCCCCACCTCCCCCTTTCATTTTCCGTGTCTGGCATCTAGAAGCACTCTTAAGAAACATCATTAATTCTGACATTCCTTTTTTTTTTCCCCCAGCCAGACAAGTAAAAGGAGCTCATATGTGCAGACACTGCTGGAAAACAACTCGGGATAATGTTGCATTGGGGTCCAGCCTACAGATCGGCAGTGACAGCAACGCAGGCAACAGGACAAAGACGGGGGCCTCGGACACCATCAGGAAGGCGTTAAAAAGTGCTTCTCTCAAACCGTTCCATCTGTGGAATGCCAATACTGTCCTGGGAAAGATGAGAGGTTCCTGTCAAACGTTGCTTTCTATCTGTTTGCCGGGCCCGCCGCAAGAGTCTGTCTGCTCCATGCGCTCACAGTCGAGGCTGACCTCGCTCGTGTCCATGCTACAGTCCGACTCACTGCCTGACTGGTCCATCTGCTCCAGCTTGGAGTCTCCGCCGAGAGGGGCGGGCGCTGGTGAAGGCTCCTGGGGGCCCAGCATCCCAGCCTGGCCCGTGGCACACAGAGCCGTCTCTTTGGCTTGGCGGATGCAATTGAGCCACTGCTGCTTGTTGAAGGTGTCGCTGGCCTGCAGGGAGTGGGACTGACTTTGGGAGCCACTCCTGAAGCTGACTCGGAAGAAGTTCTTAACTGAAGGGAAAAACAAAGACTGTCAACATCCAGATGTTTTTCTGGTCAATGGGAAAAAAGCAAAGCAAATCCCCATTTCTAAGGTCCAACACTGGCTCGGAGGCAAAAAGAAGGAGCCAAATTAAGATGGAGTTTTTTATATTAACCTAGGCAAGCCATATAACTCCTCACTTTACCCATCTGCAAAACGAAGCCACAGTCAGAAATTTTAATTTTGACCTTGACCCCAAAACGATGGCGCTAGAAGGGATCAGTCACCTGGGAACTGACGTGATTTGCAAAGCTCATGGAGAGTGCAAGGCCTGGGACCAGAAGGCAGGACTCCAGTTATCCATCCGCTACCCCATGGTGCCTTTCTCCTTCACAGAATGAATGACAATGACTTTGAGGGGCAGTTGGGTGGCACAGCAGATAGAACACCAGTCTCGGAGTCAGGAGGACTTGATCTCAGATATGTGACACTTACTAGCTATGTGAACTTGGCAAGTCACATAATTCTGACTAATTGATACCCCTACACCCTTCCAAAAAAAACCCAATGACTTTGAATCTTTGAAAACTGAGAAGGATGCTTTTAATGAAAAATATTTCCTTAAAACTGGAGTGTAAAATTAAAAAAAAATTTTAAATTAAATTTTTCTTTCTTTCTTTTTTTTACATTTCCTTTAATTCTTGGTGTTACCTTATATGCAGACGTCGGACTGTGCTATAAAAGCATATCATACCAGGAGTTCAAAGTGGTTTTTTAAAACGCAACTTTTGGACCAAACCTTGTGCTTTTACTGGCCCTGGGAGCTTTCAGTCTGAAAATTTCCTCTCCCAATGCTAACTTCACAATGATACCAGTAGACTGTCCACCTGTCATCCTCCATCCTTGCCACCTTGTAAGTCCATGTTCTTTCTATTCTTATGATATAATTCTTTAGTAAAGTCTTTTACTCAAGGGATTCTCCACAGTTTTTCAATGATCATGCGTTGTTACTTTCTCACACCCTCCATGAGTCACTTCTGTCTGATTATTGACTATTGTTAAGGGCAGGGCCTTTGTGCAAAGTGCCAGGGAGAAATAGAGTCATGTTGCACAAGGGGCAGTGAGTGCTCATCAAATCTGCAGGAGAAACCCAGCGGGAGGGATAGTCAACACCCTGGAGGGCAGAATCAGGCCCCGTAAAAATCCTGCCAAACGAAGGCACTGGACCAAGCCCAAGAAGAAGAAATTCGATATGGATAAGTATAAAGTATTTTCCTTGGACTCAAAAAAAAATCAACATCACCAGCACAGAATAGAAGGCAAGGTTAGACAACCATCTTTCTGAAAACTAACTGGGGGTTGCAAGCACAGGATATGTCCTTAAGGTCAATAAAGGCTAAGGCCTTCTTAGGCTATGCTAAGAGAGGGTCAGTTTTGGGGAATATGGAGTCTGGCCTCTGCCTTAGGTGGAGCACAGCTGCAATGCCAGGGTCCCTGCTGGGTGCCACAGTTTAATGATGGCATTGATAAGCCGCAGAGTGTTCAGGAAACTAAGGAGGTGAAAATGAAGGAGCTAGAGCGCTTGAGGGACCTGGGAGTGTTTAACATGGAGGGGAGAAGGACTGAGCTTCTTTTACTGGGCCTGAGGGGAGCTGAAGGGGGAAGCTCCAAAGAAGTAAATTTAGGCTTGATGTTGGAAAAAGTGCCTAACACAAAAGCTGTTCTTAAATAAAGTGGTGGGTTTCCCTCTCCTTGGAGCTCTTCACTCAGAGATGGATGATATCAGTTTTGTTATAGAGGGGATTTCTTTAAGGAAGGATTGATTTAATCAATAAATTTTAGGCATCTATTATGTGCCTAGCATTGTGCTAAGTGCTGGGGAGACAAAGAAAAGGAAAAAAACTGGTGCCTGCTCTTAAGGAGAGTATCCTCTAATTAATGGGAGTCTAATGGGGTCTCTACCAGCTCTCAAATTCTGTGATTCTGAGGGGATTTGATGGAAAGCTGTGGGAAATGATTTATTTCTGTGACTCCACAGGTCACGGATATAGTAATGACATTAAACAGCTGGCAATACCTCTTTCTAAAGCAAGCCAGAGTTTGTATGATGGAATCTAGGGGCTGGGAAGTGGTTCCTTTGATAAAGAGCTGGACTCGGCTTCAGGAAGAGCTTAGTACAGTTCCTTCCTCATACTTCTTTAACTACATGAACCTCAATGCTAGCTCCCATTAGGACTCGAAACAAAAAATCCCCCCAAATCAAAAGCTCAAACCCCAACTCAGGGATTCAGATTCATACTTCTCTCGTTGTTGGAGAAGGCTCCTCGGATGGAGCCGCCAAGGCGCACCTCTCCATCTTGTAGGTCATCCAGCAGGAGGTCCTTCACGGGATCGGCTGCCGGTAGAGCTGGTAGCAGAGCTGCTCATTGTGAGTGATAGGCCGAGTGATGACAAGCACTTCTTGAAAGAGGAAGACATGTAACTTCTAAGGAGCAGAAACAGAACAGAAACTCTCACTTACTCCGTGAATTGAAACAAGAGTCAAAAGTTCTATTATAAATAACAATGTTCAATACTTCATTCTAAGCCCTGTCCTTTTCTGGGCAGCCACCGGCATCTCAATTTGTCAATTTTAGCATTTACACTGGAGTAACATCAGTTCAGGCTCTCTTTCTTTTTCTTTTTTTTTTCTTTTAATAGTTTTTATGTACCAGACATATGCATGGGTAATTTTACAACATTGACAATTGCCAAACCTTTTGTTCTAATTTTTCCCCTCCTTCCTCCCCCCCCCCCCAGCAGATGGCAGGTTGACCAATACATGTTAAATATGTTAGAGTATAAATTAAACACAATATATGTACATATGTCCAAACAGTTGTTTTGCTGTACAAAAAGAATCAGACTTTGAAATAGTGTACAATCAGCCTGTGAAGGAAATCCAAAATGCAGGCGGACAAAAATAGAGGGATTGGGAATTCTATGTCGTGGTTCATAGTCGTCTCCCAGAGTTCTTTCGCTGGGTGTAGCTGGTTCAGTTCATTACTGCTCTATTGGAACTGATTTGGTTCCTCTCATTGTTTGAAAATGGCCTCATCCATCAGAATTGATCATCATACAGTATTGTTGTTTAAGTATACAACAGTCTCCTGGTCCTGCTCGTTTCACTCAGCATCAGTTCACATAAGTCTCTCCAGGCCTCAGAAAGCTAGTTTCATTGAAATATAGTTATTAAAAAGACAAAAACAAAATGAAAAACCAAGCTTGTGGTCCCCACTTAAGACCTAAGTCTCCACTAACATCTTTGGTTTGCTCATTCTCCTTCCCTTCTCCTCTTCTATGGGCACTGTCTGTCACCTCAATCTTCTGATCTGTTTTTCCCCTTACTTTGCATTATTCCTTACAGCACTTTTCAGATTTTGCAGTGCTTTTCTCGTTAATTGTCTGTCATTGGTTTTTGAAATTGGACCGGCATCTTTTGTTTTCGCATCTCCTACATTTCCCAATGCATGCTTTTCCCCTCCCATGCCACAGGATTATAGGATAATCGCAACCTTCAAAAACCACCTGGTCTAACCTCCTCCTAGGCCTCCATCTTGTGTAAGGAAGAAACAACATAGCAAAAAGAAAAAAAAAAATTCACCGGCACATGCCCTGAGAGGAAGGTGCTATTAATATCACCAATTTCACAGAGGCTTAGACAGGAGAAATGCAGCATCTTTGCTTCTGTGGTTGTAGTCCCAGAGCTTAGCACACAGTAAGTGCTTAATAAGTGCTGAATGGTTAATGCTATGTAATATGCTTTGCATGACTTCACATGTATAATCAATGTCATATTGCTTGCTTTCTCAAAGGGTGATTTGGGGCAGGAGGGAGAGAATTTGGAGTTTGAGATTTTCAAGAAGGAATGTTAAATATATATATTTTTTACTATGTTTAACACATATTGGATTACTTGTTGTCAGGGGAGGGGGGGGAAAGGGAAGGAAACTGGAACACAAGATTTTACAAGGGTCAATGTTGAAAAATCATCCATGAATTTGTTTTGAAAATAAAAAAATGAATGTTTAAAACTTTTTACATGTGACTGGAAAACATTTAACAAAATAAATAAAAACTTATATTGTTTAAAATGGCTGTTGACTGAGATGGGGAAACAAAAAGAAGGGGATAGCGTCCAGGGTGCCAAATGGCGCCTGGAGTGGGTACTGTTGGGTACTCACCACCCCCCTGTTGTTCTTCAGTTCTCCATGGCAGCACAGTACCCTGGAGCTGTCAATCAAGGAGTCCTTCTGTCCTTCTTCCAGATAGATCAGTCGCTCCTTATAATAGCGGCATTCTGATTCCCCGGTCTTGGTGTTGATCTCGGCCACAATCCCCTGAATGATGTTTATCTGTGGGGAAAAAATGACGAAATGTTGTGAATGTCAGCAGCTGGACCTTAAACAGGTCACCGAACCTGCCTGCCTCAGGTTCCCCTTTGTTAAAACAGGAGCACAATAGCATCTATCCAGTATCAACTAAGATAATCTGTGTGCTGTGTTTTGAAAACTTTATGGGCTGTATAAATGCTAGCTAATGATAACAAATTATCATAAGTGCAGGCTCTACCTGGTAATAAAAGTGAGTTTGCAATTTGCAGTTCTAAATCCCTATGAGAGGCCCCAGTCTGCCCTTCAGCATGGATTCAAAGTTAAAGAATTTGCCGGAATCCCAGACTCTCTGTGGAAGAAGGGACTTCCGATTGGAGCCTGGACAGGAATCGGTACCTGACCCTCCTCTCAGAGGTCACCGAGCCCTTGCTTGAGGGCAACTAAAGAGGGGGAAGCTTCCAGCACCTCCCAGGGCAGGCTGGTCACTTTCTGCCCAGTTCCATTCCTTCTCTCAAGCCTAAGGGTATCTCTTGACAACTCCCAGCCATGGCTTTTAGTTCTGCCCTCCAAGGGCCAGAAGAACAAGTTAATCCCTCTTTTACATGACAGCTCTGAGAATAACTAAAGACAGCTATCATCCTCAGCCCGCCTCACCCCAGCCCCGAACTTTCTCCAAGTTACACATGCTCGGCTCCTCCGAGGAATGCTTCATTTAGGTGAGAAGAGCTGAAGTGGCTTCTCAGGGAAGGCTTCAATGACCCGACCCACACATTCACAATCTGAACCGGTCCCTGGGCCTCCTTTGGACCTTTGGGACTTTGGACCTTCCCATCCACTTATTTCATGAACATAAGGGCGTGAGCTGGACAGCCCAGCTTTCTGTCTTGTCCTGTTGGCCATCCAGCACTGATTAGCACATGCTAAGGGCTTCCTTTCTTCCTTCCTCCCTCCCTTCTTCCTTCCTTATTTTCTTCTTTTCCTTCCCAACACTGATAACAGATTGAGACTGAATGTGAGTTAGAACTGCAGCA
The DNA here is from genome assembly GCF_048593235.1 of Sminthopsis crassicaudata. Lineage (NCBI taxonomy): Eukaryota > Metazoa > Chordata > Mammalia > Dasyuromorphia > Dasyuridae > Sminthopsis > Sminthopsis crassicaudata. The sequence goes on along the minus strand of NC_133617.1, from coordinate 745,126,371 downwards.
AGGTCTCAAAGCAGATGATGGAGATAATCATACATGTGTGTATCGCACACACACACACACACACACACACACACACACACACACACACACACACACTACACACATCCATGGATCTCCTGGGGGCAGAGGGCCTCTGGAACCATGACCCACTGCAGCATTTCTGGTTAAGATGTTACTAACTGTTCTATCAGTTACCTGGTTCATCACATTAAACAGGTAAAAGAAACACAAGGAAGCCACACATATGCACATAAAAGACACAGCAGCAGATGGTCCACCAGAAAGTACTTAGTGGATGAGGAAATGATTAATTTAAATAAAATTTATTTAAAAACTTAGAATTCAATCACATTTTTGCCCATCAACAAGGAAGCACAAAGGCCACAGGAAAACAGGGAGAGCAACCGTTTGAACTCTGGGAAAAGTGGAAAGCTTGACCAGGGGGCCCAGGCCCAGGCCCAGGCCCTGCCGGTGTGGGTTACAGCCAAAGAGAAGTCATGACCAGAACTTATGAAGCATGAACGTGGTTGATCTCTCTCTGGGGGAATATCTGAGCAGCTGTTTTCAGGGGTGAGTGAAACCCTATCTTTGGGACCACATGAAAGCCGTCTGAGGAAAACGTTAGCCGAGCCCCATCAAGTCCGGATAAAGCGACGTTTTGTGGGAAGCCGAGGAGACACCGACTTCTCCACCTGGGACGGCTCTGAAGGTTGTGGAGGCTCCGGGGTGAACCCAGATGAGGAGCTTGGAATGAACTGGTCTCATCCTATGCCCACCAGACGAGAGGCATTTAAAAAGCATTCAGATTTCCTACTGCGCTTTAATGCACGGCTCACACTGACTCCAACTTCCCTCATTTTTTGATGTCAGATTAATTTCACCGTGCTCATTCATTATGTTACAGGAAACAAGTTAGGAAGCTAGTCTGCCTCCTGAAACAGTTCACAGACTGAAAAAAAAAAGTTCAGTAACCATCGTTACCATAATAGTAATAATGAAAGTCACCCCAAATTGCCTCACAAATAATAATAGTAATAATAATATAGCACTTTTATGAAATACTTTGCACGTTAATTAATTCGATCCTGACAATAAGTCTGGGAGGTAGGTGCTAACATTTTCTTCACTTTCCAATTGAGGAAACCCCCAGCTGACTCACTCAGGGTCCTCGAGTTAGCAGGGGTCAGGTCTGACCCTAAGGCCAGGGCCCCACCTAACCAGCTGTCCACAGTGGGGAACCAGAGGGGACACGCCCTCTCTAAATCATTCTGGGAACAGAATTTCCAACCCCAGACCTCTCATTCTGTGTCTAGTACGGGGATCTCCAACGATCCAGTACACGTAAGGGACATTATGGTGACAATCTGGTCATGCTATATGGCAGCCAACCCTGGCCCTGAGAGACCAAGAGGAAGAGGGCGAGCTTGAGACACAAGGGAAAACGTGGGCAGGTCCGTGAAAGGAGAGGATGAGGACAAGAAATGCTCCTACCGGTTCTGATTATTACACAGACAGCCCAAAGAACTGCAGGGACACAACTGAGGCAAGATGGCCGAGCTGTGCTAAGAGCCAAAGGGGTCCCTGGTGCTCCTGGCACTAAGGGCACGTTGGGCTCAGGAACCTTGGTTCATCCTCAGTCATCGGCAAATGAAGGCAAGGAGTTCAACAGAAAAACAGTGCGACCTAGCGTTGGTCCTCGCGCCTCAGCCTTCCCATCTATGTAAGAAGGCTGGGGTGGATGAAAGGGGACGTGAAGTCTTTTCTAGAGCTCTCTGGGCCTCAGTTTCCCTACATGTAAGTTGAGGGGGTTGACGTGGATGAGCTTTAAGATCCTCCCATTCTCCCGTCTGAGACCCTACAATTCAATGTTGACTTTATTGGGAAGCTGCTAAAATAGTCCATTCGATCCCTCATTTGTTTTCAGCCTGATGGGTAAGCAGGTGCCTCCCCACCTCACGCCGCCTTCCCTCCATCCTTCCCCCACAGGACAGCGCCCCATACTGATATCCACTGGCTGAATATCCATGGGCTGTCCTCGAAGTTTTCTGAGGATTTTTTAAAAGGTTTTTTTTTTGAAAATCAGGAGCTTAACCAACCAATCAGCCCACAAACACTTCCATATGCAAAGAAGGAAAGAAACAAGGCTTGGACATGAAGCCAAGAACTTTGATGACTTTTTCCCCTCAAGTATTTATTGAATTTAACACGATAATAACTAAATTTCCTGGGCTGCTTGACTGTTTGCCCTTCTTGACTTCCTTTCCTGTTACAGTGAGATTCTTTTTTTTTCTTTCTTCTCTCTCAGTCTCTCTCACTTCCTCCTTCTCTCTGTCTCTATTTTCTTCCTTCTCTCTGTGTCTCTGTCTCTCATTTTCACCTTCTCTGTGTGTATCTCTCACGTCTTCCTTCTTTCTCTCTCTGTATCTCCCTCCATCCCTCCTCACCTCCTCCCCCATCACTACTACAATCTACCAGCTCCCCTGAAGCCCTTTTCCACATGTCTGAGTCTGGATTCTCGACTGGCTGCTTAAACTGCCCCAGGGCCAGGCCTCAGCTTTCCCTTCCTTCCCTCCCAACAGGTACATTCCCCTTCTGAAGCATCTGGGCAGTGAGCTCTCAAGAAATATCTTTGATCCACTCTTCTCAATGCCAGGAACAAGGGAGATTCAAAGAAGTCTCGGTTTAAAGGTCTTGTGGGGAGAGCGTCAAGACCCTGAGCTGAGCTGCTCAATCAGATGAAGACTTGGGCCAGCAGCAACAACAAAGATAATAACAGCTAATAGTTCTATAGCATTTTCAGGTTTGTGAAATGCTTTATATATCTTTTCTCATTTGACTTTGATACCGAAGAGACAGGTATTATTATTCCTTTTTTTTTTTTTTAAACAGATGGGGAAACTGAGGCAGAGGTGAACATGACTTTCACTCAGTTAAGTAGTAATGGTTTCCTAATTGGTTTCCCCTGACTTGACAGAGGAGAAAACTGAGGATTCCTGAGGTTAGTGGTCATAGCTCCAATCAGCCCCCCAGTTTCCTCCCTGCCAGACCAGCTCCACTCCCACAATCCCACTGAGGGATGGCCACAGAGCCTCCTTCACCCCGCCTCCCCATCAGACTTACGGCCTCCTCCAGGTGTTGCTGGTCTGGGTTATCGTTGGGCGTGTGCCTCAGGATTTCTCGGAGAAGCAGGGGGTACTTCACGAGCCGACTTCGGGGGATGTCGAGGAAGTTCCAGAGGTCCAGCTTCCGGCTGAAGGGTGACTCCAAACAACGCTGGAGGAAGTCCTGCACCCGGTGGTCTTGCTTCTTGTGGTCCAGCAGCGCCTTGGCAGCCACCTGGTTACTGCAGTAACTGTCATAGGAGCTGAGACACGGGAGCTGAGGAGGACAAAGAGAAACGGGCTTGGAAAAGGCGGGCAAGAAAGGCTGCCCTTCACTGGGAGAACACAGTGTTGGGACCAGTCCACAGCAGGGACTCACACCTGCAGAATCTGCCAAAAACTCTCTGATTCCTTACCCCACTGGAGAGAAACGACCCATTTTAAAGATGGGGAAACTGAGCCATGATGAGATTGGGACAGAGCTCCAAAGTATCTGAGGTGGTTCAGTGCCCTACCCACTGGGGCACACTTCAATGGAAACGAGTGTAGTAGAATGTAACCCATTTTTGTGGGTTAAAATTCTTGGTCAGATCTGGATAGGTGTCCTTCAGCTAAGTGAGTCTAGACTCTTCAATTATATACTAATTATTTATGACATGTATTAATCAATGCTTACTCTTTGGCCTTCTTAAATATCATTTTGTTGATAGCAATTTTAGTTGGCTGATTATGTTGTGCCACATGCAACATTCAACAATCATTTATTAAGCACCTATTGGGATAAAAGACTCCTGCACTAAGCACTATGGGAGATTAAAAAGCTGAGTTATGAGTTCTTGGCCCCCGTAGTTTGTATTATTTGATCACAGACCAAAAGGATGATCTGGAAAAAAAAAAAGCCAATTCTCCCTTGTACGTCTATTCTAAAACCTTAAGATATTAAAAATGTATCTAGTTGATTCAGATCCTCTATTTTCATTGGGTTCTTGCTAACAAACTTTTTCTTTTTGGTCTTTTTTTAAAATATTTTTTGAATATTTAAATTTTCTGCTTCTTTTACTCCTCCCCTAATCATTGAAAAGACAAGAAATAAAATATTGATTCTACACGTAGAGTCAGAGCAAACCTTTTTCTAAGAAGCTCACAAATCAGCCCACACCCACTAAGATTTGGATTATAATCTTGCTTTAAAATGGGGAGATTGCTATATTAATAGATTCATAGGATCTGAGAGCTGTAAAGGACCTTGGGGGCGACAACTCAGACCTTTGGCCTTTCCATCTAACCTGCAGATGCGCCCTCCTCTATGCATTCTGTAAACAAACTATTAGCTCATTGAAAGTGGGAAGTGCCTTTTTAAAATTTTTTTAAAATTTTTGTCCCCAGTGCTAAAAATAGTTTTTGGCACATGTAAATAAATACTTTAATAAAATTTTAAAACACAAATGCCTTTTCATTTATTCATGACATAGAACATACTATCCACTGTTATTTATTATTTATTTATAATATAAAAGAGGGGGTTAATAAGGTGATTGATATCCAAGGATTCTTCCAGATTTAATACTCATAATTCCCTGGCATCTTTCCTTCATTAACTATTGCCTAATTTTGCTTCCTCAATTTGTACTTGAGCAAGTAATTTTTTTCCCCCTGAGACAATTGGGATTATGTGACTTGCCCAGGGTCACACAGCTAGGATGTATTAAGTATCTGAGACCAGATTTGAACTCAGGTCCTCCGGACTTCAGGGCTGGTGCTCTATCCACTGCACCACCTAGCTGCCTCGAGCAAGTAATTTCTTGAATATGGTTCTGTAATTATCCTTCTTGTACATCACTGAAGAGACTTGCCTCACACAGTATTGATCTTTGAGTTTCTAATTGTGCTTTTTGATGAATGAGCTGTCTTTCCCATTTTTCTATCATCCATAAATTTGATTAACCAATCGATGCCACAAGAACCTTCCCCTAAGTCACTGATGATACTGTGGAACAGATTAGTTCAGAGGAGAAAGCCCTGGGACCCTCTAGGGGAACCCTAGAAGTTATTGGGCATCCATGGAATGATGAAGTATAAAAACACTGGAGCAGAAGAATTATTCAGGGAAAATCCAGATTCAGAAACTACTCAGAAATGACTTAGTATGAAGGTTTGTGATTTATGAAAGGTCACTGGGCATGTGAATCTCCCTGCCTCCCTATAAAATGCTAACTTCCCCAACACATCCCAATCAGCTACCTTCCCTTGCCCAAAGATGGCAGCCGAGCAATCACGACTGGAGGCAGCTTAGGAGAACTTAGGGATTTTATCACAGGACTGCAGACTTCCAGAATTGGGAAGGGCCTTTGCAGGAAGCTAGCCAAACCCATCTTTGATCCATACACCCAATGACAGGGTACCCAGGGTCTGCCCAAAGATCTCCAGGAAGGGAGGATCCCTCTCTCTTAGAGCAGCCCATTCAGTCCCAGCAGTCTGGACAGCTCTAGGAGGTTCTTCCTGCCATCAGGCCTGAAGGGCCCCTGCCCTTTGCCCCTTCTACTCCTAGTCTGAGCCCCTTGGGGCCAAAGAGCCCTTAGTCCCTCTCCCAGGTGAAGACCTGTCCAATACCTGGCGAGGGCTCTTCTGACTCAGCTTCACTTTCATGGACTCAAAGTCCCTTCTTCCTGGATCCTTTCTTTCCCTGCCACATTTCCTCATTATTCTTTGAATAACAACTACTGGTCATCAAACCAGCACCTGGTCTTTCAAGCGACTGACCCTGAGAATCAGGATTTATTCAACAATATTTTGTGGTCCGAGAGCACTTTCTTTGGACAAAGCTTAAAATATAAGGGCATAAATGGCTTCTTCATACAAATTCCAGCTAAAATAAATAAACAGGTAAATTCCAGCTGCTGTAAAAACTTAAGTCGACAATTATTTGAATGTTTACTGGGTGCCAGAAAGTGAATATTTTCCAGAAGTAAAAATGGAGAAAATATTCAACATGGCCACCACTTAATGCTTCTCCTTGCATCTTACTTCCAGAATTTTGTTTTTGTCCTCATATGCCCAGCTCTTGAGCACAGGCATACAGGAAGTGACTAATAAATAGTTGATACATGAATAAACACATCTATGTACAGAGACTGCCTCTAAAAAGCCAAGTCACGTATAAGCAATTACTTGCTGAGATGAGCGAAACTCTTGATATTTCGGGATGAGGGGCCTGCTCTCTCCATGTGAAGAATAGCCCGCCCAGCACTACCTAGGAGATTGAAACTCTTCTCAGGCTCTGCTCCCCCCAAAGTGGGATAAAATGGGCTTTTTTTTTTAATAAAGAAAAAAGAAAACCACCCAACTGCTGTTTGCTTACTTATAATTTTAGATCAAGGTTAATTAAAATGGGCCTCAGGTCCCGTTAATTTAGTCCCTACTTCCTCTTGTATCAAAGACCTGGAAATGCCCAGTGTTTTCATTATACAGAAACCAATCAGCGGTAACTGAAAGATGTAAACTAACCAGGGACCCCCCTTCCCCATCACTGCTGACTGCCCAATTGTGCCATTAATCCCCATCATCCCCGCCAGGCTGCCATGGCAACCAAGTCTGCCTCTAATCCTGTTTTCACACTTGGCAGGTTTGCTTGTTTCCTGGGCCCACAGAACCTGAGAGACTGAGCTGACTTCAACCCTTTGTGGGGCCCACTGCAATCTGCACATCGGGAGGGTTTTGTAGACCTCAGGAAGCGGCCAGTGCAGGGTCAAGACTCACCCTGAATACATAAGGTGCTCCATTGAGGTATGGGGGGGACGAATCAAAGGGAGGAAAACATGAGCCGTTCTTGGGGGAAATGGCTGTCTGTACGTGTCTGCGCTCACACACACTTACACTAGCCGGAGAAATCAAGAGGGATTTTTCAAGCCAGATCCACTAGGTCTTAGTCTTTGGGAGAGAGACTATTGATTATAGTGATTAAGGCATTTCCCCCTTTCCTCCCACATCAAGAATTCGTAACCTTTTTGTGTCACAGATGACATATGAATAATGTTTTTAAGGGCAGGACAGAAAATAAGCAGGATTACAAAGGAAACCAATTATAGAGAAATACAGCAATCAGATATTAACAAAGAAAGGCCAGGCTCATACCCTGTCTGTACTGATTGAATTCTATTGCAACAATCACAGTGTGGGGACTGTTCCAGGACTTTAATATAAATCGAATGTCCTTAGACATTCGAAGGAGAAATGGAGGGATTCAACTCTTTCTGTGGAGAAAGGATGCAGTATGGTGCCACGTCACAGGACTTGGGTTCAAACTCCCTACATTTACTGCATGTGTGGACTTTGGTCTAAACCATTTAATCTCCCTGGGCCTCAGTTTACTCATCCGTAAAATGAGTAAATTAATTGGACAATTTCCTTCCATTCTCAACTCAGGATCACAAGGAATTAAGGTTGGTGTCCAACTTTTAACAGAGAGACTCACATCTATTTTCTTTTTCCTTTTTGGCTTTTTATTTTCAAAATATATGCAAAAATAGTTTTCAACATTTACCCTTGCTTTCCAGATTGTTTTCTCCCTCCTGTCCTTTAGACAGCAAGTAATCCAATATATGTTAAACATCACTTCTACTTTCTTGGCTATAGCTTGGAACTAGTTTTCTTGATTCTGCATTATTTGGTACAAAGGTTTTGCTTTTTATGTCTCCTTTTTGGAGAGACTGGCAGGGAGAAGAGATAGGAGGGAGAGAAAAGTTATCAACTAAATGAAATATGAGCACTGGTAAATAAAAAGAAATCATAGCCGCAGAGAAGAATAGAAGAAGCAAAAGATTTGGGAAATGGAGCCATCTTTCCTTTTTTGCAGAAGTTATTTATTCACCAGACAGAACAAACCTATTTTTTGCATCTGTGTTTCCTGCCTCTCCTCCAGGTACTAAAATTTAATAAGACACTAAATCACCCAAGAACTTGTTCTGGAGAACTGATAAATTATTTTGGAACTGGTAAAATGGTAGAGACAGACTTAAATTACTTGGAAAGTTGTTTGTTTAGGATGCTGTTAACTTCAGTGAGCACTCTCATCATGGAGTACTGTGATGCATCTATGTGGAAGGCCTGCAAGAACCCCCTTGTGTCTCAGTCCTTAATGTCTTCCAAGTTAAGTAACTGAGCAAGTGGAGGTCAAAAAGTACAGCCAACACTCAGAGGGTCAATTGTTTGAGGGAGGAAAATCACTTTTTCTTGGGTGGGGGGAGGAGTTGGAAATAAATCCATCTTTCACGGGTTGAAGTGGCTTTGAAAAGCATCCTTATTCAGCATCTCCCCGAGCTGTTTATTTTATTCTATGAAGAAGCCCCGGCCACAGCCAGATGTTTCTCTCTGTTTACACTTCTCCCTCATGTGCACACACTAGCACAGCTGGTAAGCCGAGATGGATAAGTACTGTTTTTCAGGAGGGTCGGCTGCTCACAGGCTTCTGCCCATGGTGGAAGTTCCTGTTTGATGTCTGGATGGGCCCGATAGCAGCCAAGTGACCCTTTCTGGAAGGAGCCTCTTCCCTCCAATGGGGATTCAATAGAACCGAGCCCCTGATAAACGTGGCATTTGGTTTACAGATGGGATAGGACCAGATCCTATAGAACTCCCAGGGGAGGAATTCCCTTTACCAATGCAGACTGTCACCTTATGGAGTCTTAGGGAGTTGCTCAGATCACTGAGAAGCAAAGTGACTCAGGTGTCCAAGGTCACAAAGCCAGTATGTGTGGGGCTGGGAATCAAAGGCAGGCTCCCAGCCTTTCCAGTCATTATCTCTTGGACCATGCTCTCTCTCTCATTTACTTGGCATTATTTGCATATTTTACATATACTTTGCATTTAATTATTTAGGTTTGTGTTTGTTCTTCTCGCTGAGAATAAGCTTCCTGAGGGCAAGCCGGTGGCAGTTTTGTCTCTGTATCCCCGATGCCAAGGACGGTCTCATCAAACAATCGATAACCTTATTAGGGAAGAGGGAAGGTTCCAAGAAGTGGCAAGATAGGCAGTGGAGAGGAACTTAATATTATGAATAGGATGGGATTTCTTCAAAGCTGAACCATTGGGCCCTCAGAACCAGAGCTGTTAAGATTCAATTGTTATATAAATACTATCAATTATCTGATTCCATTCAAAGAGTGCTTATTAAAGGAAAGACCGGCTGGAGGACACGAGATTCAGCTTTGGGACGTGAGAGGCCGGCACTTACAAGACAGACTGGCCTGGTCCATTACCGTGGGGATTCCTTCCGGGTCTGGGTTTGGATTGGGTGGTTCTGAGGCCTTTCCTCTTTTTAAATGTTGTGAAGCTGCTCGTATGTACGTGGCAGAGTGCTGGCTGGTCCTTAACTTGCCTCTGCCCTGAGTTTGAATCTTCCTGTGTGGTTTCAAGCTATGGGGGAGTCCTTAATGTAGTAGAAAGAGGGCTGGACATCTTTAAAAATTTAAATTTAAAAATCCACTAATGTTTGTAATATAACAGCATCTCCATTTTTGATTTGGAAGAAACTGCAAATCAACATTTAACAGATAACAGAAACTGGACAGTCACCAGCACATTCTCAAAGCAGCTTCTCATCATTTTAATAATTCTGGTTCTGAGGGGGAGAGGAGAGAAAGATGCTCCAAACCATCTTGGGGAGTCCTGAGTCTCCCCCATAGTGAATCTAGAAAGTTTTATCTAGGACCAGAACCTGCGCCATTCCCTGGAGATCTGGCCTTTGTCCAAGAGGTTGACTATTATTTAGAGAGGTTTTTTTTTATACAGAAGGAAGAACTTAGAGTACCGAAGACTGTTCACATTAAAATGAAAGCCAAAAATATACGATGAATAGAATTTTCCTGAAATATTAAGGACTGCTTCCTGAATTAGTCATCTCGGAATATTACTGGGCCTCCAGTTGGTCTGGAGACATTCAGGTACTGATACTAAAATGATCGGTCTTGAGATTTTATATATATGTGTGTGTGTGTGTGTGTGTGTGTGTGTGTGTGTGTGTGTGTGTGTGTGTGTGGTGTGTGGTGTGTGGTGTGTGTGTGTATACACACACATACATTTAAAGCATGAATATCAGACAGATATATATATATATATATATATATATATATATATATGTATATATATATATATATATATATATATATATATTTTTTTTTTTTTTTTAAGGTATATATGTATACATTTAAAGCATGTTATCCCAGACAGCTCCTGCCACATGTTTCCAATGAGGAGTCTACACAAGAAGCACAGTATAGGGCATCTTTGAGGAAATGAAGGATAGGGTCACTCTGGGTCTTGCAAAGTGCTTTACAGATATATTCTCATTTTAAGGGGATCATGTAGCAAGAACTACAACTAGTGGGTGACCGCACAAAGGGAAAACACCTAGAGGAAGAACCCCTGCTCCTCCTCCCAGCCCAGTGAGTAGATGCTGTATGGAGAACTTTTAGATGGACCCGGAGGAGGAGCAGGTGGGGATGGGGTATGATGGGTAGTGGCCACATGGATTAGCTCCCAGATCTGATGAAGTCATGAAAGAACTTAAATTCAGGATATTATATTAAAGCAGCCTATAGTTGCAAATAGGCAGCATAGCAATAAAGATAAACTTATGTACTAATACAATTAATGGCACTAAGGATAGCTTTATACCAATAAATGTAGAACCAGACTAAATATTATCTTTTTACTTGAAAATTATTTTCTTCTTCTAATCTGAAACAATTTAGGCTTATGGAGGAATAATATAAGTAAAGATTAAAACGCAAGTTAAACCCAAGTCAAGAAAGGTTCTTACCCATCCCACCAGGATCGGGCCGACATACTCGGTCGATCCGTCCGTCTTCCTGGCTTCTCGGAGCTGACTAAGAAGATCTAGGGTGGAGAAAGGAGAAAAGAAAATTTCTTTGTTATACTTCTCGACGTGGATGCAGGTGGGAGGAAAGTCTTGGCTATTCACGTTATTACATAAGCAATTCTGGACTGTTCTAACACAACTTAATTAGCCATACATGTTCAAAAGACCAAATCTCACCTTCGTGCAGAGGGATCAGAGAGTCCAGTGTTCCAAAAATCTGGTTTAATTCTTGCTCGGTCATTATGGAGAGTTTAAGCATGGGGTCATGATAGGCCTGTGAGCGAGAGGGGAAGGAGAGAAGAATACCATTAAAATCCAGGGAAATGTGTTTATTAAAAAGTCATATTGAAATTTTTTTTTTAAAGTCAAGATATGCTTGGCTAATGAAACATCCCAGAGAAAGTGAAAAGTTAGATGACGATGGAAGACGTAAAGGGTAACTGAAGGTCACGACAGAAGCAATGTCACCCTCAGCTGAAGACGGCTCCTGTTCATGGCTCCGTGAAGCCGACATATGATCTGTCTGATGTGGAAGAGAAAAAGGAGGGCTTCCTATTGGGGTGGGGAACGCTGGAAAGGACAGGAGGAGCTAGGAGGCTCCCAGAGAAGTTTGACCTGCAGGAGGGCTGGCCAGGAAGGGGCTCTTCTAGAACTGGCCTCCAAGGGTTCAGGAGAGACTGTTGATGGCTGAGGGCATTGAATGTCAAGATAAGAACCTAAGCTTGATTCTGCAGCTCATGGAGTGCTATCAAAGGGGAGAGTGGGAAGTGACTACCAAAGAAGTGCTTGGAGATTTTTAGTCCAATTATCCAAGCTGGAGGATGGATAAGAAAGAGACTGGGGGGTGGGTGGGGGAGGAACCTCAGTTCAGAGGAGGCTAGCACTGGGATGAGATGGGAGAACAAATATGTCAAGCCAGAGGTCCCCCAGGCCCACCCCAGTGGAGGAGGAAACGAGTCCCAGAGAGGAAGGGATCATGGAAACAGTGACCAAGGTGGGATGTGGATTCTCCATCTTCTGCCTTTTCCATTCCCACTCAACTAGAGCAGGAATAAAAAGTAAGGAGGATGGGAGCTCTCTGTGGAAGAAAGAATTAGTGAAGTTCGGGGACTGGTTAGATGTGGAGGACAAGAAACAGAATCAAAGAGAACTCTGAGTTCACAGAAAAAGACCGCAGCCTCTGGGCAGATCAATCACACTCAGCCTCCATGTTGGAGGGGTCATTCATTCCCTGGGGACAACCACGACTCCAGGAGGGGCCCAGGCCGGCGTCACTTCCCTCTCGCCTGAGCCCTGGCCCTGGCTTCCCAGAACCCCTGAAGAATGGGACTTCTCCCATTAGGAAGAAAGTGTCTGTCTTCACTCCTACAGAGGTGTGCTTCTCACATCAGCAGTTAGCACAATTAGTACATAATAAGCACCTGACAAACATGCTCACGCTCTCTTCCCTCTTTTTTCCTTTCTTTCTTTTTTTAAAATTTTTTTTCCTTCTCTCCTTTTCTTTTTCTTTCTATTTTCTTTCCTTCCTTTCTTTCTCCTATTTTCTTTTCCTCTCTTATTTTCTTCCTTCCTTTCTTTCCTTTTTCTTATTTTCTTTTTCTCTCTCCCATATTTTCTTTCTTTTTCCTTTCTCTCTCTTCTCTTCTCTGTTTCTGTCTCTCTCCATCTATCCATTTCCTGTGCTCTGCACAGTATTGGGCTATATGGCACATGCTACATATAATTGTGGAATTAAATTTCCCTCTGGACCCAGCTGGAGATACGGCGATGGAGAGGCCAGTTCTCACTGGGTCCAGCCCAGAGGGCCTCCCTCTGAGCTCTTCTTCTGTCTTGTTTTGAGCTGTTCCCACAAGGCCTTGGGAGGAGCCAGAAGGGCCCTCTACACTTCAGGTCCTAGTCATAATGTGCTCTCAGATCTCCTCAGCAGCACTCTGCTCAGAAATTAGGGGGGAGGGAAAAGCTGATGTAAAAACCACCAAAACTTAAAAAAAAGTACCTTTTTTGCTAATTTCAAGTCTTCTATCAAGTCTTCTTCTCCTTGAGAAAGCTCGAATATTGCCTGAAAGAAAAAAAAGGACATTGGATGTGCTCTCGTTCCTCTCTTACTAATCCCACTCGTTGGATGGGGCTCAGTTCTCCTGGGTTCTGGGGCAGGCTCTGATTCCAAATCCGGGGCCTGACTCTGCCCCGGTCTGGGACCTCTCCCTCCCAGCATCTCCGCTCCCCTCATCCTCCCTACAGGAAACTTCCCCGAGGCCCCAAGGGCTGGTTCCTTCCCATGGCTCCTCATCTGCACTTCAGTCTGGCAGGTGGTTTCCCTGTCAGACTGGCCATTCTTTAAGGGCCTTTCTCTGTATTCCCAGCACCTGGACCCCCAACATCCCCACGGTCGCCAGTCTGGCTTCCAGGCCTTTGTAAATAAACAGAGCGGTATCTCAGCCGTGGCTGTGGCCCATTACAGCATGGCCAGCTCTGGGATTTCTCTGGGGGCAGTGCCCGCTGAGCGGCTGTCGTCTCTGGAGCGCTCACCGCAGCGTGGGCACCCTCCTTCTCATCCATAATTTGTGGGAAGTAGGACCAGGTGATTCCCAGGGTCGCTCACTGCTCTTACAGACCCCCCAAACAAGCTTGGACATCAGTGAATAAAAAACAGTACTGCTCTCTCCCCTTTGAGAGTCCAATCACAAACTGCCTTTCTAGGAAAGGGCCACAGAACTCTGGGGGGATTTCTTAGTGCTACTGGGACACCTCAGACTTGCCAGGCTTCCCTTTATGTTTAAATGTGTTTTTCTTTATGCCTTTCTAAAATAATACTATATCTTCCCCAGTGCATCATCCATTGCGATCCCCAAAAGAAGCCAAATAGCCCGGTCCGGTTTGACGGACCTGTAGATGTGCTGCCTCCTTGTGGACCGGGAGCCCTCGTTCTCTCTCCATGGGGTGAGGGCCCGTTTTGCTGCCCCTCCGGCTCCTGACACTCACTAGCCGTGGGACTATGGGTAAGTCATTGTACTTGTTTGCTTCTGTTTCTTGTCTTTGAAAAATGGGAAAAATAGTAACGCCCTTCTCCCGGATGCTTGGGAAACCAAGCCAGGTAAGGTCTGTAGGACGTTCTGTAAATCCTCAAGGGCGAAATAAATTTAGATGATGATTCTAGCAGAGATTGAAGGGGGGTGGACTCATGGGGAATAAAAAGTTAGTCAGAGCTTTGGAGCGGGAAGGGCGGAAGCCTTCTTGGAGGCCCAGTCACTTCATTTTATGGATGAGGAGATGGACGCCTGGCAATGGGAAGTATTTTGCCCAAGATCACAAAAAACAGCAAATATCGAGAGGCAAAAAGTGAACCCGGGTTCCCCCTGGCCTGACCACGCTGCTGTTTTCTTCTAAGATATCTATGTGCTAACCCATAATAATCAAATTTCTAAAAATAAAAAAAAAAAATTTAATGCCCTTGGGGAAATCACTATTGAAATGAGTCCGGTGGTGGTTTGTTTTTAAGTCAGCAGAGCGAGCAGCCTGCGGCTCACTTGTTTATTTGTGAAGGAAAGTTCAGATTTTCATATATATCCCTGCCTGGCGGGAGGGGACCTAGCCCCCTGACCTATCGAGAATCACAGCCCAGAATGGGGACAGGGTTTCCAAGCCGGGCCAGGGGCCAGCCCGGGTGGAAGCCCCCGTCTCCCGGCAGCGGTCACTGCCGCTGGACTGATCCCACCCATCGATCGGGGCCCAACGTCCCACCTCTTGGCGCTTGATCTCCTTCGAGGTGAGCATCTGGTTGACGCAGACATCAAAGGTCTCGCTCCAGAGCTTGCTGTCCCTTCGCTTGGTGCTGGCGGGAGTCGCATTTCTGGACCAGGGTCGCGGGGCGAGGATGTCGGGGCGACTGTCGCTGCGGAAGCTGATCGAACGCTGGAGAAACAAGAATGAGGAGAGAGTTTCTGTTACCGGTCCGGAGGCCTGGCCAGTTACCGATGGGCCCGGCTCACACTCAGGACACTGGTCGTCCTGGACCATCTGAGGGTTCCCTTGTCCTAGAGCTAACACCATTAAGGGAACATCTCCCCCCACACCCCAATGCTTTCAGTACCTGTGTGTGGGGTGCAGATGGAGCCTCAGGCCCATGGACAACTCAGCCTGATTCGCCTCTTTTGAAGTCCAGAAGTCAGCCAAGCACTGGAGAGGAGGGGGCTCTCTAGAGAATGGAGCCATCGAACACTCCCATTTTACAGATAAGGAAACTGAGCTTGAGCAAGGCTCAGTGGGTATGAGAGCCAGGATCCCAAGCCACGCCCTTCCACAATACCAGACCCTTAATTTTTACTGGTGGTCGTGGTTGTAGAGCTGGCCCCTTAGTCTGTTATGGTGCTAGGATTAAACGTAGAGTATGAGGCACAAATTTGTGGCCAATGTGGGAGACATCTGTTTGACTCTCCATATTGGTTACAAAGGTGGTGGGGGCTTTTGAGGGGAGAGACAGGGCCCCTCACCCATCCGGTCGCTTGGCTGTGCCAAACTGGTTTCTCCATGGTCAAGGGGACTTCTGCTTATGTGTGAGTTGGACATGATGATCATTTACATCATCTCCAATCCTGGGGAAAATCCAGAGATGTGAACTCTGTGATGACACCACGGTAAGTTCCTTAAAACAGGAGCTGATCCCAGAAGCTACAAGGCCACAAGAAAGCCCCCTGCCCCTCCAGGCCCGTTTCCTCATCTGTAAAATGAAAGGCCGGACCCATCACTGCTAAGGTCCCTCCTAATCCTGACATTTTATGGCTCCAACATCATTAGCCAATCCACAAATGGGCCCTGGGTCAGAGAATTAGCTGCTCCTGGCCCAAAGAACCTCTCGCTGACCCCAGCTTCCTGGAGGTCCTGGGGAGAGCCCCAGCTGTGAGAAGCGGGGTGCTTGGGGCCCGGGGCCCCCTGCCAACACGTGTGATTCTCCTGGTGGGCAGCATCTCACCACACGCGTGAGAGAGAGAACAGGAAGCACACTGAGTCACAAGGAGACGCAACGGTTTCATTTCTAGGACAATGAGGGGGCCTTCGGCGGAGTGGAGGTGGGGGAAAGGAAAGCGCTGAGAAGCAGACTGGAAATAACACTTTCGCTTGCTAAAATTAAGAGCCTGCCCTTCTCGATTCCCACTCTCTGAACAAGTGGGCTTTTTTCTTTTCTTTTTTGAGACTGAGCCTTCCCTACTTTGCCTTGGCTAGAAGTACAGGGCCCAATCCAAGGCACTCTGCAAAGTGTGGCGGTTGGTCAAGGTGGGGACCAGGGAGAGAGCAGGGTCACAGGTCTGCAAATCCCTCCCTATTGGGGAAAGAACATCTCCTGGCCCTGAAGACCAGCCTTCTGACTCTAAGTCTGTGATATCTCTCCACTCTCTCAGAAACTACCCATAGTTCCTTATTGTTTCAAAGACAAGAGTTTTTAACCTTTTGGGGGTCAAATATCCTCCCCGTTGGTAGCCACAGATCCCTTCTCACAATAAGGAATAACTGAAGGAAATGCTAAATTTCAATTAGGGATCAGTGAAAACAAAGATGTAATTCCTACCTTTCTACATTCATGGATTTATGGTTCCCCCAAGGAATATGTGTACCCCAAATTAAGAAACCCTGCTCTAAAATAAATACAAAAGCCTCACTTATCACTTAGAGTTCCCATCTCTTCTTCCACTTGTATTTCCCATAATTCCCTTCCATGTGGTATCCATTCCAGCCAAAATGACCCAAGTTGGTCCATCTTCAGCTTCCATCTCTAGACTTCCAGGTCTACAAGGCCAAATAAAGCCCCGTGGCCAGATCTTCCATTGGGAAGGCCTTGAATTTAAGTTCATTTTCCTTTCTGCCATGACTTATTATTTTGCATGTCCTCATTGGCTAATCTGATTTCATGTTGCTTCCCCCATTGGATGGTAAGTTTCTTAAGGACAGGGGCTATTTTGTCATGATGTCCCCAGTTCCTAGTATAGTCTAGTGCACAGAAGGTACTTAACACGAATTTGGCGACTTGTTACCTTGATTCACTTCTGTGGAATCTACCAACATTGTGTGAGATATTCCACTTAGAAGAACTTGACCCAGTGAAATTCTTCATATTTATGCTACTTAAAAAAAAACAAAACAAAACAAAAAAACCAAATCTCCCCCAATTCTGACCCCTTTCAGTCAGATTAAGAAAAGCGTAACCCAAACCACTTGGTGACTGACAGTGGAACAAGGAATCATAGTAGTTGCCCTTAGGACTCAAGTCTCCAGTGGAAGATCTTCTGAAGGCTTAAACTGTGAGTCATAATTCTGCATTAACTTTCAGCAAACCTGAGTCTTTTAGCTACTCTTCTGACGGCTGTGGAGCGGCTCATAATCCTGCCTCTTCATGGAGCCCACCAGAGAAAAATAATGAGGAGGGGGGGAAGCCTACTTAGGTAGCGACAGACGGGAAATATGAGTCTATATGTCACAAGAAACAACAGGAAACTGAGAGGGCAAGTGAAAGATATATTTAGCCTCATCTTCAGTCATGTTCGACTCTCTGTGACCCTATTTGGTTTTAGAGCCGTTTGCCAATTCCTTCTGCTGTTCATTTTACAGATGAGGAAACTGAGGCAAACTGGGTTAAGTGACTTGTCCAGAGTCTCACAGCTGGTTAGTGTCTGAGGTCAGATTTGAACACATCCCCTGCTCAAAAAAAATTATTTTTTCTGGGAGGGGTGGATGAGTAGAAGGCTGGAATAGGGGGACTGAGTCTCCCTCTCGTCCAGGCTGGAAGTACAGTGATCACTCACGTACCTAATATCTCATCACTGACCTTCACCTACACCTGGTCTCACCTGCTCATCGTTCGGGGCCACTCCTGCTCCAGGTCACAGCAAGGCAGTGGATTGTGAAGAGCCCATGTTCCTCTGCCTCCCACTTCTCTATCCCTCTTAATTTGGGAGCCTTCCACCCGTTCTCTCCTTCCTGTTTTCCCCACCATAGCTTGCATTTTGTCTCCCTCATCCGATGGGAGCTTCTTGAGGGCAGGGGTGGGCTGGTACCTTTCTTTGTGTTCCCAAGGCTTAGGCACGCTGCCAGCACATAGTAGCCACTTAATATAGGCTAACATATACTTAAAATATGTTAATCATTTGTCTGATTTAACACTGGATTGATCCTTTCTTAAAAAAAAAAAAAAAATCTGACACTTATTAAGTACCTTCTGGGTGTAAAGCCCCGCAGCTCTTTTCCAAACTAATATTAATATCACAGAGGTGCTCCGAGTCAGCTCTCTGACTCAATAAGCACTTATTAAGTGCCCACATGCAGAAAGCTCTTAATTAGATCATCCTGTTGTTCCCTGACTGTTCAATGTCCTCAGCCGAGTGGAAAATCCCTTGGTTTCACAGACAGGAACGAAAAAGATGATTAAGAATCAGCAAGTAAGCATTTTTAAGCCCCTACTATGTGCTGGGCACAGAACAGGATTCTGGGGAAAAGACAGTCCCTGCCCTCAATGGGGGAGATACAGCACCGTAAAAACGTACATAAAATACAGGAGGAGTTAATATGATGGGGATGATGGCTATTGGAGCTGGGGGTGAGGGCATTAGGAGGACCAAGCCAGACTTTGATGGAAAGTTCAGATTTTTTAAAAACTGGAGATGGGTGGGATGTTCAACATATATTGGATTACTTGCTTTCTAGGGGAGGGAGTGGGGGGAAGGGGAGGGAAAATTGGATCTCAAGATTTTGCAAGGGTTAATGTTGAAAAATTATCTATGCACATGGTTTTTATTGTAGGTTTTTTTTTTCCCCCCTGAGGCTGGGGTTAAGTGACTTGCCCAGGGTCACACAGCCAGGAAGTGTTAAGTGTCTGAGACCAGATTTGAACTCGGGTCCTCCTGACTCCAGGGCTGGTGCTCTATCCATTGCGCCCCCTAGCTGCCCCCATGCATATATTTTGAAAATAAAAAGCTTTAATTAAAAAAAAAAAAAAGCAGGGGTGGCGGGAAGGACATTTATTTGGCCAGAGAACACAGCAAAGACCAAAGCCCAGAGATGAGGGATGAAGGAAGAGGGAAAATGGAGGCCAGTTGAGCGCATGAGGGGAGGCTGTAGATAACCCCAGAAGGGAAAAGAAGGGCTGAGCTGTGGAAAGCCCACAGGGAGTCACTGGGGTTCACTGAGGGGAGTGGCGTGGTTAGGACAAATCCCTTGGGTAGCTGAGTAGAGTAGGGAGAGGCAGGCAGATACCCAGCAGCTACTCTCTGGGGGGAGTGAGAGGGAGGAGTCTGGAGGAGTTATGTGCAGCAGTGGATAGAAAACTGGATCTGGAGGCAGGAAGACCTGAATTCAAATCCTGCATCAGACACTGATCAGCAAATCACTTTTTTAAAAAATCTGTTTGTCTGAGTTTTCTCATCTGTAAAATGAGGATAACAACACGTCTGCCCCTCCTAGAGTGGATGTGATGGGAATGAATGTAGCGGCTTTTCAAACCCCTGTCACTGTGATTCTGATGATGAGAACACCAAGTTTGCCAGACTTGGAGCCTGGAAGGTGAAGGTGTCCCAGCAGAAATAAAGGCCTTCACCAAAGGGCCGTGTCTGGGGGGAGAAGGATTTGGCCTGGGAGGCGCTGGGAAATGTCCCCCGGGCAGCTGGCACTAAGGGAGCCGTCTGTGAGAAGCTTGATTGTTAAGCCGGTGGGAGCTGGGGGGGCCGGGCCCGGAGCTGGGGGGCCACCCACATCCTGCATCATCTTTTTTTGGCTGCACAGACTCGGAGTCAGAGATCATGAACAAAATAAGAAAGTTAAGAACCAATGAAGAATGCTGCTTTTCCTTTTGGATTCGGCCCGTTCTATGACCAGTTTTGTTTGGGGGAAAAGAAACGAACTTTTTCCTAAAAAGAACTGACTTTTAGGAAACTAACTTCAACTGAAACTCACTGAGAGGAGCTGCATGCAAATTAGCTGTGAATCTTTCCCAGACACCCCTGGGTCTAGCCACATCCTGCCCATGGCTCGGTCCAGCGAGTCTTGCCTTCTCCAGAAGCCTCCCCTGACCAGCACCTGGATCTCCTCCTCTCCCTCCCTCCAGAGCCTCTTCCTATTTCCTGTCCCACAGCTGGGGGCTGCAATTCAGCTCTTAGCTCCAAAGAGCATCCATCACGTGGCCTTCTGCACAGGGCAATCACTTACACTGTCAGACTTACATCTTGCGCCCTTAGCTAGGTGGACAGTTCCCCAGGTGTGGGGGTCCAGGTTTCCTTATCTCTTCTTACAGTTCCCATGGTTTCTAGGGCAGGGCTAAGTGTGCCCCGTGGACAGACTCTGTACACACATGTCATCTGGAAAATAGATTCTGAGCCTCTTCCTGGGCTCTGATAAGTCGCCTCCTCATGGGGCAGACCGGACTTGAGGCTGTTCATTTGGACTCTCATTGCTTCTTGGGAAGATTCTGGGAAGAGGAGGGAAAAGGCCCTTCGGCCCCAACTCCCTTCCTCCCATCAGCTTCCCCTTAAGCAGGGGAGGGAAGGGGATGGGCCCTTTTAAACCTATGGCCACCTGCCCCTACCTGCCCTCCATTTTTCTCTCGCTTCTTTCCCACTACAAGTCGCACACGCTTGCCTTCACGCTGCTCCTCCCAGACCACTCCAGCTCTTCTGTCTCCGTCCTTTGATGGAACAACCAACTGCCAATGACCCCTCCCTCCTTTCTCTCTACTTATCCTGGGTCCATTCTTACATATATATAAAAGCCACATGGCTTCCTGCAAGGGCCCAGAGGAGGAAAATGGTGACGTCACCATTCCACAGACCCTCGAGGTCGTCCTGACAGTCCTTCAGCCTGCTACATGTCCCACCGAGGTCTGGTCCAGAGGCGCCCGGGCTTCCTAGCAAATGCTCTGCTGAAATTCAGCCACATCGCACGGACAACATGTGATCCCAGCGAGAGAAGAGGCCGGCTGGCCCGGGCGACCTTCAGTTAACGAAACTGGCCGCTCGTGTTGATAAGTAAATGACTGAACCGCACGAAGACTTGGGGACACACGGACCTTCCAAACCTTTCCGGGCTGTTTCCTAGTTCTGTCAGGAACAGCCTTGATTCTCCGAACAACCGTCTCCAGGTCCATAGAATGAGGGGTTCGCCTGGGCGGCCGGTGAGAGTTTCATGACAGGCTCTGCTGCACTTTGGGGTAGTTCAGGTGACTGGGAAAAGGCCTCTGAAATAAGCCTCGTTTGCTCCGATTCTACAGCACAAGCCTTACTTTCCCGCAGCCGCTGCCGGCTGAACGAAGAAAAACCTGCTCGTTAGCACGGCAGCAAAGGTTCATGGGTCACGGTGCCCGGTGCTCACACACTCACACATGGGCACTGCTCCCTGCCCAAGAGCTCCAACATGAAGGCCACGATGGCCTGGAAGGGCTTTCCAGCCCCCAGGAGCCCCAGAGCCGAAGCCTCCAGCTGGGAGACCCCGTCTCTCCCCTGCTTCTGGAAGGAAGCCTGCGGGCCCTTGTCCGGCACTTCTCCGATTCTCTTCCCTGTGACCTCTCTAAGACCGCGAGAGTAGCTCAGCCGCTCCGGCAGCGTGATCTTTAGTGCCTTCTCCTTCCATGAGTCTTAGCTCGGTGGTCCAGATTCCTCCGGGGCCTGCCCAGGCCCTTGGGGAGAAAATCCCTCCGTCCCAGTGCGAAGAGCACATTGTTCAGTGGAGAAAACACGAGTTAGAGAACGGGGGCCATTTCCTCCTGGTCTGTGGCTCCCCTCCCGTTCTCCCTGTGAGCAGCCCTCGGCCCGGCCTTCTCCCTGTTTTCCACAACTCATCTAAAAAGCTGGGAGACGCTCGGACCACGTGGGAGACGCTCGGACCACGTGGGAGACGCTCGGACCACGTGGCAGACGCTCGGACCACGTGGGAGACGCTCGGACCACGTGGGAGACGCTCGGACCACGTGGGAGACGCTCGGACTGTGTGCCGCCCGCTCCAGCTCATTCAGGCTTTGGGTTGCTGCCCCCGGCCCTCTTTCTCTAGGGGCCGGGAGTGTGGCAGAGCTGTGGTATTATGGATAAGGAGAGCACCTAATGAAGGAATTATTGCTGTTCAATCACTTGCCTGGCCCTGTGACCCCATTTGGGGTTTTCTTGTCACAGATACCGCACATTGGCCATTATCTTCTCTAGCTCATTTTACAGATGAGGAAACTGAGGCAACGAGTCATGTGACTTGCCCAGTAAGTGACTGGAGCCAGATTTGAACTCGGGGTTCCTTCCACTCTGCTGCTTCTATCATGAGCATAACAGACAATATTTTCATGTTAAGTTCCACATGTCTCTGGATCTTCGTGAAAGCCCCGTCAGGAAGGTCCTGTTGGTGCTTTTACCTCATATCAGTCTCCCTGAAGCTCAGGAAGGTCGAGCCCTGGTCCCCTCTTATATAAGCAATAGTCTGACTCGGCAATAAGTCTACGTGGAAACTATGACAGGAATTAAAAAAACCCATTCCCACCCTAGTGGGGAGCACCTCGGGCTGACCGGCACGTCAGGGTGCCTCCTCCCCAATGTCGGGGTTCTCTGAGAACAAAGGAGAGGGGCACACGGGTGGCGCAGTGGTTAGAGCCCCAGCCCTGAAGTCAGGAGGATCCGAGTTCAAATATGACACTTAACACTTCCAGGCTGTGACCCTGGGAAAGTCACTTAACCCCAATTGTCTCAGCAAAAAAAAGGAATAAAGGAGAAAAAGCCAAGAGCGAACATTTCACCTCAGTGCACAAGCTGCTTGGGTAGGATGGCCCTTTGATCCTGGAAGGGGCGCACTGGGACGGGGCATAGTTAGCCTTTGGAGACCCAGCAGCAGAAGGGGGCAGAGGGCACAACTCCCAAGGATGGCTGTGTGGAGACCTTCCACTAGGAAAGGAACTTTTTAAAAAGGAAAATCCATCCCTGCCTAGTGATGGGGCTGAACTTGGAGCCAAGAAAAACTGGATGTGAACCTCACCTTTGACACTAGCGCTATGATGGCAGTCGGGCCTCAGTTTCCTCCTCTGTAAAATAGGCCTGATGATGCTCAGGATAATTACTTCAGAGTCACAGGGAGGATCAAAGGATGTAATATATGTGAAAGCAGAAGAGAAGAGCTCAGGGGCTGCAGTGGAGAGAGTCTCGGAGGCAGAAAGACCTGAATTCCAATCCTGCCTCGGGGAATGACTAGCTGCGTGCGTCCCTTGAATGGCGCTTGCCTCGGTTTCCTCATTAGTTAAAAAGGAGAGCTAGAAGCGCCCGTGTCCCAGGGTCGCTCGGGCCGAAGGGGGCTCCTTACCTGCAGGGTCTGACTGAAGCGCTTTAGCGGGGTGGCCTTCACGGGAGGGATGAGGTTCGCCAGGGACGTAACTCTGGACAAGGGCTTGACCCGCTTGTTACTCGGCTCCTGTGGGTTGCAGATGAGACAAGGAGAAAGGTCACTTGGCAGCTCTCGACATCACGTGACACTGGCTGCCGTTCGGCTGCCCGTCCCAGACCACGCAGCAGACCCAGCCCTGGCTCACCTGGACTCCCCGGTCCTGGCTGCCTGACCACGCAGGGCCCCCTGGGAGGATTCCTCTTCCCCTCCCCCCAAGGGCCACCTCCTGCTCTTCTACCCAGTGACCTTGTCGGGAAAAGAAAGGCCGGTTCTTGTATTTGGGGTTTTTCAAAGCGTGCCGTCCCCTCCCTGAGATAATTCTCGGGAGTCCTTCCTTTTGTTTTATTTTTAAAGAACCTGCATTTTCTGACCTTATTCTCCGAGTCCCCCCCTGAAGTCCCTAAGAACTTCCCAGGCCCTTAACGATTCCTGCTCTCTGTCCCTCCCTCTGTCCGCTCCCCACTCCCACAAATCCACAAACGCTGCACGAGCCCCGAAAGGAAGCCAAGACAGACGCGAGCCTACAACAGGACGAGGTTTTGTGAAGCTATGAACTGGAGAAAGTGCTCCCCCCCAGTCCTCCCCCCCCCCCCCGCCCCAAGTGCTCCCCCACGCGTGGCCGAGGAGACCCTGGGCGGCGAGGAAAGGGCCCGCTTCAGCAGCACGGAGAGGCTGGTTACCCTGGTCCGCCTAACCTCCATCTGACACCGCGCGGACCATGGACAGCACATGGAGACGGGGCCGGAGCGGCCGGAGCCCCTCAGCCAGCATCGTCACCCTGCCGGGCCAGGCCCGCTCAGCCCTCCCGCTCGGCCGCGCTTCCGAAGTTCCTCGGGGCCGCCCCTGGACTCGAGCTCCCGGAGCAAATCCGGCCCCCGGCCCCTCCTGCCATTCGATCTGCAGCCCGGCTGGGCGGCGGGGGTCCTCCGCCCCTCCCCCCCGCACAGTCCGCCGGCCTCTTCCCGGGGATGCAGGAAAGCGAGCCGCCGATGTCACGGGAAACTTCCCGGTTTGGACGCACGCTTGGGCGAGTTGGGGGGGGGGGGGGTCCTGGGGGGAGCAGGAAACCAGAGCCGCGACTCAGGGAGCCCACGCCGGGGGCCGGCGAGGGACGTCCCGCCGAGACGACGCCTTCAAGGCTCCGGACGCCTCCCCAAGGACCGAGCACTCAGGAGCCAGCGCCGAGTCCCTTCGCCCGGCCCCGCAGAAGGGGCTGCATCTGTCCTTCGCTCTCAATGTCAATGCAGCGCACGCAGGGGCGGCCCGGCCGGCCCAGGCTCCGCTGTGAGCTCCGCTAAGCGGTTCTGGCTCCAAGCAGCAGGGCTGGGGGGGGACGCTGGCCGCCTCCCTCCCCTCCCCCACCCCTCCTTCTCTCCTTCCTCCCCTTCTCTCCTCCTTTTCTGCTTCTTCCTTCCCTCCTTCCTCTCTCAGTCACTGTACTGCAGCAAGGGACACAGACAGAAGCCGGGAGCAGCTCACCCCATCCCCTCCGGACCTGTCTCCGTGTGCCACCCAGGCTGGCAGCGGAGGGGGCGGGGGCGGCTCGGATTCTGTCCCCCATTCAATAGTCAGGTGAGACAAAGGGCAAATGGGTGACAGATGCTCCCGCTCGATAAAAAAGGGTGTGCTTGTGTATGTGTGCCCATGTGTGCGTGTGAGTGTGTGTGTGCGGGTATGCATGTGCCCATGTGTGCGTGTGTGTGCGGGTATGCGTGTGTGCATGTGCCCGTGTGTGTGCCCATGTGTGCCTGAGTGTGTATGTGCCCGTGTGTGGCTGGCACTGGGCGGGGGCAGCCTCAGCATCCACCAGGACTCACTCGGCGGTGGGATACAGTTGCCGTGTCACCTCTGGAGCTGGTCCTCCCCCTCCCCACCTTGTGACGTGGTCAGGCTGGCGTTTAGCTTTCTGTACAGCCAGTGCCACGGCAGTGATGCGCAAACCCCAGCCCCTGATGTGTTAGGCGAGGTGCTAATTATACTGCAATTAAAACTACTCCCCCAGGGGATAGCCTCGGACAGATGCCGGCCTGCTCTGCCAGGCTGGCACTGCCAGGAAACAGCCTGGGCGGCCGGTGTGGAGGGGGCTCGCTGCCTCTGTTTGCCGCGATGCTTCCTTAATGAGGCAGGTGGCGGCCCAGACCTGGAGAAGGGAAAGAAGGTGGCGATGGCTCTGGGGGTGGGGGGACCTCCTTCTTGACCCAGGCGAAGGACCCTTCCGGAGGGACGCTCTCTCCAGCATGAGACATTTCTGTGTTGCCTAAAGCTGCACTTTGGGGCGTAGGTCAAAGTCAAACCTTTCCCGAGGATGATTGTGCCCCAAACAGCCCCCACTGCACCCACCCCAGCACTGGGGGGCTCGGCGCTTTCCCACGGGATGGCACAAAGCGAGCTTCAGGTAACATTGCCCCATCTAACGGGTGCCAACCCCAAGCCCAGTGGCCATTTCTGTTTTCTCAAGCGGCCGGCCTTCTCTTCCATGGCCGAAGTGCCTCCAGAACCAGCCGGGGAAAATGGGCCGGCCCCGATTTCCACGAGGGAGAGGAGGATGAGGATGGGAGCAAACATGCTACAGGGGAAAGAAAGCCCAGCCTGGGCCAGGAGATGGGTCCAAATCTGGCCTAGAAGGGGCAGGGCTGGCTGTCCCTGACGCTGCTCCCGCCAGAGGGCGGTGATCTTATAAGGTGCCTTATGTCTAGTTCCAGGTCAGCTAGACTGTAACACTAGGGGCAAAACTCGGCCCCCTCGGTCTCCACTTCTGACCTATTCTCCACAGGAAAGGGCAAAGAGCCCCGGATTTGGAGCCTGGGGACCTGGGTTCACACTCACCTCCCTGGCGAGCCACTTCCCTCGCCGGGGACTCTCCGTAACACTGGACTCAGTGACCTTGAAGCTTCAGGTACAAGACGCCAACAAGCACTTCCCAAGCCTTCCCTCGGCTGCTGAGCTCAGACTGGGCTGCTGTGCTCTCACAGCTGCTGCCTCCCCCTGAACCAGCTCAAGGAGCTGCCCTGCCTCAAAGGCGACTCTCCGAGCGACCCCAAACCCCCAAAGCTGGGCTCTGCGCAGGGAAGAGTCTAGGTCCAGGTTAAGAACATGATGGACCAGGACGTTTTTTTCTGCAAATTCTAGAGCTGTGACCTCAGGCGTGCTGGACAGCTAAGTACTGTCAGGGGACAGAGATTTATTGTTTCATAAATGGTCTTTTTGTTTTATTTTGAAAGAGGGGCAAGGAGGGGGAGGGGACTTTCCATAAAGGAAGTGAAATGAAATTTGAAAATGTCTCCCAGTTGTTAACTGAAGGCCAGAGCCCAGAGGGCTAAACTTCCAAGGCAAACCGGCACCTATAGACACTCCCTTAACCGATGCATTTTGTAGTTAAAGGTCCACTTCCCTCCCACAAAAGCAAGAAGCAACATTTAAATTTAAAAATAAAAAATCTATTAATACGAACATTTCCTGTAGATGTATTGATTTAGTTCAGTCAGTATATCATTGCAGGAAGGGAAGGAAGGGAAGGAAGGAAGGAAGGAAGGAAGGAAGGAAGGAAGGAAGGAAGGAAGGAAGGAAGGAAGGAAGGAGAAAAAGAAAGAAAGGAAGGAAGGAAGGAAAGAAGAAAGAAAGGAGAGAGAAAGAGAGAAAAAAAGAGAAAGGAAGGAAGGAAAGAAGGAAAGAAGGAAAAAGAAAGAAAATGAAAAAAAAGAAAGGAAGAAAGGAGGGAAGAAAAGGAAGAGGGAAGGAGGGGAGGAGAGAAAAAACAGAAGGAAAGAAAAAAGGAAGGAAAAAGAAGGAAAGAAATAAAGAAACTAAAGGAGGGAAAGAAAGATGACATGGAATCCTCACCTTGAGCTTGCATGATTTGTCATTCTTTCCAAAATTTTCATTCACACAAGTTACCCCAGAAAACTCCTCCACAGCCCCCACTGGCAAATGCTAAGCCATACCCTTCGTTCTTCTAACCTGGGGGGGTCCTGAAGAGCAAGAGGGAGGGAGTCTTCCTGCTCTCAGAACTTAGTAGACAAACCATATTTTGAAGCAAAGGAAAGTGTGCATTTGGGGGTGGCCTAGGGCCGGCTCCATCCACAAGAGGCTCAGGGCTTGACCTCTGCTCGGCCTATGGACAACAGCAAGAGGATGGGCGGGCCATGGAAGGTTGGCACTGGGTGGTATAGAGCAGCTCTGCCAGGCGGTGTCTGAGAAGCAAGTGCGAGCTGGAGCGGAGCCTCTTGAAGTTTCGCAAGGCCCCAAATATTTACAAGTTCCACCTTCCCTTTCCAAGCACCTTCCCAATTCAATGTCATCTGCAGTGTTTTTTGCTCAGTGTTTTGGCAGCAGATGACTCGGGCTCTCCCTATCACCCAAGATAAACTCAAGAATGTATTTGCCTCCTTATCAAGCTCTGTCAGAGGAAGAAAAACTAATCCAAGAACTGGAGGGGGGGGGCGAATTGGGGGGGGTTATGATTTTTTAATCAGTAAAGGAAGCTTTTTGTACAAAGCTTTTTTGCAGGTTGTCTCCCTCATTTGATCTCAAGCTCCTTGACAGCAAGAACTAGATATTGTTAATAGTTTTGTCTTTGATTCCCTAATGCCCAATACCCACCTAGGTATCTGATGGAACCCATTGCCCAGTACATAATAGGTGCTTAATAAATGCTTGTTGACTATTGACTGACTAAAAGAGCACTTTTCTAAGAACTCTGAAAATCTCATTTTCTCATTTTTTTTCCTGTTAATTTGGGGAAGGAGAGATTAAAAGAATTGAATTCTCTCAGACCTCTGACCATGGTCTGGCCCGAAGCGCAGTGTTGTCCACTACATAAAACTAACAATGGCACACACCGTTATCACCTGGTTTAGAAGCTAATCATTTTATCAGCCTTTTCCTGTTTGTAGGGGATGTAGCAGCCGGCACATGGGAAGCTACGTAAATTTTACAGAGGAATTAGAATTGAACCTTGAGGCTCATCTTGTCCAAAAGTATGCCTCAGAATTTCCATTCCGTTCAACTAACACCAGGGAAGTCCTTGTTCTGGGCAAGATGGTTTCAGGCAAAATGTCCCCAAATTGACTTTGGATGCATTTTGTTTGCACTAATCTTCGCACTTGTTTTCTCCAATAGAATTTCCTCGTGGATGGGGACTGTTTCATCTAGTGCCGTGCTAGCTCTGCTTATTAAATACTTGTCTGAAAAGCTAAATGACCGCCAGTGAGAGAGAACCCACTTCCTCCTGAAGCAGCCCATGTCACTTCTGGACATATCTATCTCTATTATATCTATATTTATAGATAGATAGATATAATAGATATATATAGATCTCTCATACTTTTGCTGCTGTTACACTACTTGTGACCCATCCTTAGGTCTGCCTTCTGGCCAATCTAAAACTGGACAATAGCCGACCCGTCTCCAGTCTTCTCTTCCCCAGACTCAACATCCCCAACTCTCCTCCTGATTTTCATAGGGCATGGCCATCACCACGTGGATTGCCAAGGTCTTTTCTCAAATATGGCACACAGAGACAAACATTACATCCTGGAAGTATCCCGGCAAAGGGAGAGCGTGCTGGAATATCCCATGCTCTTGGAAGCCATCCCAAGACACAGGAGATTTCTCAGCTGTCAGATCACACTGATCATTCCTGAGAATGTGGTCCACTAGATTCCCCAGATCTTTATCATAATTCCCCCACTGACTGAGTTTTATTGGTCTGATTTACACCTTTTCTACACTAACTGTAGCATAGTACAAGTATCCACTAATATGAGCACATAACGTGACAAATTCTATTTGGATGAGCAACATATCAACCCAAAGTTAGGTGGGGAATCTTTCCTCCCCTTGATACTGTTTCCTTCCTTCCTTCCTTCCTTCCTTCCTTCCTTCCTTCCTTCCTTCCTTCCTTCCTTCCTTCCTTCCTTCCTTCCTTCCTTCCTTCCTTCCTTCCTTCCTTCCTTCCTTCCTTCCTTCCTTCCTTCCTTCCTTCCTTCCTTCCTTCCTTCCTTCCTTCCTTCCTTCCTTCCTTCCTTCCTTCCTTCCTTCCTTCCTTCCTTCCTTCCTTCCTTCCTTCCTTCCTTCCTTCCTTCCTTCCTTCCTTCCTTCCTTCCTTCCTTCCTTCCTTCCTTCCTTCCTTCCTTCCTTCCTATAGTTTTTATTTACCAGATCTATGCATGGGTAATTTTACAGCATTGACAATTGCCAAACCTTTTGTTCTAATTTTTCCCCTCCTTCCCTCCACCCTTCCCCCAGATGGCAAGTTGGCCAATACATGTTAAATATGTTAAAGTATAAATTAAATACATTATCTGTATACATGGATAGACTGTTTTCACATAACCTTGCAGGACTCAGGGGGAAAAAAGATATTCCAGGACACACAGATCCCTTAACTGAGACACTAATGGAAAATTGACATGATGAACGTTTCTTTGTACCGAATTTTAATAACGTTCCATTAACATGGAACAACATCAAGGCTCCCATTGAGTCAAGACGAGGATAGAAAGGCTGACATGCTCTCCTCCCAGCCGCGGCGCAGTAAAGTCTAAGAAGAACTGCTTTCAAGTCAGATATTAGACCCTGGGTGTCAGATGGATTGAAATCTATTTTATTCTATTGATTTGGTTTTTTTTCTTTTTTTCTTTTTCTTTTTCATCTCCTCTCACTCGAAAAGAATATCTGCTGCCTTCTAATTACCACATGCCAAGAGGTAAAACAATCTCCTAAAGGTCAACTTTGATCATCTTCTGGGGGAAAATGTGTGTGTGTGTTTGAGAGAGAGAGAGACAGAGAGGGAGGGAGGGAGAGACAGACAGACAGAGACAGAAACCTTATACAAAAGTCTCAGGAAAGGAGGGGCTCAGCAAAGCCTAATATCATCTAGTGTTTTCCTACCGCCATTATTAGAATTATGAGACCAGAGATGTTCAAACAACAGCAAAAATTTTTTAAAATGTGTACCTTCTCTCCTGCTTCCCTACATCAGTCTGGAAGATCAGGGTAGTTAATGTCTGACAGAAAATCAAAAGGATTTGAAAGCTATTGGAGAATGAAAGGATCAGGGCCCCATGAAATGTATTTTTTTAACCACTTTAATTTTTTTTTTTTTTTTGAGCTTCTCAGTTTTTGGCATTTACTTTTATAAGATTTTGATTTCCATATTTTTTCCCTCTCCCTTCCTCCCCAAGGCATCAATCAATCTGATAGGGTACACATGTGCAATCACATGAAACATATTTCTTTCATATTGTGAAAGAAGAATCGGAACAAAAGAGAAAAATCACAAGAAAGAAAAACCCAGCAACAAAAAAAGTGAAAATTGTCTGCTTCGATCTGCGTTCGGCCTCCACGGTTCTTTCTCGGGATGTGAAGAGCATTTTCTCCACCATTTTCCGAATCATTCAGAAGTGTCTTAGGTCTCTGTATTGCTGAGAAAAGCCAAGTTTCTCTGGACAGTGACGCTGTTACTCTATGCAGTGTTTGGTTGGTTCTGCTCACTTCACTCAGCATCAGTTCATGCAAGTCTTTCCAGGTAAAACCATGATTCTCAGCAGCCAGCTAGAACGCTTGAGACCCCAGAAAGGTGAAGTACCTGAGGTCTGGAGGTCTTGCAAATCTATGGGGATTGGAGCAAGGTCAACAGGAACATAGATCCTCATTTAGAATTAAATCTCCACATATCCTCTGATAGGCAACCTTTCCAAGAGTCCTTTCTACTTCAGTGCCTAATTTTAAATGGTTTTTTCCTGCTTGCTTTTCCATCAAAAAACCCTGATTCAGGCTCGGAAGGACCAGCATCTGGGCTCAGACCTGGGGGCAAGGACCAAAGCCCCCCACAGCACTGCTCTCTGGCCCGGAGGCACTCTGTGTCACGTGTGTGAAAGACACAATCAAGCCCAGGTAAATCCAAAATCATTCAGGGGGAGGGGGGAGGCGGGAGGCATGAAGTGGGGAGGCCAGATCTGCAGCCTTGGTGACCTGGGATGGAGGAGCTGATGTCAGCAGGACTTAGGGAAAGATCCGGGAGAGAACTCGGCCCATTGCCCCCAGTGCCAGTGAATCCAGTGTCTGCTTCCTAGAGATGGCTGTCCCCTCAGCGCCTCGAAGTTTGCAAAACTCTGGCTGGGTTATCTTATCAGAGCTTACCAAATGCCCTTCTTCCCACCTCCATGCAGTTATTAATTGCTGTTATTGCTGTTCCTATTTTACAGATGGAGAAAATGAGGCTTCCATGGGGAGCCCATGGCCTGGCCGGTGGCAGGGAGCCTTGCTTTCTCTGCCCAGGCCCAGGGCCCGCTGAAGGCCCGACCGAGCAAGCTCTGGGACAGAGGCTGTGGGGAAGGCACAGACTTCCAAGGGAACCCCAGCTGACAGGGGCTACTTCCTTTGTAGGCCCCCACAAACAAACAAACAAAACCCTTGTTTCCAAGCCTTAGCTGGCAGTTGGGGGGTTTCCAGGTGGGTGGTGCAGGGCTAGGAAACAAGCCGGGGCCACCCCCAGAGGTCAGCGATCCTTTGGCTCAGTTCTCCCTTCCAGGCCAGGGTGTTCCGGTCCAGGAGGAGGACCTGGAACCTCACGCTGGATTTCTCAACAGAAAAATTGCCGTGTCAGCAGGAAGTGGCCATGAGGTCAGGGAGCACAGGGGCTGGTGCTTCCCAAATGCCAGCTGATCGAAAAATTCAGCTTCTTTTACATTTTAATTAAGAGGAGCCACTGAGGAGAGCCCGGATCCCCCGGATCCCCCAAATTCACTCACAATTCAAGGCTTCCTTTTGGCCCCTACTTTCAATGAGACCCCCTGCAGCTGAGCACAAGTCAGAACTGGATCTCCCTCTGCCTTCCGCCTCCCAGACCGTCCTGTGGTGGAGACAGAACTAGAACACCATCTGGGATGGCCCAGGCGGTACTGGGGCAGAACCCCGAATCATGGGAAATTAGCAGTGAAATAGGAGGCCTGGAGGGACTAGCCAGCCTCAGCTGTGCAGGCACAGGAAGAACAGGGATCAGTCCTTTTGCAGCTAAGGCACGGGGATGGGGAGAGGCAACATGTGCCTTACCAACTGTCCGTTCCCACCCTCCCTGGGGGATTAAACTCCTGGCTACAAAGTAATGGAGTAGTTACTGGGAGTTAGCAAGGCCCCAATTCAAATTCTGCCTAGGAACCTTACTAGTTGTGAATCTGAACACACTTTTAGTTGTTTATCAGCGAAATGGGAATAACAACACACATCTTATCTGTTAGACTAGAAGCTCCCTGAGGGCAGAGTCTGGCTTTGCCCCTTTTTACTCTGTGCCTTCCCTTCAGGGGCATTGTTTCTCCAGAGCTTCCTAAAATCAACCAGAACTTTTTCTGGTTCTAGATCAGTAGTAGAGAACCTGGACTACACTCACAACCACGCACACACAGATACAGACACACTTTCACCCCTGCCATGGATTAGCGCAAAACGGGCCCCTCTGAACATAGCAGTGGCCTCGATTACAAGCGGCCCCGCTTGGGGTGCCCACAATACAAAACAAGCCCTGGCTGAGGGGCCGCGTTTCTGGCCAACGGTTCCCTCCTCGTTGCTTTGAGAGTTATTAGTCTGAGTCCACACTATGAGGGTAAGTCAACATTTGTCCTGGCCAAAGGCCCAAAATGGTTATTTTATTAGTCTGCTACTGGGGAAGCTGGCCCCAGATGAAACGCTCGGAATAAATGGGCCTCGAAGAGCGGAGCTGGGCGGGAGGGTCCGGCACTGCTCTGACAGGAAGTGACTCTTTCTTCGCCTCTGGTGCGGGGAGAAAAGCACACCCACGTTTGGGTCCAGAGCCTCTTACCCCACTTCCCTCTGGGCCAGACACGGCCGGGCTGTTTCACCAGAGGGAGGAAGCCCCTCTTAGCCTAGCAGGGCCTGCTCCTTAAAGGGCCTTCTCTCCTCAGGACCAGCTTCTGTGCCAGATGCCAGAGACCGAATGCTGTTCAGCCACATGGAGTGGAGCCTTCCTACAAGCGGCCCTGTGCAAGGCGTCCAGGGGAGCCTCCCCAGGGTGTTGGGAGGGAGGGGAGCCCCAGAGTCCGCCCCAGGCAGCCAAGCCCAGCCGACCCTACAAGTTCACCCAGGGATGATGCACCTGCCAAAGCTTCTTCCTGCCTGGAGCAACCCCAGCAGGAAGCGGGACTGCAAGCTGGACCGAAGGCTGCCTCTGACAGCTCCTGTTATTCCCCATCAATCCAGAAGCTGACTTTTAAAGAGCCAGGGAAGCATTCTCAGGTAGCCTTCTCTTAGTGAATTATCCAGAGGAGAAGGGACTGATGACGCTCTGTTAGAGGGTGGGATATGTCCCTCTCTCCTATTTAAAAGGCAGGAGTTTTAGTTCATGCTCATACCTCAAGAGCTCTGGGCCTAGTCTCCAGCCCATGGGGGCTCAGCTAGG
Source organism: Sminthopsis crassicaudata (assembly GCF_048593235.1). Lineage (NCBI taxonomy): Eukaryota > Metazoa > Chordata > Mammalia > Dasyuromorphia > Dasyuridae > Sminthopsis > Sminthopsis crassicaudata. The sequence goes on along the minus strand of NC_133617.1, from coordinate 745,092,593 downwards.
CTGGGCCCTGGGGAAACCTCATCACAGAAATACTGTGACCATGGAACCTCAGAATCCAAGGCTAGCCCCATGCAACCTCTGAATCCAAGGCTAGCCCAGTGGGACCTCTGAATCCAAGGCTAGCCCAGTGGAACCTCTGAATCCAAGGCTAGCCCAGTGGAACCTCTGAATCCAAGGCTAGCCCAGTGGAACCTCTGAATCCAAGGCTAGCCCAGTGGAACCTCTCAATCCTTCAAGCCCCTGGAAGGCTTGGCTTCTCTGGCTCTTTGACTAACTTCTCTTTCTCCTCAGTCTGAAACCTAAAACTCCTTTCTTCTATGAGGTTCTAAGAGTTCCTGAGCCAAACATCCACCTATAGGATGGAGCCACAACCAACTCAACTACCTGGCTCTGGTCCATTTTCTGACATTTCACAGGTTCAAAGAATTTATTCAACAGTCATTTTAAAAAATTGATTTCTTGCTTTTATATTGCCTAAGTTTGTCCTTGTAGCTCTTTCCCTTCTCATTCCACTAGAGAGCTGTCCCTTGTAATAAAGATTTTTTTTTTTTAAGGAATAAGAGAAAGAGAAAAAATGAGCAAAATTGATCAATATTACACATTATACAGCTCTCCACAATCCATTCCCCATAATTCTCCCAAAGGGAGAAAGAGAGAGCCACAGAGAAAGAGAGAAACACAGACACACAGACACACACACACACAGAGAAACTGAGAGAGATGAAGAGAGAAACAGAGAGATAGAGACAGAGACACACAGAGAGATACACATACACAGAGTGAGAGAGACAGAGACAAAGAGAGACAGAGAGAGAGACACACACACACAGAGAAAGAAAGAGAGTGTGTATGTGTGTCTGTAATTTTCCAATGCTCGTTTTCATCAGTCATAGAATTTTAAAGATTATAAAATCTTGCTATCTTGGGCCTGATTTGGGGAAGGTTTTTTTTAAAGTAAATTATTCAGAGCTTTATGAAAAAGCAAAAGGTGATGTCTGCAGAATGGAGGGAGGGTCCTCCTAGGGTGACCACAGCCTCAGCTATGAAAAACCATGGGGGGAGGGGAGGCTGGATGCTCTGGGTAGAGACAGACACACATGGATCATCTCCCTCCTGCAAATAGTCTTTGATCTGCCAAGCAGGGATGGGCTGAAATCCTCTAAAAGCCAACTGGAGGTTGGCCCAGGCTGCTCTCACAGTCCCAGAAGTCCTCAGGAATAAACCTCAAATATGCTTTTAAGCAACATAATCATACGTGTGGCCCAAAAGGTGGTTTTTAGTTCACTTTAAGTACTTTGGGAGCCAGGAGACTGGCACGAGCAACCTCCAGTTGGTTTTTAGGGGATTAACAACCCAGGAGGGACCCAACAGATAATTTTTATTCTGAAGGCAGCTCCCTAGGTGCCACAGTGGATGGAACACTAGACTTGGAGTCAGGAGGCCCCCAGTTCAAATCCGGTCTCAGACACTTCTTAGCAATGTGACCTTGGGCAAGTCACTTAACCCCAATTGCCTCTCTCACACACAAAAATCCTAAATCTAGTCTCAAATACTTATTAGTCACATGATCCGCTATAAAGTCACTTATTATCTGTTTAACCTCAGTTTCCCCATCTACAAAATGGACATAAATAGCATTTAACTTTTAGGATTGTTGTGAGACTCAGATAAGAAAAATTCATGAGACATTACAGTATCTGGCACATAGGAAGTACAATAAAATGTTAAAATAATTTCACATTAATCAGGTATTATAATTATCGTTATTCTGACACAATGTGAGGGTGGTTCAGGGTTGGTAAACAATATGGGTACAAGGTGTTCACAGGAGCACAGACTTAGAACTGGGAGGCTGTGTCCACCCCCTCATTTGATAAAGGAAAATGAGGCTCTAGGGAAGGTTGCTTCAGTGACATCAATAGGAAATAAATGTTAGGTGAGTTCTGACCTTGAGTTCTCTGATTCTAAACCCAGCATCCTTCCCATCACCCACTGACATCATTCATTGATTCAGCCCAAGACACACAGCTGGAGATGGAGGTTTGTGGAGGAGAATTTTACCTTTTCACAAGCCCTTCTTAAAGCTGAGCATAAAGGGCGTAAACCTTGTCCCCTTGTCCCTCCTCTCTCATCCTGACATCCTGGGAGCTCAGTGGGAAGGAAGGAGCAGTATTATCTTCATTTCCCAAGAGAAATGGAATACAGAGACTCAAAGCAGCACTCACAGATCTTAATCTCATTGTGCCTTAGTAGGAAGGACAGTCTGTCCTGGCTGAATATAGTGAAGTCCCTGCTTGTCAGCTGCTGGTGGCCAGCAACAGCTGGAGACATATGGAAACAGATCCAACCAGCAGCTAGATCTGAGTGGGTGGGTGTTCCTGGACCTCTGAAGGATCTCCAAGAAAAAGGCACAGGGACAGAGACTGCATTTTAAAGCACTTGCATCCTCTGAAGCACTCTGTAAAAGTCAGTTATCATTTACGAGATTATTATAAATAGCATGTAAATTATATTATAAATAATAAAGTTAATTATACTATTTACATCTTCCACAATTCATAACTCCTTGAAATGAGAGTGGAACGATGCCTGGGGGGAGCCAAGTGTTATTCTCTATTCCAATTTTACAGATGAGGACATTAGCCAAGTAGAAATTGACTTGCCCAGTCACACAGCCAGTAAGTATCTGAGGGAACATTTGAACTACAGTCTGACTCCGGAGGCAGTGTTCCATCATCTAGCTGCCTCTAGGAATCCATGAATAAGTATTTATTAAGGGCTTGCTATGATTTAAGCAAGATATTAACTACTTCTTAGCAATGTGACCCTGGGCAAATCACTTAAGTGTGTGTCTCTCACACACACAATACTAAGACAAAGGATAACCAATCCCTTCCCTGGAGAAGTTTATATTCTCATCCAAATAAACACCATCACACAAAAAGCTCAATATAAAGCAGTGTGTGGGTAATGAACCCATTATGATACAGGTGGGGAACGCTAGCAGTTGGGAAAAGAGGAGAGTTTTCCTGGGGAATGTGGTGTTCGGGCAGGAAGCTGGGGACCTCACATTTAGAACCCGTAACCTCCTTCACTTCCCCTCAGTCTTTTTTTTAGTGAGCTGAAACCACTGCCCACTAAAATGTGATTATTTGAGCAGCATTATTGGCCCCAGAAGCCTCACCCCACCAAACACTGTTTGAAATGGAAGAAAAATAAATTCTCTCCTTCAGTGATATCCAGCCACCACCTGAACAAGGCACTCAGTGAAAAATAAAGAATTGGGGTGGGGGAGAAGGGCCCCATTGTTGGGAAGGCAGATGAGCTGTAACCTTCGGCCTCTCCTTGTCCCCTGCACTTCTCGGCCCAAGAACGTACCCCAAATGTTCGTTCTTGAGACTGGGGGAGGAGGAAGAAGCCCAAACCAGGCTCTTTTGGCTGGACTCTGTGGGTCCCCGTGAGTAGCACAAAGTTCAGAGTGCCAGGCAACAAGGGATGTTGTGAATTGACTTGTCAACGGGGCCGAGCTGATTCCCCGCTGGCAATGAGGCACGGAATATCTGCAATCCCGAACATGGTGATTATGTGGGTTATTTCTAACCCTTGGCAATTAATATGCAGCCAGGGATATCATTATCTGCAGCCTATTAAAATTCAGAAGGCCGGGGTGTTTGGAAAAATGAAAATCCCAGGAGGCAGTAAAGGCAGAAAGCTGTTCCACACTGGGACTGGCGCAGGCGCAGTTGGGCCAATTTCAGTTACAAAGCACAACTGGGCAATGAAGGACCTGACCCCTGGGGGCGGGAGCCTGCTTCCTGGCCAGGGACAGCCCTGGGAGGTGCTCCTCCTCCTCCCATGTCGGGGTCCTCCCTGAACTTAGGATCCCAGGAGTCGGGCGGCAAGCCCGACACAGAGGCTGAGTTCTAAGGGGAAGGTGGTTTAAAAATCAGTGGTCTCGGATGTCCCTAGCAGCCAGTGGGGGCTACGAAAAGGCTGTTTTTTAACCTGAAAAACTTGTTTTTGTCCTCTGTGGCTCAGGGGCTGAGGCAGCCACGGGCTGCAAAGGAAGGAGGGAAAGGAGAATGATTTACTCCCTGATGCCTGTGAAATCACTTAGAAGCTGACTCTGGCTCCATTTCCTACAGCAAGCACTGGTTTTAGTGTGAGACACATGTGTGGGCGTGCATACACACAATTTTTCTAAAGCAGGGGGCCCTTCACCTTTTTGATGCCCTGGGCCCCTCTTTGTCAGAGGAGACCCAATCCTTCTCAGAGAATTGAAAAAGTATCAAAGAAAATCTGCTGATTGCAAAGGAAGCCCATTCCATTGAAGTACAGTTACCAAAAGATTAAAAGTTCAGACTCCCTGAATTCTCCCCACAGACACCTCTTTTTTGGGGGGGGTCTGTAGACCCTTGGCTAAGCCTTCATTCCCCAGGGGGCCAAGGCCAAGACAGAGGCATATCTGAGTGGTCACTGAACCAGAACATGGAACAGGAGCACTGACCCGGGGGCCAGCTCACTCTGGGCACACTTCCCCACCCAGTTCTGCTTACAAACACAAAACGAGAAGTGGACCTAAGATTTGGACTTTGACCTCGGAAACCAAACACTGAGCAAACTTTAACCTTCCAGACACTTCCAGCTACTCGGGCTCCTAATGAACCCTTTGTACCTTTGCCGTGTCAGAATGGAAGCTCCCTGAAAGCAGAAGCACTTTTGGTCTTTCGTTGTGTGCTGGGACTGTGTGCCCAGTACACAGTAAGTGCTTAATAAATGCTCATCGGTTGACCTTTCCCTTACCTGCCCTCCAGTTTATATTAGAGACCCATTCCCTGGACCCACCAGGTGTACACTGAGAGGCAGTGCCCTGTCCAGACCTAGCAGTCTGCCAGTGGGGGAACTCTGGGTAAGGCATAAGACCTTTCAGGCCAGAGGAAATCTGACTGCGGCCCTCTGAACCAGCATCTTTCCCAAGAAAATCCCAAACGGGGCCGCAAAGGGTGTGGGCGAATGATGACATGCAGCTTGACCGGCTGACCGATCCCAGGTCCTGCCAGCCACATGGGACAGATCGTCACAGGCAGCCGGGCTTTCAAAATGCAGCCTGGATGGGGTCTTCAGCTGAACTGCGCCAGATCAGAGAGCCGATTCAGGGCAGGGAAGGCTTCAGAAGGTCATCTCCCCTAACCTCTCCTTACAGAAAAGGAAGCCGAGGTCCAGGAGGGAAAGGGCAGCCTTGAGGTCACACCTGCCTCCCAATCTCTGTCTGGCTGCGACTGCCCCTGAGCTGATTCTTTCCTCCGTTCTGCCCCTTCCAGACAAAGCACCAGGATCAAATCTGGAAAATCTGGAAAAAAAAGTAAAAGTCCCAGCATCCTCTTGGTGCTGAGTCAGACACCGGCCAGCTTGCACTGGGGGCTCATTCTGGCTGCAGACGGGGGAGCTGGGCAGACCACACAGCCCTCGGCTGACAGGAAATGGGGTTTTTCTTCAACATTCTGCTGCTTTTGGAATCTCCACATCCTCACAATGATTTATTCACAACCCACCTGGACCTTCAACTCCCAATACACAAAAGAAAATCCTCTGATTACAAAGGAAGCCAATTTCACTGAAATACAGTTACCCAAACAATAAAAGCTCGGATTTCATGCTCTTCCTGAATTCTCATCAAGAACTCCCATTGGCCCAACAGGGACCCCTTCAGGGTCCATCCGAAATGACAGGGGCTTTCCTCTACATTTCTTCAAGTTACAAACCTAAGCTGTAACAAGTGATTTTGCCAGGGAGGGCCCGACAACTTCAGTCGAACAGTCAGGGCTGTGGGACGCACAGCACCAATGATGGGAGGCAGCAGGCCACTTGGGAGCTCCCTGTTTTTCTTAATTCTTCTAAAATCAATTCTTTCTATCTCAAAGTGCTGCAGGTATCCTCTAAATATCAGTGCCCTAGAGCAGAGCTCTGACTGCTCCCCCCTCGTTAAGTCTGGTTCCTCCCACCAATGCCTCACTGTTGCCTATCTGGTATTCCTCAGCTTTTGGCTACATTCACCATCACGGGCAGAATCCTGCAGGCCTTCATTTGGGGAGAAAGCTCGAGGCCTTTTAACTGCTGGTAGAAGTTAGGCCCCACTGAGCGCCGATGGCTGAAAGCTGCCACTTTGGGAGGGAATGTTTGTTCTCTATCTCTCAATGAATTCCCACTAGGCAGAACCAGCTTTTTCACATGTTTAGCCAAAGGGACTCTGAAACGAGAAGCCTTTGCTGGGGAAAGAATGAGAGATCCCACAGGCAACCGAATTCAGTTTTTATCTATTTGTCCTCAGTCTATCTCGGAGGCAAGAGCTCGGGAGATGGTTATCGGGGCAGGGCCGAAGCCTCTGGCTCCCTGGCCTGGAACTCCCTACCTCTCCCTCCTGAAAACCATTCTGTTAATGGAACACCGAGCCTCACATGGCTGGGTCTGAACCACAAGTGTGAGTGTGTATAGCATTTAATAAAAGAATATATTCAATATATATTTAGATACCTATTCTTATGCTTACTGTATTTTATATGCGTATACATACGTGCATGTATGTGTATATATACATATATACATACACACACATATATCCATTCTGGCCCTTCCAGACAAAGCCGCAAGATCAAATCTTAAAAATAAAATACACAGATATATATATATACATGTATACACGTATACATATGTATGTATGTATGCATGTATGTAGCATCATTCCATGTTTACTTTTCTATCAAAATCTCTTTCTTATCAGAAAGTGGAGCTTATCAGGCCCTCTTGGCAAATGTGGTCTTTCCAGCTCGGTAAGCTTTGTTGATCTTTTTACACCGTGTTTAACCTGAAATGAAACCGATTTTGTCTCCCAAGTTTTCCTGAGCTGCCAGGGAAGGAGCGCCGTGGTGGGGAAAGGGGCTACTAGTGATTTCAGATGGAAGATCCTGCTTGCAGATTAAGGGGGGAAAGCCCACCCGTGTTTCTTTTAACCAAAGCCCCGTTTGGGGGTAATCTAACTCCAGAGCGTTAGATACAAGAAGCGCTTTTTGTCTCGACTGTGAATTGGCTTGCATGTCAGACTTGTGTTTTTCTTTAAAAGTCCCAATATTTGAAATCCATCCCAAGATTCCTAGGTGAGACCCCGGGGAAAGCCTCAGATGTGGGGGGCACATCACACATTTCAGGGCCGAATGGAATGGCTGAGGTTGGGTTCTCATAGGCCGGTGTTTTCATTTAATTCAACAGGAATTGTTTCTCCTTCCTTTTTTTCACCTCTCTCTAGCTCAACCTTTCCTTCCCTCCCTATCTCATCAATCTGCTGAAATCCCATATTCCTCCCTTCTTTTTCAAAACAGCACACGTGTAGAGTTCCCCAGAAAACCAGGCTGGTTTCTGTCACAATGTGCTCAGGTGGGAAAATCAGCTATCACAACTTTGAAAGTCCGTGAGCTACCCGGAGATCCTTTTAGGGATTTCTTTGTATTTTTTTCCCCATCCAGCTCGAATTTTACCTTAGCCGCAGGAAGCCCTCACACAGTGGCCCGTTCAGCGGCACCAGCAGCTGATCTCCCTACTTTTTCCTGCCAGTGCTTGGGGGGATCTTTCTCTACCCACCCCCAGAATTAGGCAGACGTACAGACACAGGCTTAGAACCCAAGTCTCCCAGCTCCTCAGCACTGGACCTTTCCCCATTGATGAGCTTCTGGGGGGTCGCAGAGATGTTGGGAGCCTCCCACAACTAGTTCTGCTTTTGGACTTGGGCCATCCAAAGGAAAGGCATGGCAAGGTGGCTCAGTGGCTGGCTAACAAGCTAGATAAAATGTTTACTCTGTGACAGGGGCTGGGAAGCACTTTAGGGTATTATCTTCTTTGATTTTCATAACAACTCAAGAGGTAGAGGGCATTATGATGTCATTGACAAATGAGGAAACTGAGGCAAGCAGATGAAATGATGAGTTCAAGGTCCCCCAGTAGGAGGAGTTGGGATTTGAATCCAGATCCTTGGCCTCCAAATGTTGCTTCCATCACACCATGACTTCTCACGTAATAACCGACCAACTCTGGATGCTTTTTATCTCTGGCATTCAGGCCCACTTTTGGCTGATTCTGCAGAATGTTGACCAGCTTCAGGTTAATGTGAAACCTGGGCTGAGGCCCGGCTCCCAGCGCCCCCAGCGCCTCCATGCAGCCCCCTGCTTGGGAGCTCTCTGCCTTGGCAGCCGTCCTGATTAGCATCACAGGCAGGCAGCGCCGCTCAGGATTCTCATTTATGACAGCCGGCTCTGGGGAAGGGGGGTGGCTGGCCAAGTTTCCAGGCCAGATTCGCACACTCCTGGAAGTCAGATCATTTAGCCGCCTATCTCAACAATCAAGGGCTTGAGCCCTTTCCTCTGGGCTGTGCAGACTTCTGTCTCTGGTTTATTCTTTTGTCTTTCCTCCCGCAGTTTGCAAAGTTGACTTTTGGCTTGAGCAGAGCCAGCCAGATGCTGCCCTGATTTTCTTTCACATTCGGACCCAGGCCCATATTTTCATTTACTTCAACAAGAAAGTTACGCTTTCTTTTCCCTTCTCACCTCTCTCTCCCCACTGCCCCATCTTACCCACCTTCTGAACCTTCAGGAAATCCCATGATCCTCCCTTCTTTTTGAAAACAGCAAGAAAACCAGGCTGGTTTCTGTCACAATGTGCTCATGTGGGAAAAGCAGCTATCACAATTTTGAAAGTCCTTGAGCTGCTTGGAGATCCTTCTAGGGATTTCTTTGTTTTTGTCATTTTTGATCCATCCAGCTCAAATTTTATCTTTTACATACAGAGTGGCCTGACCTAATGGGTCACCATCAGCTCACCTCTCTACCCTTTCCTGCCAGCACTCAGGCCACTGAAATGTGGTCTGACACCCTTTTTATCTACCACTTGAAGTATCTATTAATTCTTTTAGCTATGAGTTCCTCATCAGGACCAACACTGAAAGGGCCAGCAGAAAGGGCTCAGCCACAGAGTTTTGGTGAGACATTGGATTAGTTCCTCTGGGAGAGCCTTGTACCCTTATGGAAGTCATCAAAACCCCCAGATCTTGGAATCCATTTCCTTTTTTGCCTGTATTTGTGCTTAGCACAGCACCTGGCACACAGCAAGAGCTTAATAAATGTTTCTTTATTGACTGTTCTATCTGGTACAACCTATTTGCAGATGAATACGATAATCCTAATTCCAGGTCCACCTCCCTGATTGTTTCCAGGTCTTGAAAGAAGCATTCTCTTCCAGCAGTCCAAAAGGACAAAGAGATCATCTTCACAGCCAGCCTTTTAAAGTTACTAATCCAGGGCTTGAGACAACACAAATCCTTAAATGTCGCCCGCGACAAATTCCACCCAAATGGAGACAATTTCATGAAACTTTCCAGTTCTAGGTGAGAGTCCCTTTGCCTCCTGAGACAAACACATGTACACACACACACCCCTAATGGCCATTAGTGAGTCCGGAGCTCGTTAAAAGCTGGACCTGACCAACAATTTATTTTCATTCAGTTGTTATAAAAACAATGGCACAGTTCCAAGTTTTGCAGGCAAATAATCCTTTGAGAAGAACTACAGATTGCAAAAATATCAAGCAGATGGGAGGTCTTCTGAGCCTGGAAGTAACTATTTCACTTGAAAGAACAGCAATGGGCAGCTCACCATACTGGATTTGCAAAAGGCCCAACTCCAGAGCTTGGAAGAAGTGATAAACAGAAGTCACCCGAAGCCCTTTGGCTAACACCCAAATCCCCAGAGAATGTGTCTCTCTCCATCTGACTTTCCCCGACTAACGCCTCAGCCGGACCCTTCGACTCCACGCAATGATCAACGTTTACCTTAGGAATCCAAAGGCACAGGAACTCAAATTTCTCAGAAATCTTGCCTCACAGTTTGGATAAACGGGGGTTATCAACTGGACACGACAGAGGCATCTAAGAATTGAAAATGGGCCCACCCACTTGGAGACTTTCTGGGAGGACGGGTCACAAGCATATTTAACTGACCCAGAACCCTTAGCTCAGACACAGAAAAGGCTTCCTCCGAGCTCTTGGTGAGCTTTTGGTACCCACAAGCACGCAGTAGGAACTCAACAAATGCTTTCTGGCAGATTGTCAAAGGTACAAAGATAAAGTGAAAAGTTTTTAAAATGTGAAGTTTTACAGCGCTAATTATTGAACAACCATGTGATAATATTTTATGGCCTGTTGACATAACTCATGCCATAGTTTTCTCTTCTTCCTTCGAGTCCCTCGTGCTATTTCTGAGGTTATAGAGAGCCGCGGAAGAAGCCGATCCAATGTATATTTGGCGTCGACCCATCTGCCAGGCACTGCTAGGCTCCGGGCAGACAAAGGCAAGCATGAAACAATCTCTGTCCTTGGCGAGCCTAAATACAAACCACACAAAGTGATTTCTAGGCAGAGAGTTATTGGAATTATTTTGTGCCCTCTGATCAAGTCCTTTGACACTGTGCTTCGGTCTCGTCAGCTGTAAAAAGGGGCCATGGCTTCGAGGATCCCTAAGGGCCATTAAGCTGATGTTCTATGTTGTGACAGGCTCCCATCCTTCTGAAAACGCCACTGTGTTAGGGAGGGCAGAACACCCGGAGCTTTTAAACCTTATCTTACACTTACTGGCTGGACCACGAAGGGCTTCCAGAGCATCGTGGGCGTTTGAGTTGGGAGGGACCGCCGCAGCAATGGAGCCCAACCTGGAACTTTAAATGCCTCAGAAAGCACTTTCACTCTGACTTTATCTGGGGGGGGGGGATCCCCATCTCCCAGGCTGCCCACTGCTCCAGCTGGTACATGTTGTGCTTAGGAGAGGAAGCGCTCCCCTCCCTTGGATACCTGTCTCTTGATTAGCTCAATCCCTTTCCTACATGGATCCCCTTCAAATACTCAGAGACAGCCATCATCTGGCCCTCGTCCTCTCTTCCCTCATCCAAACCCCCACAAATAATTCATCTGCTCCTCCCATGGCACAAATCTGCTCTTTTCCCAATGAGGACATTCTGATTCCTGTATCTGTGTTCTTGCAAAGGCGTCACGTCACGCATGTCTTGAAGTTTTTCCTCAATGTAGCGGTGCATTCTCCCTTCCCTCCCTGATAGCCTTCCTCTCTTTGGGAACCGGATTCTTCATCTGAAACGGAAGGGGCTTGGAAGCCTGGTCTCTGAAGCCCCTTCTAGCTTTAGGCCTGTGTTATGCTCAAGTAGAATGGAAGCTCCTTAAGGTCAGGGAATGTCGGACTTTCGTATAGGCATCCACAGCAATTTTTCTGAAATGTGCTAGGCAATACACATTGATAGTAAATAATTAAGTAAATGAATTGGCAAATACTGATTGATTGAATCAATCAAGGCCCTTCAGCATTTGGACATTCTCCAACTAATCAATATTTTTCCTATACTGTGGCGCCCACAATGGAACATAATGTTCCAGGCACGGTCCGACGAGGGCAGACTGTAGTGGGACTCTGATCTTCACTAGCCCGTGCTTCCTACGGTCCAAGATTATATCAGGTTTTCTGTCTGATTCTGGGGATTCATATGGATCATATCCACTAAGACAGTCAGATCTTTTTCAGTCAGACTAAGGCTTCCTCATATTGCAATTATGAAACTGATCCTTGGGACCCAAACTTTCATTTACTCCTTGTTCAGTTTCATTTTATCGGAGTAGCCCATGTGCTAGCTTGCCAAAATCTTTTTTTTTTAAACAATAGCAGGTGTGTTCCAGTTTTGTATCATCACTAAGTCAACAAGCCGTGCATTTATAATCCTGGTCATCAATACAGAAGGTGAGAGGCAGAGCCAAGCACAGACCCCTGTGGGCCTCTCCTGGACACTTCTCTTGGAGGTGAAATCAATCCCTTAATGCTTTTCTTAAAGCCTGGCCATCCACCGGCACATTCAGTTCTGCAGGATGATGGAGGCCTCGCCCCAAACTAGCCCCTAAAACAGTCCGAGGCACTCCATCGACCGTAGCCCTGAAATCTCGGATCCTCCTTAATCTGTACAAGCGCCGCAATTCTGTTTAAAAAAATGAGCAAGACTCATCCCCACGCTTGGTCCCTCTGTGAACGCCGCCTCTTCATCTAATGCTCAGCAACCAGCAAGGAGGCACATGGGACACGGACCGAGGACTGGGGGGACCTCCTCTTTCTATAGAGAAGAAAACGAGGTCCGGAGACATCTGAAGTCATCCCGGGGAATAGATAGAGGCCTGGGACTTGCACCCCCGGCTTCCCGTTACCCAGTTTTCTTTCCTCAGTCTAGCTCATCACCATTTTATAAAGAAATACTATTACTATTCTCCCCCTCTCCCCCCTGCTAATGACACAGCTAGGCTTTAACTGATTAAAACATTAACCCATTTTCTCCTGGAAATCACTGACTATAAAAACGGCACCTCCGCATGGCTCCAATAAGAAGACAGCTAAAAACTCCCCCCAAATGAGTCTCAATTTCTCGGATCACACATTTTGAAGGGCTCGACCGCGCGGCCGTGGGCAACAACCACAGTCAAGCTTTCTCGCCAGTCCCCCTTCCCTCTACCGACACAATGGCTCTGCCTCAAACTGCAAAGAATGAAAGCGGAGCTCCGCCTTTGACCTCTGCCTGCGCCCCAGAAGGGAAGAAAGCTAGAAATGGGGCTCCCGGAGAGGGCGGCACACTGTCATCAAGGCTTAACGCCTGAGCCGCGGCCCGGAGAGGCTGAGCGAGCAGAATGCCGCTGCAGAAATCAGGGAAACGTCCTCTTTTCTTAAGGTTCCCTCGGCCCCTCCCCAAGAGAGCCACTTTCCTCCACGTCAACGATCATTTCAGGGAGAAAAATGATGAGAAACTACAAACAAGAAACAAATATTTTCCTTGCATGTTCAAAGCTTGATTTTGTCTTAAAATTACCCCTTTTTGACCAGAAGCGGGCCTAATATTTATTTATTTATTAACTCCTAGATTATTAAATTAGTTGTTTGTTTGTTTGTTTTTTTAATAGGTGAAAGAGGAAATCCTTTTGAGAGGCTGAGCCAATAATGATGCTAGATTTTCAAATGCATTCATTTGGAATTCTTGTTCTATAGTGAGGACCCCTGGTGGCCGAAGGCCGCACTGCCACTGGTCACGGGTCAGTAGGAGGGGAGCCTGGCTTCAGGGCTCAGGAGGCCCCCGAACGAGCCCTGCGGGGATCCTCGGAGCGTTCCGCGGGCCGTCAGAGTCCTTGCTAGCGCTCTCCAGTCAGAGCCCGAAGCCAGCTCAGGGCGGGGCGGCCGGCAGAGGAATGACGGCCCCCCAGCCTCACCGAGAAATCCCTCCGAATAACAGAAATGGGGGACACCATCGGGGTACCAGGAGCAAGGGGGGAATCAGCTATTGTTATGAACAATGAATGTTTATATGATTTTTTAAAAGGTTTGTAAATTACTTATCTCATTTTTTACCCAAAACCGTCCTGGGAGGCGGGGCTGCCGCCGGCTCCCTTTTACAGATGGGGAAACCAAGGCAGAGCCAGTGGTTTCAAGGATTCGGACTCAGGCTTTCCTGGTCAGTGACTGCACGATTCAGAGGCGACAGCGCTCGCGGAAAGGCCCTCCCCGGAACCCCTCACAGCGGAGGCTTGTGGCCATTTTCCCCCGCTTCACCTGCGCCCCGGAGCTGCTTTCCTTCGGTAAAAAGCGCCTCTCTCGGAGCCTTCAGGTAACACAGAAGGGGAGCTCGGCTTGAAAAGCCCCTTTAGGGAGGACCCCCTTCTGCGGAGGGTGAGCTGAGGGTTCAGTCGTGAGCCCCCCCCCCCTTCCTCGGGAAAGTGCACGAGGATCACTCCAAGCCCGGCTCTCTCCGAGCTCCAGCAGGGTTGAAATGAGCATTTTTTTAAAAGTAAAAATCTGTATGTAAATTAGCCCCCCAAAGTGGGGGGGGGGGTCGGGAGAGAGTTTCCTCTTAAGCTAACGAGGAGCTGGCTAGAACACGGGAGCGCGGGGCGCTTTCCCCGGGAGCCGGATCCCGGATGGGCCGGAGGAACACGCATAATTTAGCGGTCCCCGCAGCGAGGGCACGGACAGCCTGCGAGAGGCCCCCCCTGTCACTTCTGTCCCGGGTGCCCAGGCCAGCTGCACACAAAGCCGGCCCGGAGACGACGGGAGCTCGGTGACTGCGCGGTGGCCGCGCTTCCGGGACGTGCGCTGACCGCGAGCTAAAGATCAGGAAATGACCGACCCCCCCCTGACACCCCCCCCCCCCCCCCCCGCAGTATATCTTCAGTGAGCCCAGCGTGGGTCTGTCAGCTTGGAGCGGCCTGGACACTGAGGAGCACTCCCCCCCCCCCCCCGGGGCTTTCTAAGGGAAAGGGAGCAGAGGGCAGACCCCCGCCCAACCAGCCTCAGTGGAAGATCCAGGCCTCGGCAGTCCCTTATCTGGATGAGATAAGAACACCCGCCCCCCACCAGTGAGCGGCTCGTTAGCGCCGGCTCCGCCCCCCCCACCCCCCCCCCCCGCCGGCCTTCCTCATTCTGGCTGGACCTCGGAAGCCGGACAAGCGCGAGCCCGCTCCGCCAGCGCGGGGCGGGGGCATTCACTGCACCTGCCGCGGGAGGGGGGAGGAGCCCCCGCCCCCCCCAAGGTATGGCAACAAGCCCCTTCCTTCCTCCCGAAACCCCCACCAAAGGAAGTCCCGAGGAGAGAGCGCCCCCCCCCCCACATCTGGCTCGTGCTCCAAGGAGGGGCACGGACCAGCAGGGGCCGCAGCGCAGAAAGGGCTCCGTGCAGGGTGCGGGGAGAGAGACGGGGCTCCCTCCATAAAGGAAGGCGCCCAAGCGTTTCCAGTAGGAGGACTTGCACAATATGGGGGGGTCTCTCCGAGTTAGGTGCGAGCACAGAACGGAGGAGGCAGGGGGGAGGGGAGAAAGGGGAAGGAGGGAAGAAGGCTGAGGGGGGGAGCGGCGGGCGCGGCGGCCGGGGCCGGGCGCCTTACCTCGGTGTCCTTGGCCGGGCAGCTGGCGCTCTGCACTTCCAGGGCACAGTTCGCCCTCTTGACCGAGAGGTAGAAGGGGTAGTCCTTGGCCACCATGGTGGCGGCCGGGGGCGCCTCGGGGGTCCCAGCGGGCTCGGGGCGCGCGCGAAACGCCAAGGCCAAGTTGGGTGTCACCTCCACGGTGCCCGGCATGCGCAGCGCTAGCCCCCGCGGACCATGCCCGGCCGGGCGCGGGCGGAGAGGCGGCGGCGGCGGCTGCAGCTGGTGCCGCCCGGAGCCACGGGCGCAGTAACGCGACTCTGCCGAGCCCGAGCCCGCCCACCCGCGGCTGAGGGGCGGAGGCGGCCCGAGGGGAGGCGCCGGCGCGGCCGAGCCCGGAGCTCTGACTGGAACTCCCTCCTTAAGCAAGCGGCCGCCCGGGCAGCTCTCGGCCCCACTTCTCTTTTCTGCGGTTATCCCCGAATCCAGCCTCCCGGGCGGGAGGGGGCGTGGCCAGGGCCCGGCCCCGCCTCCAGCCACCGCCTCCTCCGCGGGCCTGACAGCGGGCGGGGGCCGGTTCTGCTCCCCCGCCGCCCGTTCTGGGGCCCCGCGTGTTCGCAGTGTGGGGGCCGGATCCGGAGGCTGGGCACCAGAAGGGGCGGAGCCTCGGTATAATGCCTGAAGCCCCCTCGGCGGAGCCCGACATCTTCCCCGGCTCCTTTGTGTGCCCGCCAGCCCCCTCGCCGGCCTTTCCAGCCTGTTTTCAAGAACGCCACTGACGGGGTGTCCTTGTCACAAAAGCCTGGGGGGTCTGCAACTGCCCCCCCCGCCTCCTTCCGCAAAGGGACGTTCAATTTCTATTAAAAAACGCATCAAAATTGAGTTCTCCGCGGACATCTGGGGAGACACTTTGTTCTTTCCCTGAGGGAGGGAGGGGGCGCGGGCGGGGGAGGGGGAGGGAAGCGGGCCGGTCCCCGCGGCGGTTTGGGCGGTGGGCGAAGGCAGGGCACGTCAGAACACTTCGGCGGTGGGGAAGGAAACATCTTAATTCCGCTCCCGGGCACCCAGGCCACACCCTGCGGTCCTTGGGGGCGGGAGCAGCTGGGGCAGCACGCGTCCCCGAGGTGACCGTCCGGCCCAGAAGCCGCGCTGGGGGCCGGCCCCAAACCGCCCCAAACACGCCCCTCCCCCTCAGACTGTGGGCAGGAGAACAAAGGGGTAGCGCAGAAAGCAAACGAATATATAAAAAGAAATACAGTAGGGGGGGACTAGGGGGCACTCACTCTTGCACTGAGGAAAATGTCCGTCCCCCTCCCCTCCCCCC
Source organism: Sminthopsis crassicaudata (assembly GCF_048593235.1). Lineage (NCBI taxonomy): Eukaryota > Metazoa > Chordata > Mammalia > Dasyuromorphia > Dasyuridae > Sminthopsis > Sminthopsis crassicaudata. Next base: position 745,076,283 of record NC_133617.1, on the reverse strand, counting down.
CCCGCAACTGGGGTGAGGTGACTCGCCCAGGATCACAGCCAGGAAGTGTTCAGGGTCTATGGTAAGATTTGAACTCGGGTCCTCCTGACTTCAGGGCTGGTGCTGTCTCCACTGCGCCCCCTAGCGGCCCCCATTCTGGAGAGCAATCTGGAACTCTGTCCAAAGAGTTATCAAGGTGCATCCCCTTTGACCCAGCAGTGCTGCTACTTCCTAGAGAGATCACGAAGGAGGGAAAGGGCCCGGGTAAGGAAAGTTTGCTGCGAGGTCAGTGAGCCAGCATGTGCGTGCCAGGTGCTAAGCGCTGGGAATACAGGACAGGCCAAAAAGCAAAGTCTGTTCGCAGCCTTCTTTCTCCCAGCCGCCGGCCCCCAGCTGCCAAACTGCCCTCCCCGGCGCGGGTCTGCCGCGCCTCGCGGCGGCGCCACCAGCTGGTGGCTCTCTGTTGCCTCCAGGGTGAAGCACAGTCTCTTCTGCTTGACTTTTCGAGCTTTCCCACTTTGGCCCAGCCTGCCTTTCCAGCGGCTGAGGGGCTATTCCTTCGAATTCCCTCTAGATCCGGTTCCCCACCCATTTCTCACCTCCCAGGTTTTGCGCTCGCAGTGCCCCCCACCAGACCTGCGTGCCCTTTCTTTGCCTCGTGGAGCCCCCCTTCCACTCTTACAAGAGCTCTGCCCTTAGCCTCCTCCCCAGGGACTAATGCTAATAATTAGGGCGCCCGGTGAGAACGCCCGTCAGTGCATCACGCGGTGCTATATAAATGTCAGTTACTGTTATTAATCGAAGTTCGCGTCGGATATAGACAGGGTAAAGCAAGCCCCTGTTCCCAACGCCACGTGGACCAGTGCTGCAAAGTGACCTAACCAGCGGCCGCTGCAGACTCGGAAGTTCGGCGAGGGAATTCCAAGGAAGGAACAGTGGTGAACCTTGTCCGGGGCTCGGAGCTCCGGACAGACTGACGGACGGAAAAGGCCATCAGCTCTTGCCCCTGTTTCAAAGCAATTCCCTATCACCCTCACTAATTCAAGTGAAGAAACATTGCAAAGACGACAATTTCACTTTTTTACATTAAAAAATGTTTCTAGTATATTTTAGAATCAGAAATCTGAGTCCGAACCATCAGTCCCCACAAGCTGCCACAGCCTCCATGGCAACCTGGCCTCCAAACAAAACACTAGCTTTGGTCATGCTCTTGCTCAAGAATGTTCAGTGGCTCCCTACTGACCAAAACCAAAACCCCGCAGGAATGCCTCTGTCCCAGTGTCCTATTCATAGCTTAGCCGAGACGGACTCCCTGTCAGCAGCTTTCTGCCGCTCCCTCCCACTCGCGGAGGGAGCCCCGCAGGGCCAGAGCCGGGCCTTCATGCCTGGAAGTTTAAGGCCGGACCACCCCCAACATGCGGAGGTGGGGAGGGAGACGAGGGGCCGCCTTTAGCGGGCGGAGCAGGAACGAGTTAAGGGAGAGACCAGACTTCAGAGGAGGGGGCCGGGAGGGAAGTTCGGCCTCCCTCGGAGATGGGAGTGGAGGAGGATGTGCGGATGTTAGAGGGAGAGACCGGAGAGCGGGGAGCTGGGAGCGGGCCTCGCTCGCTCCGTAGGACGGAGGCTCTCCGCGGACGGGGCAGGGGACTGGCAGCCAAGGCTTAGCTCCGGCTCGGTGCTGAACTGGACAGGGCCGGGAGGGAGGAGGAAGGCCCAGGGGAGCCTGGAGGACGTGGGTCCCGGTGGCTTTGGGGACTTCCTCTGGATCTGCTCAGCCACAGGAGGCCGGAAGTGAAAGGGAAGATGGGGGGTCACTTCCCAGCTGGGGTTTGATAAGGTGTGAGGGGGGGGAGGCAAGGCACCGGAGGGAGGCGGAGGGAGCAGAGTGTGGTCAGAGTCGGCCGAGGGCCAAGGCCCCCAGCGAAGGGCCCCGCCCTGAGGGGCAGGGAGGGGCAGAGTCCCAGAAACGTTAGGATGAGGAAGGAAATCTGGGACCTTGGATGTGAAAGTGGGGCACTTGTGAGTGATGGCAAGATCAAAGCTAGGACCGCCCCAAGGAATGGAAAAAAGGACCATTGGATTGGACAGTTATTACCCCCCCGCCCCCCCCCCCCCCGGGCAGTGGGCAGTGCTGGGGTCAGGAAGCTCAGTCCTCCTACCCAGCTCAGGTACTGCCTGCTGTGTGACTCTGGCCAAGCCACTTACCTTCTTTGCCTCCGTTTCCTCATCCGTAAAAGGCGTCAGAGAAGGAAATGGCCAACCAAACCCAACCCACACGGGTCACAAGAACCGGCCATGACTACACCAGAGCAGCGTAAGGATCCATTTTGTCTCTGTGTCCAAAGCTACGCGATTCATCTTCTGTTTTCGACTATTGTTGATTAATTTTGATGATTGTTATGAAAGATCAATGAGAAGAGTAGAAACATGGAATCACCATCACAGGGCTGAGCAATCCACCACCAAGCTCTTATTAAGCGCCCACTTTGTGCCGAATAAAATAATATTTTAATTAATTAAACAAAGCACCAGCCACTGGGCTAAACTCAGGCGCTATGGATGCTACTGGTTTCAGGCCTAGAATTATGTTTGGTTCCCACTTTTACTATCTATTAAAGACAACTGTCAGGGGCCATTTATCTGAAAGAGACAATGGGTCTCTGTCCTAGTGTCAACAGCAATACCGGTGATTTTTTGCTCTTGTGCAGTGAAATATGCCCCACTTTGATGAGTGAAGCAGACGTGGAGTTTGGAAATCCCAAAGAGGAGGAGGAGGAGCAGAAAGAGGAGAGGGAAAAGAGGGGGAAGGGCTCTCATTGTTTTAGTTCACAAAGCAGCTTACAAAATGTTGATGGCAGTGAAAACTTGAGCAGAAAGAAGCATCATCACCTTAAGAAATTTAGGAAAATAGAACCTATAAAAGCATCATCTTTCTCTGCTTCTCTGCCAAAAATCTTAAAATTGCCCTTAGACAAAAATACAAAAGCTGTCAATAAGTAGAAATATTTTGGGAAATATTCTCCCCCCCCCACCCCCCAATTCCCCGTGGACTGGATAGAGCGCCTTTTCAAGATGGTGACATTTGTGGCTCTATTTTATAGAGTTAACTAACTCCTTCCCTCCTAATCACTCTGGAAAGATTAAGTCAAGCAGATCTCAGGAAGAACACAATGACATCAGTGGCCTTATTCTCTTCTCCGCCTTAGATTGATTATCTCTCACCATGAGTGTCCCTGCTCAGTATGTCCCAAAGTAGATCATTGGATGCAAAGTCTATTTGCCTATTTGAATGAGAACATTTCCTGGTCTTGTATGAAAAATTCAAGAAATAATATGTGATTAGTTCTATGTTTTTGAGCTAAAGTATTTTTTAATTCAATAAATATC